>NW_023601653.1:14063078-14415892 GCF_014898055.3 Talpa occidentalis
GATTTCATTGACTGCTCCTCGTCACTCTGCCATGTGAATCTAGAATACATTGCTTTATTTAATCCTCAAAACAACTAAATGAGGGAATTATTATTATTAATTCCATTTGCATAGATTCTGAAACTGAAGCTGGGAGAAAATAGTATATTGCCAGGAACAATAGAAGCAGATTTAGAGCTCAGTTTGACTTAAGAGCCTAAACTTTCGGGAGCTCCCTGGTGGCGCAGGGGTTAAGATGCAGCACTATGAAGCTACCCGAAGCTACTGCATCACTAGTTCAATCCCTGGTCAGGGAGGTGTCCCCCATGGCACAGCAGATCTTTCCTGTCTCGCCCCCTGCTCCCCTCAGCAGTGTCTTTCTGTCAGCCGGCCTGTTCTGTTCCCCACTCTGTCTCTGGTGAATCCTCTCATCCCCCACAACTCTGGCCTATACCCCTGTTCTTATATGCATAAAATAAATAAATCTTAAAAAAAAAAAAAAAAAGCCTAAACTTTCAACCAGCTAATATACTATACTACTTTCCCAGACTTGGGAAGTGATAACCAAATGTAACCTGGAAGCCTAATCCAACTCCATTATATATAATTCATAGCAGTCTCCTTTCCAGCATATTGACCAGTTAAATGTAGAAGAGCTACTAATCTACTGATTTTATAGGTCATTCAAATCCATTCTAGACTCGCAGAATGATTGCTTAATTGCCTAGTCACCATTTCCCCAAAATCCTAACTTAAAGGAGAATTTTTTTCTAAGATCAAAATATACTTCAAAGACAGTGTTCCTATAGAAAACATCCTACTTATTCTCAAAAAAAAAAAAAAAAATCAGTGATTTTCTTGATAGTTGTAGAAATTAAATAAGTAATAAAAGTAAATACTACTCAATTTGGAAAATATAGACAAACAATTTGGAAAATAAAATAACTCAAAAGTCTCACATTGTAAGATACCAACTATTATTTGCTCTATGAATTTATATATATGTTCATGTGTGTATGTATATGTGTGTGTGTGTGTGTTTTGTGTTATACTATACATATATACACATGTATATTTTTACCCTTTTTATCAGTTGTAAGCATTTTCTTAAATTTCTTTGAAAATATTTTTAGTCTCTGTTAAATTGTCATAAGATTATAGCATGACTTTTTAATTATTTTCTTGATATCAGATATTTAGTTTGTTTATTTTATCATGGTTATAGAAATGCTGCAATTCATATTATTGTTCATAATTTTTTTTCTGCATTTGTAATTACCCTTCCAGTTTCATCCCTCTTGCCACAAATAGCATGAGTTTATCTTTTTTGATCAAGGAGTTGTGTTCCATTGTATATATGTAATGCACCTCTTGGTCTACTCACCTGTTTGAGGCATTTAGGTTGTTTCCATATCTTGGCTATTGTAAATTCTGCTGCTGTAAACATAGGAGTGCAGGTTTCCTTTTGAGTTGTTGTTTTTGTATTCTTCAGATAGATACCTTGGAGTGGAATTGCTGGGCCATATGGTAAATCCATTTTTAGTCTTTTTTTTTTTTTTTTTTTTTTAAGATTTATTTATTTATGCATACAAAAGCAAGGGTACAGGCCAGAGATGGGGTGGGGTGAGAGGATTCACCAGAGACAGCGTGGGGAACAGAACAGGCAGACTGACTGAAACACTCTGCTGAGGGGAGCAGCAGGCGAGACAGGAGAGGTCTGCTTTGCCATGTGGGTTTCTCTCTGGCCGGCCGGGGATTGAACTCGCGCTGCAGAGGCTGCGGACTGCTTCATAGTGCAGTGCTTAACCACTTGCGCCACCAGGGAGGCCCCATTTTTAGTCTTTTGAAGACTCTCCATACTTGTCTACGTTCCCACCTACAGTGTAATAGGGTTTCTTTTTCTCCACACCCTCACCCGCACTTGTTGTTTGTGGGGTTTTGTGATGTGATATGTATGTTTTTATGAGCAGAGAAACAAACCTATGGTTGGCCTGCTACCTCAGCACTGGCTCCTAACTAGTCGCCTCACAGCTGTTCTTAGCTTCCACTTCATCCCATGGGCAGAATACTCTTTATAAATGATATCATTTTGATTTCCATTTTAATCCTAATAATCTCCCTTTGCTATAATGCTATTAAATTTTGAAAATCTTAACATTACTGACATTGCTTTGTGTGATGTGGCCTTGGCTTACCTTTTCTTCTGTTTTCCCAAGTGCTTAGTATACTACATTTATTTTAGTATATTGAATATACTGTAGTGTATTTCAGTCACTTGGTTTCTTTACTATGATAAATTTTTTTCCACCTTGGGGTCTTGGTACTAGTGCCTAGGATGCTCTTTTTCTTTAAGTATACTTTGGCTTAAATAATATTTTGTCAGTGAAATCTTCTGGCTCTATTAGGAGCTCCCTGTGAAACTGGATTTTATTAGCTCCTAATATTACAATTGTACTAATATGCATCTTACCTGGCCCCTCAAAGTATTTATTCATTCAATACATAGCTTATTGAGTACCTGCTATGTTGCCAGACACTGGTTAAAAGCTGATTATGTAGTGGTAAATGCAATTTTAGAAAGTTGAGGCTGTGTTCTGTATGTCTTTGACTGCTTCTAATGTAATATTACTAGTAATTCATTTTTATGGTGCTTCAAAAAGTACAGTTGGCCATTGGAAAACTCAGATTTGAGCTGTATCAGTCAACTTAAGCATATTTTTTTCAGTAAATAAATTGGAATTTTTTTGAGATTTGTAACAATTTTAAAAAACTTGTAGATGAGTTGAGTGGTCTAAAAATATCAAAAAAATCAAGGAAAGAGGATGTCATGAATGTATAAAATATATGCAGGTAATACTCTTTTTATCACTTACTACCACAAAATGTGCACAAATCAAAAAAGTTAACCTTCATGAAAATTTATACACATGGCACAATTCATAGTCAAGAGAAATATGAACAGACATCAGTGTGGCTTCTTATCAATTGCAGTCTCTTCAGTTTTTGGAGTGACAGTTAAGTTTTGTGAATTTTCTACTGCTTGGGAGTCAGCACCCTTAACCCCCACATTGTTCTGTGAACACAAACTTATTAAAAAATTGCCCTTTACCATAGAGAATTTGAGAAATCTTGAAGTATAACATGTTGAGAAATGAAGAGAAGCAGATAAGGACAGAGAATGATCACCTTGGTGATAGTGGCAGTAACTTCAGATAGAAGATAAAATTAGGAATTAGGGCGTAGGACCCTGAAATGAAGAGGTGAGACTGAACTAGTCGGTGTGGGATGAGAGGGGGGACAAAGTTGCCTGACTGGAGCTTGCTAGTTAAGCCAGCAGTGCAGCTGCTTGGGAACAGGCTGATCCACTGTGGCAGGTTTCTTTTCATATTATGTTTAGTATTTTAGTATCTCTAACATTTTATTGTGGGGATTTATTTCTTATTTGCTTACTAACCATAATTTAATTTTTCTTTGATTTTTTACCTTTTGAGCGAGGCTCTGCTAGAGAAAGAGTTGAAGGGATAGTCTGTGCTAATTTACTTGTATATTATTTCAGGTATTAAGAAGAACTTGGCTACAATTTACCAGAGCCCCGCAGAAACTGCAAATGCCAGTACAAATATACAGAATTATGGTGCAATCTCTCCAGATGCCATCAGCACAAATTCAGAGGGTGCTCAAGAAAATCAGGATGACTTGGTAATCATTTTAACGAGATTCTCTGAAGGGAAATGCCATCAACTATCTCATATTCAATATAGACACATTTAAAGTCATTAATTTGTAAATTGACTTAGATGGTGGGTAGTACACTTTGCTCTTTCTGCTCTTAAAAATTCTTTCCTCTTACTGAACTGTTCTTATTTGAAATTTACTTTTCTAAATTTGTTTTATTTGTATTAAGGGAGATTCTTTTTGCTATCTTATCTTTTATTTTTGGACTTTTATTTTAGTCATTTAAATACACTTTGCAAGAGTTTGATGCTAATGGTGGAGTCAGTTCACAAAAGGAATATGTTACTGGTTTATTTTAAGCCTGACTGATCCAGTGTTCTTAGGAGATGCCTTAGAAAAAATATGTTTAGTATTTAGTGAAAGTCATTGGATATGGAAATGTCATATAATTCATTTAAATATATTCTTTTGACTGAATGATTAGGAAAAAAAGCTAAAGATTGCCACGATAATGTAACATTCTATTGGTCACATTTATATTTTTAAAAATAATAGGTTTTTTTTTAAAAAAAAAAAAATTATTTATTTATACAAGCACTGGGTACAGTCAGAAGCGTGGGAGGGTGAGAGAATTCACCAGAGCCAGAGTGGGGAACAGAACAGGCAGACCCATGAAATACACTGCTGAGGGGAGCAGTGGGCGTGGCAGGAGTGGTCTGCGCACCATGTGGGACCCTCGCTGATGGCCGGGGTTCGAACCTGCGCTGCAGAGGCTGTGGGCAGCTTCGCAGCCTAGCGCTCAACCACTGCGCCACCAGGGGAGGCCCTAAAAATAAGTTTCTTGTGTTTTTTCTTATATGTTGTTTTCAGTTACTTTCTAAACTAATATTTATGCAATCATTGTTAGATGTCAGTTGTGGTGTTTAAAATTACTGGTGTTAATGCGGAAATTGATATCCGGGGAGAAGATACTGAAATCTGTCTTCAGGTGGACCAAGTGATACCAGATCAGTTAGGCAATATCAGTCTTCGGCATTACCTTGGTAATCGTCCAGTAGGTAAGTCTATAATATGATTTAAGCTTGTTATGTTTTCTGTGCATATGACCATCAGTAGTTGTGTATATGATATAATTGAATTCAAGGAAAAATATATCAATTTATAATATGGAAGAGATTTGTTCTTTTAGATTACCTTATTTTCATAAAATATTTTGTTTAAGATGAAATCTGTTGAAGATGTATTCTCTAATTTTTTTGTTTATGCTGTTGATACATTCAACCTTTTACTTTTTCAGTCTTCCCATTCTTTTATAGGCTAATTTAACTGAGCTCTTTGTTTATGAAAAATGTGATAGTTTATTCCTAGGAGGTCAGACTTAGTTCCACACTATGATAAATGTTAATTTCTGCATTTTATTATCTTGCTTGTAAGCAAACATTTCCTGAGTCTGGCATGATATTTAGTATTTGGAAAAAATCATGTATTTTATTCTTGTGATCCTTCATTCTGAAATCAACAGGTGAATCTACTGAAATACACTGCGGAGGGGAGCAGCAGGTGAGACAGGAGAGGGCTACCCCACCATGTGGGTTAGCTCCTTGGACAGGGATCGAACTCATGTTGCAGTGACTAGTGATAGCTTGATAGTGCTATGTTTTTAACCCCTGCGCCACCAGTAAGGCCCTATTTTCCAATTATTTAAAGTCTCACTTTTAATGAGGAAGCTATAAAACGTAAGGTTTTCATCACTTCCTCATACATGGCTTAAGAAGCGCTTTAAATGCCTTGACCGTTTCTCTTCACAGTTGTCTGTTCATTATGTTGCAAACATATTTGTAGGCACACAATCAGGCACATTCTGATTATCTGAGATATCCATCGTATTAGTTACATTATGTCATGATTTGTGCACAAAGTTATAATTTTTATGTGTTCTTTTCTCATAGGTTCAGATCATAAAGTTGTATTTAATTCCAAATCCTCTCCTGAGATTACACTGAGATTTGAAAGTGGGCCTGCTGCTGTGATACATTCTTTGCTTGCAGAAAAAAATGGATTTCTGCAATGCCATATAAAAAACTTTAGTACTGAGTTTCTTACATCTTCTCTTATGAATCTTCAACATTTTTTTGAAGATGAAACTGTTGCAACAGTGATGCCAATGAAGATACAAGTTTCTAACACAAAAATAAATTTAAAAGTATGTTAGGAGTTTTTATATTTTAATGTTATAAATGTTTGATTTATCTATAAGGACTTTGATTCATATCTAAGAATATGCCTTTTCCTTATTGTGAATATCTTATCAGCATTAAAATAAATGGATTGTTCTTTGATAAATGAGATAGAGATTTTAGAAAATGGAAAATGTTAAAGTAAAACAGACAGTTTTCTCAGCTAAAGCATGTAGTACATATTTCGAAGTTATTAAAAATATTAACAAAAATAATGCTGTTAAAATGATCATTTTAATTTTATCATTTACTTTAATAACAACATGTGAATAACATTTCTCTTTCCTGTAGGATGACAGTCCTCATAGTAGTACAATATCTCTTGAACCAGCTCCTGTAACCATTCATATTGATCATCTTATGATAGAGAGATATGATGATGGCTCTTTTCATATCAGAGGTATATATATAAATATATATGAAAAACAGCGTTGAAGGAAATTTGATATTATTTGCATGCAGATTGTTTCTTTTCACTCATATTTGCTATTTTTATGTCCTTATGCAGTATTTCAGTAGATGATTGAGGGGCATTTTAAGTACATTGTAATAAAATATCAGCTTCATATGGACCTCTACCCCAGAAATAACTCATCTACATTTAATTTAGTACCTGTTTTACAAATCTGTTTTGAATGAAAGTAAGAGAGGCTTTCAAGGTCTTATATGTCTCTTGTTCTTATTTGGGTCTCTTACTTGATCTCATTTTTAACTTTATTTCTCATTATTTTATATATATTCAGCCAACCTGATATACTCCCTGTACAGAATTTCTCTCAAACTTTTCCTTCTCCATTTTTTTTTTTTAAATATTTATTTATTTATTTATACAAGCATTGGGTACAGTCAGAAGCACGGGAGGGTGAGGGAATTCACCAGAGCCAGAGTGGGGAGCAGAGAGGGTAGAAGGACCGAGGTACACTGCTGAGGGGAGCAGCGGGCGGCAGGGGAGGTTTGCGCGCCATGTGGGGCCCTCCTCTGGTGGCCGGGGAGGCCGGGGATTGAACCCGCGCTGCAGAGGCTGCGGGCAGCTTCGCAACCCAGTGCTCAACCGCTGCACCACCAGGGAGGCCCTCCTTCTCCATTTTTTTTAAGGTTTATTTTTATTTATGCATACAAGAACTGTGGTGTAGGCCAGAGATATGGGGTGGTTAGAGGATTCGCCTGAGACAGAATGGGGAGCAGAGCAGTAGGCTCTACTGAGGGGAGCAGAGGAGAGGTGTGCTATGCCGTGTGGGTCAGCTCGCTGGCTGGGGATTGAACTCATGTCTCAGTGGCTGCCGATAGCTTGATAGCGCTGACTTTAACCCCTGCACACCAGGGAGGCTTTCCCTCTCCATTTTTATTTGTCTTATTACTCCTCCTTAGAATGGTTTATTCCCTTCTAAGGCTCTGAAGCTTTTTTTTCAATGAACCCTTCTGTATTACCTGACATGACTCCTAATGCATAGAGAATAAATGCCTACACATTATAATTCCTGGGTTCTTAGTCTCCGTACTTTAGTTAATTATAGTGTATTGATGTTTATTTAGTTCTGATTTATTTTTTTTTAAAGATTTATTTATTTATACACGCACTGGGTACAGTCAGAAGCATGGGAGGGTGAAGAATTCACCAGAGCCAGAGTGGGGAACAGAACAGGCAGATTGACGAAATACACTGCTGAGGGGAGCAGCAGGCACAGCAGGAGAGGTCTGTTGCGCCATGTGGGACCCTCCCCGGCGGCCGGGGATCAAACCAGCACTGCAGAGGCTGTGGACAGCTTCACAGCCCGGTGCTCAACCGCTGCGCCACCAGGGGAGGCCCTATTTAGTTCTGATTTAATATTTATATCACCATTCTAACAAGATTTTTAAGATTTCTAATATTCTAGAGAATTGGAAAGTGCTTAAGTCAGTAGACTTAGGTGTTCTAGTTCTTTGCTACTGGCCACTTAGTTTGCTACTAGCCACTTGAGGGTGAAATATGAGAGACTGATTCTACGCTCCCATTTCTTTTCCTATTAAAACCTCATTAAATACTATAAAATATGTTAGAAGAAGGTGCAGCAGACCTCTCCTATCACGTCTGTTGCTCCCCTCAGCAGTGTATTTCAGTAGACCCACCTAATCTGTTCCCCACTTTGCCCCTGGTGAATCCTCTCACAACCCACACCCGTGGCCTACATCCCAGTTTCTTGTATGCATAAATAAATAAAATAAATCTTTTGAAAAAATTTGTTAGAAGAATAAAGTTGATAAATAAGTACCACCACTGTGTCACACATTCTTAGAAGAACACAACCAGAGAGCAAACTGAAAAGACACAAACAGAAAAATCTGCAGCCATAAACATATGAAAGAGAGGACCGTTGCTAAATTAGAGCAATTTCTGGAGAATTCTTTTTTTTTTTTTTAAAGATTTATTTATTTATGCATACAAGAGCTGGGGTACAGGCCAGAGATGCGGGGGAAGGGGAGGGGTGTGAGAGGATCCACTAGAGACAGAGTGGGGAACAGAACAGGCAGACTGACTGAAATACACTGCTGAGGGGAGCAGCAGGCAAGACAGGAGAGGTCTGCCTCGCCATATGGGTTTCTCCCTGGCTGGCCGGAGATTGAACTTCTGCTGCAGAGACTGTGGATTGCTTCATAGTGCAGTGCTTAACCCTTTGCACCACCAGGGAGGCCCTGGAGAATTCTTAACTGAAGAGTCTTCTCTGTGGAATTTGGGACCAACTGGAGTAAGCATAGGAGTCAGACCAGTGGAGATGAAAATGTTGACTTTATTACTAATAAAAGCTCAGGTGGAAAAGATAGCTTAGGTCTTTGGCCATGGTGTATAATCTTTTATATATTCTGGGTTTCGTTTGCTCATATTTTGCAGAGGATTTTTGTGTCCATATTAACAAGCATATTAATTTTACTTTTGATTTGTCTGGTTTTGGAATAGGTGATACTGGCTTTAGAGAATGGAATAAGTTATGTGCCTTCTATTTTTTTTTTGAAGAGTTTATAAAAATTTGGTATTCTTTAAATGTTTAGAATGATTACAGTAGTAGAATTCATCATTGAAATCATCTGAACCTCGGAATTTCATTGTTTGGTTTTTGATTACTGGTTCAGATTTTTTTTTTTTAACCCAGTAAGGATCTATTCACATTGTCTATTTCTTATTCAGTCCATTTTGGTAGTTTGTGTTTTTCTAGGAAAGTTCCTATTTCTGAGTTACCTAATTTATTGGTAAATAGTTTGTAGTATGCCTGATGATCGTTCTTTAAATTTCTGTAAAGTTGATAGTAATGTCCTGTCTTTCATTTCTGATTCTAGTGATTGCTTTTCTTTTTTTCTGTTGATCTAAAGGTTTGCCAATTTTTATCATGCTTTCAATAAACAAGCTTTCGATTTTATTGGTTTTCTCTATTTTTTTATCAAGTATTTAGAAATGTTATCTGAGCATTTTATTTGTTTGATCAGATTCTCAGATGCTTAACACTGGGAATGAGTTGAAAGAAAATGTCAAAAGTCATTCACTGCTGCTAACCAGTGGAAAGTATGATCTGAAGAAACAATGTGGTGTCACCCAGGCCACTCAGACCAGCCCGGAGGTCCCTTGTCCTTCTCAGTCACCTAACTTTCCTGAGTCTTCCTTTGACTTCACTAGAGAACAGGTAATGGGAAAACAGATTAATTCTCATTCAGTTTCAGCATTTTAAAAAAATTAGATGTTAGTTAAAGCATCATTTATTTAGTTATTTAAATAATATTTATTGGGCATATTTATTTATGTTCAGGCACTGTATTAGATGCTATGGATATAGTGTTGAGTAAATAGGGACATTCTCAGATTTCGCAGAGGTTGTAGTCTAGTGGGAAAATAGTGGAATAAATGTAGTACGTGAGTAACAGTTTCTGAAATCAAGGTAGTCTTCCTGGAAGAAATGCTCATTTTTATGTCTTATTTTTAAGTTGTAAAAGTCTATTTCAGAACATTGGAAAAATGTTCTAAAACAACCTTAATACATTATAATCTCCTGCAGTGCTATCAATATTTTTAAATTTGTCCCCTTGGACTCTTTTCCAAATAATTATTATAGTATATAATCTATCTTTTTTTTTAAATAAATGTTTTTTTATATTGCTCCATATGGTTCATGTTTATTTTTAGTGACAAGAATAATATAATATTTCTCTTAATTTTTGAGTTGCTTCTTATTTGCCATTATAAATAATTAACAAACTATTCAACCGAACTTTAGTTTTCTATGTTAGAACCACAGAATGAGTTTATTCTTCTGTCCAAGGAATTATTGGTAATCAAGGGTATAAATTTAAATAGCATATCAACCTATCTATTGAGACACTCGCTCTGTAAATATATTTTTCTTGGGAGAAATTCCTTAATTTTACAATATTTTCATACTTAGGGGTTAGAGAAAGTTCCAAGAGGATAAAATGTTAAAACTAATCTTAATCAGGGGGAAAGGACACTAATTAGCCCATCAAGGTGAAAATGTCTAATGAGATATTCAGAATGTTGGTCTGGAGCGCAGAACAGAGTTTGCGCTTCATCTGGCTATATATGATAGTTGGAATCCCAGGAAAAGCTGAGCTCATCAAAGAGCATGACTCAAGTGATAGACAACCAATTATGGAATAAAAATATAAGTGATGTTATTTTATTAATTTTTACTTATATATGTATTTTTTACATTGCTGTTCCTGAAAGGTGTAATTCCCATAGAATTCCCACCTAAGACACCTGTGAACCGTCATCATAGTCCCTTGTGCTCTTCCCTCCCCTAGTATGAGACACCTCCCTCCCCCTTCCCAGCTGGGTGTCTTCTATTTATCTTTTGCCTGCTAGTTTTGTTATGTTTTATTTTTTCCTGACCCCTTGTTTGGTTCCTCTATATTCCTCTTATAAGTGAAACCATTCGCTGATTTTCTTTTTTTTCTTCTGACTTATTTCACTGAGCATAATCCCTTCCTGCCCCATTCATGTTGCTGCAAATGGCATGAGTTTATCTTTGTTTTGATGAATGAATAGTATCCCACTGTGTGTATATATATCACATCTTTATCCAGTCATCTGTTTTGGGGCATTTAGGTTGCTTCCAAAAATATAAGTGTACTTGAACAGCAGATCACAATAGGAAACATGCTTGGTAGAGAGAGTGAAAGATAAAAGAGCGGTAGCAAAGATTACTAAAAAGGAGAGACTTAGGAAAGAGGGGTGAGGTTAGCAGTGTCTAAAGCCATTGAGGAGTCCAGGGAAATTGAGATTAACCAGATTCAGTATTTGAATCTGGAAATTGGGAGTTAACTGTTTTGAATTGCTATGTCAGAAATTAACATTTTTAAATGCTTGCTCTGTATTGCCAAATAGCTTCTGAAAACAATTTTCAGCTTAAGTGCATCCTCACTGATATTGTATAATTTTACTGTCCCAAGTATAAATCTTCAGGTACTATGTAGTCTATATTTTCTGAAAATGATTAAGTTCTCTTATTTTCCAAATTTATTTCAGCTCATGGAAGAGAATGAATATCTTAAGCAAGAATTGGCTAAAGCTAAAATGGCTCTTGTAGAGGCTCACTTGGAAAAAGATGCTCTTCTTCATCATATAAAGAAGATGACAGCTGAATAGCAGGAATGACAGTCAAAAACTCAAATTATAGCTCCAGACTAGGGAGGTGTTACATTTATTAATGTGATGTTTGTTATCAATTAGTACAAGACTTTCTTTTTCATGAAAAGACAATAAAGTGGAATGGAATGGAATGAAATGACTATTCAAAGATGGTTTTGAAAGTTTTAGGTACAGGCATTACAATCTTTTGGTTGTTTTGTATTTTGGCATTTAACCTTCTTTCAAACTGCTGTATTATGGGAAATTCAGCACATACTATAAAATAATTACATGCCTAATGAAAATAGGATGTCATTTCCTAATTTTGATACCACATTTTAAAAAAAGAAATGAAAACCTAATGTGTCCCATAGGTTGCTGAATTTATAATTACTCATTAATAATTTACTGTTATCAACAGTCAAATGCTTTTAGGACTCATACAAAATAGCAGGAGGCTTACATTTTAAATGTCATTAAAATTATGTAATTAAATCTAGAATTATTTAATGATTGTAAAAAGACAGCAAAAATTAATAAATTATGTAATTGCTGGGTTTGAAAATTTTGGAAAATCATCATCCTACTGAACCCAAAAATAACTTGGAAATGTGGGGGGTAAATAATTTTAAATGATGGGTAAAGTGTGTAAATTGAAGCTATAATTTTTAATGAAAAGATGGTACAAATGTAAAAATAAAAAGCACAAACTGTAAAAAAGAAAACAGTAGAGTATATGGCCAACTGATTTAAAAAGCATTACTTGTACATTCCTTTAAACATATTATTACAAGTAAAAGAGTAATTTAACTATCCTGCTAAATTTAGCAGCATTTGTAATTTTAAGAATTTTAATTAATACTGTTTAAATTATTTCTTTAACTTTATCTCTCCTCTATTTAAGGGGGAGAGTGTTTTTGCAGAATTTTCTTTTCACATACATGAAACAATTTCATACCATTCTTGTAGTATCATGTTAAGTAGATGTTTGCACATATTAAATTTATAAAGCTAGTTTTGATTAAAGCTCTATGTGACATAAACAAAATCTTGTATATTGAGAATAATTAGTAAATTTAGAATTCTATTTTCTAGGGATTGTTAAGGATGAAACCAATGTGAAAGAATCTCAATCATAAATTATATGAGTACGTGAGTGTTTAAGAGACAGGCTTTTAAAGATTTTAAATATATTTCTGATAGAATTACATCAAGTGGGGTCTATTTTAGAAGTCATTCTTAAATATTTACAAGATAGAATATGAAAACTGGACTGCTCTTTAAGATACTTGAATTTTTAAGCCACGTTTTGACACTTTATGGTGCTTTGCTTGTTGGCATGCCTTATATAGCCATTCTCTATTTGAGCACTTAGAAGGAAAATACATGCTTCATTTTCAATAAGTGTTACAGTGATTTAGATTTTATTGAATACTGTACTGGCCTCTTTTTCTTCTATAGCATCCATTTTCATTGACATTACTGAAAAATACAAGACCCTGTTTTGGGAGCTGAGGATACAGCAATGAACAAATTAAATTGTTGATATTTTACTGCAGAACATTTTAAAAATCATGTTAAACCATGTTATTCTAAAACCACATAATAGCCTTAGATTAAAAGCAAAGGTCTAATGAAAGATTTAAAATTAATAGCTTATGTTTTCAATAGAGTACTTCTGATTTGTAGGTGTATATTCAACAAAAGCAGTATCTATTAAAGAAAAGCAATGTTGATGGGACATTAACTTCTTCAAAGCTAACAGTGTTTCTCAGGATTGACCTATTGCTCTATATAAATTTTAATTTTATGATATATATAATTGTTCACTGTTATAGAAGCTGAATGTTTTTTCTTATTTCAGTTTACTTGACCTTTTCAAGAAAATCACACAAACAGTAGAAATGATATTTAGCACAGATCTATATGCTTTGTTGGACTTTTAAAAATGTATAATGAGTACTATTTTTATAGAGATTAAAAATTCACAAAACACTTTCGAAAACATTTTCTCTTGTAATTCCCACAACAAAACTGGGAAGCAAGTATTATTCACACATTAGAGGTTTTGTTTTTGTTTTTCAAAAAGCCTTAAGCACAAAAACAAGTGACTTGATTGAAATCACATTAGTACTCCTTTTAATACCCAGTTATAAGCTGTTACTTTACCTTAGTGGTTAATTTGAAGATTTTGCCAGGGGCTTGGGCTTGGAGAGGAATCACTGTCTTTTATGTGTTTTTCTTTTAAAGATAAATATACTTTTAATACTGTGTATGTGTATGATGGGTGTATATTGTTCAACTTGAAAGATATTGGAGAATTTTTGTTTGCCTAATTTAACGTCAACCTTTCAGTCATGTAAGATATAGGAGTCAATCTATCATAACTTTAGCAGAGTTTGGTAAGTGACCCCAAAATAGTTAAAAGGTTGTTCTCTCTCTATACACACACACACACACACATACATATATAAAATAAAATTTTTTAAGATATATATGCACACACATATATATGTATACACACATATATACATATATGTATATACATATGTATATACATATATGTATGTGTGTATATATAGCTTAAAATTTTTTTTTTAATTTGCTAAGTCTCTAGCAGAGATGTTAATGATCAGGGGAAGGAAATGATGGTAATTGTGTATTGTTTTTTAATTTCATGTATGTCAGAAACATTTTCTTGGTGTCTTGTTTTGTTTCTTTTCTCATTTTATGCTAGAATTTCAAAAGACTGCCATATGACACTAGTTGTGATGAAGCATTTTTATTTAGCCATGTAAGGGTGGCTGTGTATGATTGCAGGCAAATATATGTGAAAAAAGTCACCAGAAATTCTTTTCCTGGTTTTTATTGTTGTGATTGTTACTCAATACTTGTCAATACAGGAGTTATAACGTCCTCTTTAAGTTACCTTACTGTTTCAATGAACATCACTGTACTGTTTACCCAGGTGGCCAAACTAGTAACCTAGAATTCATCTTTTCCCTCCCTTACTCTTTTCCCTTCCCACCACAATCCCCACCACTGCCATTAGTTCATCAGCAGGTCCTGTCATTTTGCCTTATAAACATGTCTGAAATTTGTCTACTACTCCCTACTTCTCATCACCTCCCAAATCTAAGCTTTCATGCCTCCCGTGCGTCCCAAATGGCCCTTCTCCACTTCATACACTATACTGAGTAAAATAATTTTTTGAAGTGCAGTTGTTTTGTTTTTTTAATTTCTTTTGATTTATTTATGCATACAAGAACTGGGGTGTAAGCTAGAGGTGGAGAGTGAGAGGATTCACCATAGACAGAGTGGGGCAGATCTAGAACAGGCAGATCTACTGAAATACACTGATGAGGGGAGCAGCAGTGAGACAGGAGCGGTCTGCTGTGACATGTGGGTATCGGAGTCAGGCTACAACATGGGTGATGGTGCTGAGACTTAACCCCTACACCACCAGGGAGGCCCTGAAGTACAGTTTTAATCAAGGCAACCTACCTATCCATTCACTTAAAACACTTAAGAGGTTTTTCATTGTTCTTAGAATGAAAAGAGTATTTTATGTGACCTGTAAGGTCACATATATTAGGACCTTTAGCTACTGTAGACAAAGCATTCTGAGCATTAAAAGAGTTACTATCTCAACAGATTAAAACAGTTAAAACATAACTTTAAAAATCATTCAGTAGAATTTAGCTATTCAGCCTCATTGTGCACTGTATTTCAATTACTTGTGTTCTGCCTTCATTGCCCTGTAGGCATATGGAATAAATGAGAAAGTGCTTCTGCCACAATAAGAACCCTCATTATGCTGTTCCCTTGGCTTGCAATACCTTTCCTGTTTATTGCCTTATAATAATTCCTATTTGTCTTTCAGAATTCAGGACATTGATCACTTCCTCAGGGAAGCGTTCCCTAATTTCTGTCAAAGAGTTAACTGTTACTCATTATCACATGGCCACACATAATTAGCACATTGAACATCTTTGTAATTTCATATGTACTTGTTTGGTTAATGTAGACCTTACTAGATTGTAAACTTCATGAGGACAGGGATTTTTTGTTGTCGGTGTTCAACTTTGTATTCCTTATGCTTCATATAGTGCCTGGCACGTAGTAGGTGCTTAATAAATTTGTTGAAAGAATAAAAATGAATGGATGAGGTATCAAGGATGTTTTCCAGGTATTGAGTTCTTCTCAGTTGGGTTGAGGGGAGATGGTACATAGTTAGAAAATTAAGTGGTAGTGATTACCAAAAAGGGGCAAACTTCTTGAGTTTACAGGTTAAGAAAGAATGAGAAAATTTGCCATACTGTTTTCTTCAGAATCTTGACTATCTATCTGAACTTGTAGTTGATTTATCACAAACCATCACATCACTTCAAAAAACTGTTGCAGTGCCAGAATGTCCTCTGGTTTTGATTGTAACACGGTGTTGTGTCTGCCAAGATATGTCAGTTCTATCAGTAAATAGAATGGAAATAAGGCCAAAAGAATAGTGACTAAAATAAACTTCAGTTATGAGAAATTGACTAATACATGGGATCACTTGTGCCTAATTCCTCAAGTTCAAACAGTTTGATTTTAACTTGCATTTAGAAATGCTAGAGAGTAGATTTTGATCTATGTTTCAAATTTTTATTTTAATTTTTAATTTTTTTTATTTTTAATTTTTGTGTAAAGACCTGGAGTATAGGCCAGAGGTGCGGGAGGTGACAGGATTCACCAGAGGCAGAGAGGGGAGCAGAACAGGCGAATTTAATGAAATATATTGCTAAGGGGAGCAGCAGGTGAGACGGGCAAGGTCTGCTTTGCTATATGAGTCTTAGCACCCAGGCTGGGGATGGAACTCAGGCTGCAGGAGTGATCACGCTGAGACTTAACCCCTAGGCGACCAGGGGGCCCCTCAATTTTCCTTTAGAACACATAAAATACTAAAAGTTGGAATTTCACAGGCTATGGAAACACCAAAGTAATGTTTTTGATTGTTTCCTCAAATTATAATGCGTGATGATTTTTTATTTTTGCTGCCTTTGAGTTCAGCTTATGTTTTACCAACACTACTGTGTAGTTTTCACAGATTTGAGAATTTGAACTTGTTTTAAGAAAAATTTTTATGATATCAATGTCTTTTTTTGTATATATATATTATAAGATGTATGATAATTTTTTGGCTTTAGAAAAATAGCGTCACTGAATAGCCAACAAGAGTAATGTTGGTCTTAAAGGGTAATAAAACCATTTAAGCAAGAAGGCAAGACCAAATACTAAACTGATTAAATGGTAAGTGAAATTTCTCATTCTGCACTGTTTATGTGAAGGAATATTTGTTGCTCAGGTAAAGAAATAGTCAAGCATTATGGGTGTCAGGAGAATACAATGAGGTGATTAACATTTTTCTTGCTGCCATTTGGTTTTAGTTGATATGACATCTCAAATACTGAGTCACAAATCCATCAAGAATAAGATTTTTAAAAAAGAATAGGCACATGAATAAATGTTTAATTAGAGATCACAAATATCCCTGAAGGACATGGGTGAAATAAATTTATAGGGGTATGATCATGGTTCATCTACAAGATATACAGTGTAATTATAGCAGATTTTGAAAGTAACCATTGACCAAATAAAGTGTAAGGAAATACATTGAACAGAATTCCAGTAATCACTGATAAGAATTTACTTGTGTTACATGAATTAAAATCTAAAGCAAAAAAGTTAATACAGAAATTCTTCATTTTAATGTGCATAAATTGGTACATGCATAAGTTCAATTCTTCAATTAATGATATGCCTTCAAAAGTATTGGAATCTTAAGATTCCAATTTCAACATGAAAAGTGAGGATACTGATATTGGGTTCATCATACTGGTATAGCAGTAAAGTGGTTTCACAGTATTTTGTTTGAATTCGGTGTATTTGCTTCATTGTTCTTACTTGGATAATTAACAGAGATGATCATCATTTGCTTCTTTACTCATTTATTTTACTCTCCATTCTTTGCAGTTAAACAAGAGATTTTTGAATACAAAACAGCTAAGGAGGCAAAAGATTTCTGAAGAGGGATACAGAATGAACAAGTTAAGCATATTTTTACATCTTATTTCTATGAATTCCCAGAATTTAAGGCATATTCCTCATTATCAGTATCACAACATGTCAATTTCAAGTATATCTTTAGTAAAAGTGGTAGGTTTTCCCCTTTTTTAGTGGACTTTTGAGAATTACTGTAATGTATATTAGTCTTTCCTATAATCTTATTAGATTAGTTAATTCTTTGCAATATTTACATGTATCATTAAGTCCCCTCCCAACTTCATTGCCTTAAGAATTCAGTTTGTTGTTAATGTATTTTGCTGATTAGACATCAGCTTTGATTTTGTTTTGATCTGCTTTTTGTATAGTTCCATCAATATGCCTGGAGGCCATTGTACTACACAAATAGTATGAAAATAAGCTTTAGTGTTTTATATTTATTTTTCTCCATATTTATAAAATCAGTATTGCAGTGCATGAAGTTAAAGAATAACATTATGACATCTTAAGAATTGGAATGAAACTTAAAATCCCTTTAGCTCAGCTTCTCACTCAAAACAAATCCAGAATGCTGTTAATAAGACATTACAGCTGAAATTCTTAACAATGAGAAAACATAATGTCCACTAAACTTTTATAATTATTTGACCTTTTTTTCCCTACCAGTGAATTAAAATAACTCACTGAACCACATGTCGGTCCTAGATTTTTCATTCATATAATAAAAGAACTATTATATCCCCTGCCAGTCTTCTCTTTTTTTAGGCGTAACATTTATAATCCTTTATTTCTTAAACTTCCAAAGCCTTCACCATAATCTGTCATTTGGATGTACCTCAATTTGCTTCAGTCCCTCTCAAAATGTGGCCACTTACTTGAGATGTGACTGTCTTCTAGAGGAAAACCCATAAAAGTCTCCATACCCTAAAAATGGTTTGAGTAAAATCGTTTTGTTTCACATAACAATACACTTAGGGATGGAGTGATTCCAGATCCTCATTAATGTTATCAAGGACTGTATTCTTTCTGTTTTTCATTTCTTTCATCCTCAGTGCAGGGAATTTTATCTGCATACTTACATTCACTTGCTTGCTAGGTGCCACAGCAGCTCTAGCAAAACCTCTTTATACTCCATCCAGAAGCAGGAAAAAGGGTTTTTTTTTTTTTTTGTTTTTTTTTTTTGAGTCATTTCCTTTTAAGTAAAACTCCTGCTCTGAAAGCCAAGTGACAAAATTGTTCAAGAAGGAGGGAATGATTGACTATGTCAAATGCTGCCCAAATGTAAGTGAAAATTGGCAATTAGGTTTAACAAGATGGACTTGGGTGGTGAATTTGAGCACAATAGTTTAGGTGAGGTAGTGGGGGCAAGATATGTTTGCAGTGGGGCTTAAGAGAAAATAAAAGGTCAGAAATTAGAGAAAATTAGCATTAGTCCTTTCAAGAAGTTTTTACATTAAAAGATAAGCTAACTTTATAATTTACAACCCAAACTGGAACATATTTGAAAAGGGCACCATTAATAATTAAGCCAAGATTTAATTAATTAATAATCAAGACTAGATTGGAACTGTCATGACAAACTGGCATAAATGTCATTTTGTGAAGAAAAGGAGTGAGATGGGGCTATGACTAGAAGGAAAGTGAAATTTAACACTTGGGTGTTTTGTTGTTGTTTTTTTTTTTTTTAGGAAGGAAGAAAGAATGACTATTAGGAATGATCTGGTAAAGAGGGAAAGATTTTTTTTAAAAAAAGATTTATTTATTTATTTGTACAAGCACGGGGTACAGTCAGAAGCGCGGGAAGGCAAGAGAATTCACCAGAGCCAGAGCAGGGAACAGAACAGGCAGACTGACGAAATACACTGCTGAGGGGAGCAGCAGGCATGGCAGGAGAGGCCTGCACACCATGTGGGACCCTCGCCGGTAGCCGGGGATTGAACCGGTGCTGCAGAGGCTGCAGGCAGCTTTGCAGCCCAGCACTCAACCACTGCGCCACCAGGGGAGGCCCAAGAGGGAAAGTTTTATGATGCAGGAGTAAAAAAAATTTGAGCCAGGGCTGATTTTTGCTAGGAGCACAAATAGAAGGCAAGGAATGTGGGACAGGTGCGGGTAGGTGAGGACAGTGGGAACTTGTGGAAAATTTTCTTTTATTTTTTTCAAGATTAATTTTATTTACTTATGCATACAAGAACTGGGGTGTAGACCAGAGGTGCTGAAAGGTGAGAGGATCCACCAGAGACAGAATGGGGAGCAGAACAGGCAGATCTACTGAAATACACTGCTGAGGGGAGCAGAGGGCAAGACTGGAGAGGTCGGCTGCACCGTGTGGGTCAGCTCCCTGGCCGGGGATAGAAGTCAGGCCTCAGAGGCTGGAGATAGCTTGATAGTACTGAGATTTTTACCCCTTTGCCACCAGGGAGGCCCGTGTGGAAAATTTTCTTCTGAAGGTTTGATCTTCTCATCTTAATAAGCAGAGGGGTCATTGCTAAGAGTGAGCATTAGGGAGGAGCATCAGAGGTTTTAAGAGAGAAAATATGAAGTTGTTTTACAGGAGAAAGGAAGAAAGAATGGATTCGAGAAATAGAATGTCATTGCCAAATACCGTTGGCGTTCAGTTGCCGATAATAATGATGTGTTTTAAGTGAGACCAGTTAACATGGTTGGTGTTTTTCTCTATCCAGGCTTTATTCTGCAGGTATGGTCACAAAGAGAGCTAAACATGAATTTAATTAGAGTTTATTAGTTAAGTGCAATATAGTAAGACAAAGACAATGGAATGATTTTATCATTTGGAGTTGGGAGTTCTAGAGATGAAGTAGAGATTGGAAGATGGGATGTTTGAGATTATGTTGGATTTAATTTGTGGTAGTGAAAGAAGTAATATGACTTTAGGAGTGAAAAGCTAACAAAGGATGAGGAACAACATCATTGTGGGGAAGAGGAGACAAAACTGATAAGAGGCCAATGTGTTGAAAGGGTCATTATGAGAAGCTTAAAATCCCAAGGAATAATGAAGGAGGAATGTTAGAGGGAATGACAATGATTCAGTAGCTGAAATCTTCAAGGACTGAGGAGTAAGCTGTGGGGTTGGAAGATAATTTCAACATGGCTGACTTGGTCTGATGGTACAGGATTCAAGCATGACTGCTTTTGAAGAGTAGGGAGGGAAAATGTTCTGGCACCATTAACAAAATGCAGGAAAATCACCTCCAGGCACTGTGATATGAAAAACTGTGGCAGGAAAAACTTGCATGACTTGATCGATTTTGAATCCTAGAGGGGTAATGGGAAGATTTTGAGTGCTGGAGAGGGATGGAAAATGGGGACAGGAAAGGTGATGTACAGAACAGTATAGAGATTAGTGGCTGGAGGGTAGTATTAGGAAACCATGACTTATGATGAATAACGTAAGTAGGGAGCAAGGGTATGATAATATTTGTTCTTTGGGTCCCAAAGAAATTTAAGGCTATGAGTTTCAGGATAAATTGATCTTACCTGGATCTTGCCTTTCTTTCTTTGTTCTGTAAATTGCATTTATTAGAAGGCAGTTGCCATGCATTTCTCCCTACCTTTGTACAGGTATATATCAGGATGTCCATAGTCTTATCATTGATCTAGGTCAGAAAAGTACTTTTATACATTTATGATTTGATTTTCACTGATGAATAATACATGGAGGCTTGCAGAGAATGTTCTCACTCTAAAAACGTGGGTTCCGTCTTGACTTCTTTATAGCAAATTACTGGATTCAAAATGATCTTGTATATTTACTTGCTTGCTTACATGTTTCTTTTTTCCCATACTAGAACATAAAATCTCTGAAAGCAGGTTTATTAACTGCCCTGCTCATTATAAGACTGGAGCCTAGAGGGCCTCCCCTGGTGGCACAGCGGTTGAGCACTGGGCTGCGAGGCTGCCCGCAGCTGGCGAGGGTCCCACCAAAAAAAAAAAAAGACTGGAGCCTAGAACTGAGCTTAGCACATAGCACTCAAAAACTATGCTAACTGATAAATAAAGATTCCATTCTTTTAATCTACTAATAGATTTAAAATTTATTGAAGATACTCCCTTGAGATGAATCCATTTCAATAAGGTCCCATTATTTTTTAAAATTTCATTTTATTATATGACTTCCCAGTCATTTTCCAGGTTTGCGGTTGCTTAACTTAAAAAAAAAAGATTTACTGATCACTTATAATTCAGGATCTATGTACACCATTTAAGGGTGTACATAATTTAGTTTGGTGGGGAAACTATTTTGTCTTCTCATGATCACTGGAAAAAAATGTTGATGGACAATATGCTTCATCTGTTCTATAATTGTGCTAGCTTTCAATATCATGCTTATTAGCATTTACTTTCTGGAATCTTTTATGTTTTAAAAAATGGAAACATCTGTGCATCTTTTAGTCTTGGCAACTGTGATCTCCATTTCTTAAAATTACTGACAGTGATATTGTGGTTATGTCACCTAGTATGTTTTATTTTATTTGTTTGTTTATTTTTTGAAGCCACAGACAATTTATTTGGCAATAGCACAATGGAAGAAATAGGCAGAGAGAGTACATCCCTAATAATATACTTTAGATTTATGGATGTTATTCTTCTGTGACTGAAGATGTGAACCAGTTTAAGGGAACTAGGTATATTCTTACAGTTTTGCAATTGTTTAACAATCATGTTTATTTTGCCCTTGTAAATTTATTTTTAATGAGTATAAGCAACACAGCAATGAATAGAAGCAATGCAATTTTTTTCTCTTTTCTAGATCCAGGGGGAAAAAAAGTCCTAAATTTAAAACAAAAGTGGTAAATGAACTAATTACCACTTTTGTTTTAAATAATGTAGTAAAGAATATATGTTTTAGAACCACTAATCATCTTGTTTTCATATTCTTACATTTAAATTTTATAAATTATATGCTACAATGGAAAGTGTTGAACATGATTATTTTTCTCACAATATTATCTTGTTCTGCCAGATTGAAAATGAAAGGATTCATGAGGATAGACATATAGATCATTGCAACAGAACTGAGAATCTAGAAATGGACCCACACTTACGTGGTCAATTGATTTTCAATAAAAGTGTCAAAGAAACTCTATAGGAAAAGAATATCCTTTTCAAGATATATTTTTAGAGTAGCTGTCTATCCACATGGGAAAGAAATAGACTTTTATTCTTTCTTCACATCGTACACCAAAATTAATTCAGAATGAGTCACACACCCAAATGTAAGGGCAAAAATGAATGCATGCTATAAAACAAAACAATAAAGACTTTGTGACATTGAGATAAGACACAAAATTTATGAAACAAATGAAAAACTGATAGACTTCAAAAAAGTTAAATCTTTTGCTTGTTGAAACCATTAAGAAAATAAAAAGACAAGCTACAGTTTGGAGAGAAATATTTGCAAAGAAAAATCTGACAAAGGACTTGTATCTAGATCTAATTAAATACTTTTATCATTCAATAAGAAGAAAAACAATAAAATTTTAAGAAACAGGAAAAGATCTGTTCATATGCTTAACAAAAAGATGCTCAACTTCATTGGTCATTAGAGAAATGTAAATTATCTAAAAACTTTTTCATTGAAGTAACATTGCATAACATTGTAATAGGTTTGGATGTGCATCATTCTACATCATCATTTATATAAAGTTCATTAAGTTTACCAATGTAAGTTCAATTTGATCCTTCACTGTACAATTTGAGCCATTTTACCTGATTTACCCATCACCTTTCCCCCTTACCATCTAGGGAACACTAATTTGGTCTTGCAGTCTAAAATTTTTTTTCATTTTATTTAGTTTATTTATTTTGTTTCTTGTGTGCTGCATATGAGTGAAATCATACAGTGTTTCTTTCTCCATCTGATTATTTTACTACACATTGTCCATTTTGTTGCAAATGGCAGGATTTCATCTTATTTTACTGCTGAGTAGCATTTCATTGTGTATAACCACATCTTTACCCAGTCACCTGCCAGTGGTCACTTTTAGCTTGTTTCCAACTCTTGACTATTATAAATAATGCTTTAGTGAACATGAGGGTGCTTATATCTCTTTGAATTTGTATGCTTGTATCCTTTGGGTGAATATCCAGAAATGGGATAAGAGGATTGTATGGAATTTCTATTTTTAATATTTTGAGAAAGCTACACACTGCTTTCCATTATGGCACCAATTTGCATTCCCACTGACAAGATGCAGGGGTTGCCTTTTCTCCAAATCCTCTCCAATCCTTGTTGTTTCTTGTCTTTTTTGGATAATAGTCACTCACAGGTGTGACATAATATCTCGTTGTTTTGATTTGAAAGGGACATGCAATGGGATAGTGCCACATACCTACTAAGATGTCATTAAAAGACTGAAATTCCAAGTGTTGGTGAAGATGTAGTAAGCTGAAACTCTCATACATTATTGATGGAAATACAAAGTGCTACAGCCCCTGGGAAACAGTTTGTGTCATAAAAACCGAAACATCAAAACTGAAACACGTACCTACTACATGTCCCAGAAATTCCACTCTTAGGTACTTACGTAAGAGAAGGGAAGATATATGTCCCCACAAAGATTTGCACATGAATGTTCTAGCATCATTATCCAAATTAACCAAAAAATAGAAACAACTTAAATATCCATCAACTGGTCAGTGTTTAAAATGTGACACATGCATTCAGCGAAGTACAACTTCACAAATAAAACAATAAACTATTGCTACACAGAACAATGTGGAAGGATCTTGAAAGGACAATGGTAAGTAACAAAATGACAAAAGAGACATGAAATATGAATATAAAATACTGGAAAAGGCAAAAATATGGCAGCAGAAAAGAGATCAGTGCTTGTCCTGCAGCTGGGAATGAGGGACAGCTTGACTGTAAGAGGGCACAGGGAATTTGAGAGGGTGATGAAAGTGTTCTGAAACTTGATTCTAGTGGTGAGGGCACAACTCTAAATCACTAACACTCATACTTTACATTTAAAATTGATGAATTTTATGTTACATAAATACGTCTCAATATTGATTTTAAGTGTGTCTCCTTTAAGCCTCAAAGTGTTTTCTCCTAAAAAGCAAACAAATTATTGCTGATGAAAACATCTAGCAACCCATTTTCTATAAAACATGATTGTCTTTGTTTAATACAGTCATAATATTAAAAACACAGTCATATAATAAGTGATTTGATAGGTACCATGATTTCAGTAGTAGGCTATGAGTAATGGGATTATTGATTTAATGCATTAATAGTTTCCAGTAAACTGCATTTATTTGAAGTTGACTCTTAATCTCATGTAGGTAACAAATTCAGGATGTATAAGTAATCAAAAAATATATTTGTAAAGCCGATTTGGAGATCACAAAATCTATGCATTAAACCTATAGGCATTTTTTAAGGGAAATGTAGGTCAAGTCATTGTGAACAATATGGTCCCTTACTAGCCAGTCGACAGGCTAGTTTACACAGGGAATAAAAAATTATAAATGAATAAATCTACATTCAGTTACTTATTATTTTTCATCATTTCCACCACTATCATCATCACCACCTACTGTTAAAAGAAGAATTCATGTTTTATTTTTTTCTGATTCTGGACCAAAGCACTAGTTATATGACTAAGAGCAGCCCAAAAAAATGACATTTCTAGTAACAAAGAAATGAACACATTGCCAACAGACAATAATGCATTTCACAAATGGTTTTCTGTCGCAATAGTTTATCCAGTAACATTTAAGAGGAAATACAACAATCATCTAAGATTTAAAATAACAGTTTTAAATGTAACAGATTCATTTGATGTTAATTCATACCTTCAAAATGCCATTTATTTTATGAGTGCTGGAAAAAAATTGACTTTAAGGCAACTTAAAAAATTATGGAAGATAAAGTAAATCTGTTTAGACTTGTAAGATGGCACATCTGCTAGATCTTTATCCCAAAACATTTGTGGGCATTAACTGGACAATTTGTGTACATGCACACATGTATTATTTTGCATTGCTGCCAATTATCTACAACTTACAGAGTTGTAAAAAAGCTCAAAGGCAATGAAAGACACAAAACCTTATACGTTCAAATTAGGGAACTAGAAAGATGTACTCCTAACAATGCATAGGTTTCCTTAGACTAAAACTGTAGTCCTACAGTCCTAAGAAGGAGCTCTTTGTTCAGTAGGGCAAACTCTTCAAGTAATTGTATTTTAAGGAAGCTTTATAGCAAACAGTGAAATTATTGAATGATTCATAGAATTATCTTCCTGGGAAAAAATTTCCTGGAGTAAATGTAAAAGTCAGTTCTCGGTCCCTGCCATTGAAGATTCCTATAATTTTTCTATCTACCTAACTCAGGTATATTTTTCTATCCCAGGGAGGGGTTCCGGTGAGGAACCCTATTATTCTCAATTCTTCACCTCTCCATTGTCAAAATAACTAATCTTTTGGAAGCCAAGAAAAAACCTTCTCTTTACCAGATAACTTGAACGAGGGGATGCCTACTTGTTTTTTAGAATCATGACAGGGAGATAACTGACTGAGGTTGAGGACAAAAGGAAGAAAAGGAGGAAGTTTTATTTTGCCACATTCTTGCAAAAGTGATGTATATCCAGTGAAGAAAGTTATTCAATAGTATGAGTTCTAAATGTTTTATGTGGGTTTTGGTCTATTTCATAGAAAAGTAGTTCACCATGTCCCTATCTACCTTAGCAGTTTGACTGTCTTAGTATTTTCTTATATTCATCCTCCCTTAAGTCCTGGAACTCATTAGAATTTTCTCTGTGCTGCCTCCATAACTATAGATACTAGAAAATCCATTCCACCCCCCCATTTTTCTAGACTCTCTATACTTAAAACGCCTTTCTTATGAAGTTGGTTCCAGCAACTACTTTGCAAGTAGATTCCTTCACCTAAAACATGTTTCAACTGGGAATCAAGCAAGGAAAAGCCTTTTTTCAGGTTGCAGGTTCTGTAAATGATTTCTTTATACTTGTTTAATCCAAATCTTAGAAGAAAGTTATTTGAGTGAAGAGATACCTATTTTCCTATTAGCAAATATGATGCTGTTTATTAAAGGGAGAGTTCATAGCTACTACTGACATCATAAAACTGAAGTGGTAAGTTTTTAAGAAAGGTAATTCAATGATTGATAATATTGGAGAGGTCCTAATCTTTTCAATTTCCTGATAGATTAGTTCTCTGCAAAAACCCTGAAATATTCACCTATTTTGTATGTGAATTACATTAATAATATATGGTATTATTGATGTATTAATATATTAATACTACCACAGTATTTTTTCTGATTTTGCAGTTTTACTACCTGAATAGAACATACATATATACAATATTTACACACATTTTAGATTTCTGAGTCAAGCAACTAAACCTAACATTTTGACTCTAGCTTATAAACGAAACCTTGAATAAAATTATTTACAATTGAATATTACTCAGCAATCAAAAAAGATAAACTCATGCAATTTGCAGCAACATGGATGGAGCTGGAAAGGATCATGCTCAACGAAATAAGCCAGAAAGAAAAAGAAAAATACCGGATGGTCTCACTCATAGCAGGAATTTACAAAACCTAAATAAGGGGCCAGGAAAAAGACTAATTATAATGAAGTAAAAATCAAAATCAACAAGCAACTATAAACCAGAGACACACTCTTGGGGGGGCGGGGGGAATAGGATTAAAACGGGTGTGAGAAACATATGGGGACTATAAACAAGATGAAAATCCATATATTGTGCAAAAATGAAAAATGATCTAAAAATATATAAAATAAAATAATTAAAAAAATAAAATTATTTCCAATTACTGGAATGTTTAAAAGACAGAATTACTAAAGAGAGAAAGTGGCTTTTTATTTCTTGATTACTCAAACGCAGTAAAAGAATTAATGGAAGCATTTTGAATTATTTGATTATGTTTCTTATTTATCTTCGCACTAAATCACCTGTGTTTCTAGAGTAGTGATATTGATAACCTCAGAAATTACTTCAAAAATTACTTGTCGAGATTTGAGTAGCATTATAGACTAGCCTCTACAAGTCAAATGACCCCTCTCTCTCTTTTAAATTGAAGTAGCGATCCCCGGCTGCTCCCCGGCCACCGGAGGAGGGTCCCACATGGCGCGCAGACTCCTCCTGCCGCCTGCTGCTCCCCTCAGCAGTGTACTTCGGTCCTTCTGCCTGCTCTGCTCCCCGCTCTGGCTCTGGTGAATTCTCTCACCCTCCCGTGCTTCTGACTGTACCCAGTGCATGTATAAACAAAACAAAACAAACAAACAAATAAATAAATAAAACATGCCTCTATAAAAAAAAATAAATTGAAGTAGCATTGCTGCTGGTGGGAATGCAAACTGGTCCAACCACTATGGAAAGCTATATGGAGGGCCCTAAAGTCTTTAAAGAGGTAGTTGTTAAAATGAGGTGAATGTAACTGGTGTCCTTATAAAAAGAGCAAATTAAGAGAAATGCAGAGGGAAGATCACATAAAAACATAGGGAAATGATAGCCATCTACAAGCCAGAAAAGCAGCCCCAAAAGAAACCAACCCTTCAGAATTGTCAGGAAATAAATTTCCCCTTAAGCCTTCTAGTCTATGGTACTTCATTATGGCAGCCCTAATTGAGTAATAAACCTATAAAGGTATGCATTATAATTCCGTGGACACTGATGGTCCTAGAAGTTTTCTAAGCTAAGGAAGGTCATGCCAGGATTGAAATACGGGTCTTTTGACCATGACTCTGATACTTTTCCTGTTGCGAACCATAATTTGTGGGGTAAAGAGTGCTTTGGAAAGCAGATACCAATGGAGAAGAGGACACATTTAGTCAGGTATTGTTAGCTACTGAGTTCAACAAAATCTCACACTACTCCCCTTCTGTTCTTGGCTGCAAATCCAGACCAGCTTTGTCCCCCAGTTGGCAGACTTCAACCTCAGCTTGTTAACAGGAAGAAGCTGGCCCATGAATATGGAAGGTGGGAGGACTTTGGCTCGTGGCAAATAAATAATTAGTTGTACATGTTTCTTTGTTAGTGTAAGAGAATTTAAAAACATATGCATGCTGTACAAATATAGTTGAAATTAACTTCATTTTTTTCATATTGAGACTTGTTTTTTAAGTTGTTTCATGCAACTAATTCCCACACTGATTCATTGATCCATAAAGTATACTTTGACATTTTAAAAAGTACAAGCTGTGGTTGACTTTTTTGGGTTTTCTTTATAAGTAAAAAGAGAGAAACTTCTTTGAAGTGGGCATGTCAATTCAAAAAATCAGAGACTACATACAAGTGAAAAAGCAATTTAATTATATTTTTAGAAAAAAACATAACACTTTATATAATTTTGAATTTATAAACATTGAGTAACAATAATAACCTTAAATTCTGAAACAAAATTGAGAGATGCGAGTGAATAAAACAAGGTGGAAGCAGAGGTAAAGAAAGATGGCAGGAGGCTGAGACCCCAGGATTTCATTCTGATAAAGTTCCAGTTACCCCCTAAAGAGCAAAATGTAGTGCCATTATTTTAAAAATCCCTTCTTGTATCACCTTTGTGAATATTCCATTTGATAAATTTGATCACATGGTCAAGCCTATATTCAAAGTAGAGAAATGGGGAGAACAGCAAAGTCATACACTAAGGTGTGTGCATATAGGGGTGGGAGTAATTCCTGTCATGCTAAGATATATCACACTCATTCAATTGAAAGAATGAAATGCTTTAGTATATGTGAATATAAATTCAAGATATATATGTATGTATATGTTGAAGAGATGGTCCAAAATTAGTATGTGGAATCCTAAAATAGAAGGAAATGTGGAACTCTTGAGAATATCAAAGCAAGTTTTCACTTTGCAAATCCTGGATAACTTGAACTTGCACTACCTGTTCTGCACAGTAGATAAAGTCTGACACTTACTTAATATGTGAGATCTAATTGAAGACACTTGCATAATACTAGGATCCCAATGTGCTATATCCACAGCAAAGTGTGAATGATAAAAACAAAAACAAAAGAAAAAACAGGTAAACTCTATTGCAGAAAAGGTCAACAGAATTTTTTTTTAAAAATTCTGGATCCTATTTAGAAGAATACTGTTTTGTAACCAAGATCTGGGAATGATTTAGATACCAATGAGAACCTAGATAAGATGGATACAAATCTAGAAGGACATAACTTATTCAAACTGAGGTTATGATGTATAAATAGCTTGGAAGTCACCAATCCCAGCCTTACAATAACAAAAAACTGAAGTTTAAAAGCCTTGACTTTTTTTTTTTAAAAAGATTTATTTATTTATACAAGCACTGGGTACAGTCAGAAGCGTGGGAGGGTGAGAGAATTCACCAGAGCAGGGAGCAGAACAGGCAGAAGGACCGAAGTACACTGCTGAGGGGAGCAGCAGGCAGCAGGAGAGGTCTGCGCACCATGTGGGACCCTCCTCCGGTGGCTGGGGAGCAGCCGGGGATCGAACCTGCACTGCAGAGGCTGCGGGCAGCTTCGCAACCCAGCGCTCAACCGCTGCACCACCGGGGAGGCCCAAGCCATGACTTTTCTTGAACTCATCTGAGAACTGAGGTTGCAGGGCAAATACTGATCCTACATCTTGAAAAGCAGGAGAAACAGAGCCAAGATCAGTTAACCCTGAATGACATCACTGGAACCACAAACTGGTAGGAATAATCAATGGTAATTGTGATGAATTGGAAGCTCAGTGTGGAGCAGTGTCAGAATAAGAAACTCCCAGGGGCAGCAGATTTTCTTTGAAAGCCAATTTATTGAGATATGACTGATATACAAAAAGCTGTACATAGTTAATATATATAACGTGATGAGTTTGGAAATAAGTATACACCAGTGAAACCACCACAATATATGTCATAAATATATTCCTAATCTCCAAAAGTTTCCTTAACTTTTTTCCTCATTTCTTTTTGTGATAAGAACTCTTAAGGTTTTACCTTCTTAGCGAATTTTTTTTTAATAGAGGCATGTTTTATTTACTTATTTATTTATTTGTTTGTTTTTTGTTTATACATGCACTGGGTACAGTCAGAAGCACGAGAGGGTGAGGGAATTCACCAGAGCCAGAGCGGAGAGCAGAGCAGGCAGAAGGACCGAAGCACACTGCTGAGGGGAGCAGCAGGCGGCAGGAGAGGTCTGCGCGCCATGTGGGACCCTCCTCTGGTGGCCGGGGAGCAGCTGGGGATCGAACCAGTGCTACAGAGGCTGCGGGCAGCTTCGCAACCCAGCGCTCAACTGCTGCACCACTGGTGAGGCCCTTCTTAGCGAATTTTTAAAGTATATAATATTGTTGACTGTGTGCTTGTACTGAAACTTTGTACCTGTTGACTAATAATCCTCATTTGCCCCGCAAGGCCCTGACAACTGTCTTTCTATTCTCTACTTCTATGACTTTGACAATTTCAGATTACTCATATATAAGTAGTATCATGTAGTAATTGTATTTCTAGTTTTTTTTTTCACTTAGCATAGTATCTTTCAGGTCTGAATATTTTTTTTGTGGATGGTAGGGTGTTCTTTTTTTAAGGCTGAACAATATTCTATTGTATGTTTATACCACATTTCCTTTATCCATTCATCTGTTGATGGACCTTTAGATTGCTTCCCTGTCTTGACTAGTGTGAACCGTGCTGCAGTGAGCATGAGAGGGCAGGCAGATATCTCTTCAATAGCTTGATTTTAATTCCGTTGGATATATATCCAGAAGTAGGACTGCTGAATCATATGGCATTTCTATTTTTAATTTTTTGAGGACACTTCACACTGTTTTCCATTGTGGCTGCGCCAATTTACATTCCTAACAGTGTATAAGGTTTCCCTTTTGTTCACATCCCCCCAGTACCTTATTTTTTATTTTTCTGATTATTGTCATCCTAATAGGTATGAGGTGATTTTTTTGGTGATTTTGATTTGATTTCCTTGATGTTAGTGATGTTGAACACCTTTGAATGTACGTGTTTTCCTTTGTATGTCTTCTTTGGAGAAATGTCTATTCAGTTGCTTTGTCCACTTTTTTTTTTTAAAGATTTATTTATTTATACATGAACCTGGGTACAGGCCAGATTCGCGGGAGGGTGAGAGGATTCATCAGAGACAGAGCAGGGCACAGAACAGGCAGACTGACAAAATACACTTCTGAGGGGAGCAGTGGGCGAGACAGGAGCGGTCTGCTCGCCATGTGGGTTGCTCCGAGGCCAGTGGGGATTGAACCAGCACTGCACAGGCTGCGGACAGCTTCACAGCGCTGTGCTCAACCGTCTGCGCCACCAGGGGAGGTCCACTTTGTCCATTTTTAAAAGCAGGTGTTTGTTTTCTTACTATTGAGTTGTAGGAGTTACTTATATATATTGACTATTAATCCCTTTTAGAAGTATTTAAAATATCTTCTCTCAACCCATAGATTCTTTTCTTTTTATTGATTGTTTCCTTTTCTATGTGAAATCTTTTTAGTTTGATGTAGTACCAGTTGTATATTTTTACTTTTGTTCCTTGTGCTTTTCTTGTCATATTCAAGAAATTATTCCCAAGACAATTATCAAACAAAATAGTGAGCTAGGAGTCTTCAGACTTTTTTTTTTTAACTCTATAGAAATAGAAATAATTAGAGAATGGATAAAATGGCTATGCATACTTTGGAAATTAAAGATCTACAGCAACCAAATGAACACACAGTCAAGAAAAATTATATTCAAGATGATAGGAAACTTCATTTAATCTTGAACAAAGGCCAAATAAAATAAAGATGAAACAAAGAAGAAGAAATAAGGAAGTATATTTTTATTTTTTAATTAAAAATAGAAATTTATCTCAAAACTAACTTCAATTATACTATTATTTAATGGACTCAGACCCCATTTCATCATAAGCATAGAATATTAGTGCTGGGAAGGGCAGTAGAGACCATTAGACATAATTTCTTCATTTTACTTATGAGCAAACTGGGATCTAAACTGTCTTAATTGGTTCCCAGGATTTTCTGGCTCTTTCCACTTACCTAGATGCAAACTGGATATTTAAATAAAAAATCTGGATTTTTTGGCCTCGTTAGATCTTTGGAAAAATGTTTTCACTTTTAATTTGCAAGTTAATTCCCATATAGGCAAGCCTTTGTCCTCTTCAAAAACGACTATTATGTAACTAAAAATGAAGAGCTTGGGGCCTCCCCTGGTGGCCCAGCGGTTGAGCACTGGGTTGCGAAGCTGCCCGCGGCCCCTGCAGCGCCGGTTGGATCCCCGGCTGCTCCCCGGCCACCAGAGGAGGGTCCCACATGGCGCGCAGGCCTCTCCTGCCGCCCACTGCTCCCCTCAGCAGTGTACTTCGGTCCTTCTGCCTGCTCTGCACCCCACTCTGGCTCTGGTGAATTCTCTCACCCTCCCACGCTTCTGACTGTACCCAGTGCTTGTATAAATAAATAAATAAATCTTAAAAAAAAAAAAAAAATGAAGAGCTTGGAGTTGAAAAACTGACTTTGAGTATCATGATGCCATCAGAGTGCCTGGAATTGTGGAACTGATAGAGTAAATCTTAGAATAAATAGTTTTCCCATTGGGGGTTGATTCTGGTAATGATGACTCAGGAGCTTCTGATGACTACTTCAGCCATGATTAAATGTGGCTTGTGAAAAATGTGATTTTTAGCTATGATCAACTGAATACTTACAGTTTATTCTGTGAAAGGTGTATTTTATTTAAAAGACAACATTAGGAAAGTGGAAGAAAGATTTTCCATTTTGCTTACACTGCAAAATTAGGAAGGTGGAAGGATTTCTATATGCTGTTTTCAAAATGAATTCAATGCTTCTTTAACTCTTGTTTCTTTAACTGGTCTGTTGTCCGATTATGTCAGATCTTATTATTATCACATATAATATCATCTTATCATTAGAACAGATTCTAAAACAAAACAAAAAACACAAGCTCAAAATCTGCTTTCAGGAAGGCTCTATGGACAATCATAATTTACTTAATCTTCGAATCATTAAAATGAACTCTCAGAACACCAAATTCCGTGAATATTTTTATAATATACTTTTGCTGATATATCTCTGAAGATCTTGAAAATTTCTCCAGTTATTAACACATCTACCTACAACCCTAGATTTGAGCATTGGCTTACAGATACTTTGTAGCTGCATGATCTTGGGTTAATCAGTTGCCTCGTCAATGAAATAGATAAAAATGGTACCTATCCCATAAGATTGTTAGGAACATTGAGATAACACATGGAAAGCCCCACTGCAGAGTGCCTGGTTCAGAGTCACTGCTCGTTAAATATCGGTGATAATTATGTCTGCACGTTTTATTTTTTCATGGGGACAGCAAGGTGCATTGGGAAAAGCATAGGTTCTGCAGTGAGTCCTTTTTGGGGTTCAGTTCTGTTAGCTACTTGATGTGTGCAGCATCTCGAGAAATTTAACTCTTTGGACCACGACATCCTCTTTTCCAAAACGAATATGCTGTAGTCATACCCAGTTCACTGAGTTGTTTTAAGAAAAGTCCCTATCATGGTCCTTCCCTCCCAAGTGATTATCAACAAGTTAACATTTAGGAATTCTATTCCAAGGGCAAGGCAAAGCACAAGGTGTCTCAGGACGGTTCACAAGAAAATAAACGCTTATTCTCCACCCTGGCCAAGGAGAGCGTGTAACAAAATCAAGCAACCATGCACAAAGCCTCGCCGAGGATCTATGCAAATTAAAGTGGATCTCTAATCCATGCCCATTTATCTTTTTTTCCCCAGTGTAGGATGCAGAGGAATTCTCAATGAGAGCCCTGCTCCTGGCATTTCTGCAAGCCTGCAGCTCCCCAAAGCCCCACGGAAATATGGGTCGGATGAAAGACCTTAGAGAAACTGGAACGGTCACAAACTGCTCAGTGGCCAGTTGCACGGGAACGAGGAGAAAACAAACCTTTCCTCCCTAACGCCGGGCGCGCCTCAGGCCACCTCCAGGCGGTCCGGGAAGGGCGAGACGCCCGTCCAGCTGCCCGCACCCCGATGCGCGCGGGGAGAGGGACCCCCGGGCCGCCTCGCCAGCCCCTCCGCCGCCTCCAGGGGAGTGAGCCTCCGCCTTCCAGGGGGATGAGCCTCCGGCGCCGTAGCTGCCCCGAGGCGCTGCAGCCCCGACAACTCCAGGGCTCACACGGTTAACGCCGTTCCAAGGAGACTGGACGAGGGCGGGTCCCCGCCCACGAAAACCAAGCTAATCGCAGCCCGCGCCCCGCCCCGCGCCCCGCCCCCGCCCGCGCCCCCCGCCCCGCCGGGGACGGCCGGGCCGCACCTGCCCGCGCGCACACGCCCCCCCGCGCCCGCCCCGCGCGCCAGGCCTCCAGCCGCGGGCGGCGCCCCCGGCCCGGCCCCAGCCCCGCGCCGCCGAGCCCGCGGCACGCGCCCGCCGCCCCCCGTCCGCGCCGCCCGGCCTCGGCCGCCGGAGCCGCCACCAGCGCGGCCGCCGCGCCCCTCGGCCGCCGCAGAGCCCCCCGCGGGCCGGCCGGGCGCGAGGGCGCGCGGGCGCGCGGGCCGCCGCCGCTGCGCCGCCGACCCCCCCAGTCCTCAGCATCCTCCTGCCGCGCCTCCAAAGCACGCGGGCCCCCACCCCTCACGCCCCACCCGCGGGAGCAAGGCCGCGAGAATCCAGGGGAGTGTCTGTGGGGGCGCGTCGCGGCTCCCGGCTCGGCCGGCCCCTGTGCCATCCAACACATGGTGTGAGCCCCATTGTAGAAGCTGCGCCCCGAAGAGGAGAGCGGAGCGCCCGGCGCGGGGCTGCGGGGCTCCCAGCGAGCTGAAGCCCTGGCATTATTTTAGGGTGGGGCGGGGAGGGCCCTGGATTTGGGGGAGTGGGGGTGGGCGGGCAGGAGGCCCCGGAGGGGGAGCGGACTCAGGAGGAGTCGGTGAGAGACTATGGGGAAGGACCAGGAGCTGCTGGAAGCTGCTCGCACGGGAAATGTGGCTCTGGTGGAGAAACTCCTGTCTGGCAGGAAAGGAGGGATCCTGGGCGGTGGATCCGGACCCCTGCCCCTGTCTAATCTGCTAAGGTAAGCGCGGCAGCAGTGTCGGGGTTGCCTACCTCGTGATGCATGGTGGTGGGTACGACCTCCTCCTGCTTATGGCACCTGCAGGTTGTCCGCGATTCATTCTTAAATCAGGCAGGAAAGCAGACTCTATGGAGAGCAGGCTTGAGGCTCCCCGTCAGACTGATGCCTTCGAGGCTTTGAGTAATTTTAAAATAACCTTCCATCAATGCGTCAGGAGCTACTTTTCTCTGAGCTGTGGTGCAGAACTTGTACATGTTGCTGGGAGAAAATCGACCTTCTACCCGCTTTCCATCAATGCATATATATATTTTTTCAGCCTCCAACCCAGCCTTTTTTGTTTTGTTTTGTTGAAGTAAAATTGGCAGAGAAGCTACTGCGTGCATGCAATTACCCTGCAAAAGCCACAGCCTTTGGTGGCTGCTACCTTTTCTTGCAGAAGGCATTTGCTGTGCTGTGGATTAGGATCCCATAAAATGAAGAAAGTGAACCTTGTGGCGAGATGTCATCAGTACAGGGTGTGTGTAAAACTTGATGAGGCCAGTCAGGCAGCCAGCCCCAGCAGTACTTTCAGTTACCTGGACTAGCTGAGTGAAACTTGGCTATTAAATCTCAGGATGAAGGATGCCAGCTCAGGATGGGAACAGTGTGTATGGAATGTGGTGGAGGCCTTTTAATGAGAAGGTGTTGCAGGTGAGACTGATATTGCTTGGGGAATCTAAGATGACATTTAAAAAAATGTCAAGGTCTTTATTCAGCAGGCAGTACCTTAGAAATAGCAGGGTTGATTTGCATATTTGAAAAGCTGTTAACTTCAAAGTTGCATTGATGAGCAAAGGAAATCGACCAGGAGGGAGGAAGCCTGGAGAATATTCACTAGAAGAAATTCAAGGAAATCACTTTAGTTTCTAAAACTGTGGCTCATCATTCATGTCTTCACCCTAAAACATCACGTAAACATCCCAAGTGGACTTGTGACAACATTTTAAAGTGCAATTGATTTTTTTGATTTTTCAAAACTATTTCATGCCACTCTTGACAGTTACTTAATATAAACTTTTGAATAATGCCATTGTGTTATTTGAACAAGTTCTCGTGTTGCATGGTCAGACGGTACTGGCTAATAGGGAAAATGAAAACACAACTCCTGAGATACTATAGTGAAATGAACTTAGTTGAAAAACAGTTGATGGGGTTTTAAAAAGCTCCATATGTGACCATCTGTACTTGTTGACAATGACATTTTATTGGAATGACAGTTCACTTCAGAACAATGAATATTTATGGGACTTTTTTTTTCAATAGGTCTTAGAAATGATGGCTCTTGTGTTTACTCCCTTGTTAAATAATTCACTTTCACACCTCTCCTTTCAGATTGTATTTCAGATTATAGCTCTAATAATTGACTTTAGTCACAGATAATTTATATAAAAGCAGTTTACCTGGTTACAATTTTAAGTTGCAGGTAAAGTAAGTATGTTTACCAGTATACTATATCAGTAATAAAAATGATTCTGACTGGAAACCTATATGCTGAAAGAGACTTCTAAAAAACAATTTCTTTGCAAAAGTGTTGAAGAATTTTTTTGAGAATTTCAGTTAATTTCATTGAGATAAATGGTATTTTAAGGACCTTACAATCAACGGTAAACATCTTTTAAATACTTTCTCAAGGTGCCATTTTAAAAGAGACTAGATGTCAAATTTTAGGAATAAAATACCAGCTACTTAATGTAAGTCACTTTCAATAAAATATCAAAATTTGATCCACAGTGTACTTTTTGAATGAGAGGTTGTCTCTCGCTGATCTTGTCAGAGGTAGATGTAGAAGCTCCAAAACAAGAATTCACACAGAAAACAATGAAACCTAAAAAGCCATATTCATTAGCGTCGTTTGAAGTCCATCAAAACCAGTCAACTTTCATTTATCTGTTGCACAGGTAATAAACAACTGAAACAGTGTCTTGTAAGAAAACAAGAGTTGAAGTTGATCCTTTGCAGCAAATGAAATTTCCTAAAAAGGCGCAGTTGACTTAGTTGTGTCTGTCTCACAAGTGATTATCATCAGAGATTTATGAAACAGTAATGGAAAATGTGGCCCCTGCCCCTTCCAGCATAAGGACACTTTGAAATTTTTAAATATTTTGGGATGAATTGTGGAATAGATTTGGTGCTCTCCCGTCCTATTTATGACTTGTGTTGTGTAATAACAGTGTCAGATCCTGTGCTAAATGCTTACATCTGTCATCTCATTTAGTTCTTCTATCAGCCTTAAGAGGCTGATCCTCATTTCGCAGATGGACTGAAGAGAGAAATATTACGAATTCCCCCAAAGTCACTGATTAAAAATGACAAGGATTTGAAGTTGTGTGATGCAAATTTACTTTATCATGTCTTAAGTCTTACTCATTGAATCGCTTATTTATAAAAGTTTACGCTGTGTGGCAAATTTAGATAGTCTAACTTGGACTTTTTTTTTTGCTGTAATAATTTAAAAATTCTTAAAATTTGTGTTTTTGTTTCTTTTTTTAAAAAAATGTCTCGTGACTGCCCTTTGGGGGATCTGGATAAGAACATTTCTGAAGGTGACTTTGATTACATATTAACTGTTAAATGAGCAATAGCTATGTGGTGGGGAATCAGGTATGTTGGAACGATACTGCAGTTTTCAAAAGGAGATTGATCTTGAGCAGACGTAAAAATCTGTACATTTCACTGTCCTCTTCTATCAAGCAGATACAGTGATAGCACCTATCATATAGGGTTGTCCTAAGGATCAAACAAAGTATAAGTGAATATAAAGCATTTAGCACACTAGTGTCCACCATTAGTATTGTTATTATTTCTCATTAGCTCTAAAGCACTTGATTGTTTCCTAAGCCTTAATTCCTAAGTATTTGTTTCATATTGTTTTGGAACTAAATTTCTGTTGTAAGTTTTCCATTAGAATTACAGAATTTTTAAATGGAAAGGGGCCTTTAATTCAGTTTCTCTTCTAGAGGAAATATCTCTAATATCCGTTACTAATTATTCCAGTCTTTGTTAAAACCTCCAATGACTAGATCCATTTCATTTTTTGACAGCTCTAATTATTAAAAAAATTCTCCTTTTGCTGAGCTGAATTCCACCTCCCTGTAATTTCCAGCAGTTGGTACTAGTTTGGCTATGTGGGTCATCTGCCAGGACAGATCCTTAGGTTCATGCATTTAGCTATATTGATTTCTTATATTTTTTTTTTTGCAAGGTTTCATCAACTTGTCTTGTGGCAATAGAGTATAGGTGATAAAAACTTATGTTTCTGTACTTTTCATTACCGTCTTTTTTTTTTTCTTTGCATGTGCTTAAACTTTGCACTGACCCACTTAAAATATGGTAACCAGAAATGAATAAAATGCACTGGCTGTTGTTTGACTAGAATAGTATATACTGGGACTTAGTAAAACTGTTAAATTGAGAATTAAAAAGAAAACAAGCTACAAAAGAGCATTAGATCCTTTTTTAAGAAAAACTGTGTGAACATCTATAATGTGCATTAAGAAATCTGAAATGGCAAACACTAAAATGTAAATAGTACTCATCTTTGTATGATGGAATGGTGGGTAAATTTTATTTTGAAAATAAAACAGCAGCTATTTAAAACATTATATAGAGAAATTATTTTCTCCCTATTATTGATCTAAGACCTATGTTAGTAGGGGTCAAGATTTTCTGAGCTATCTAATGGCTTTGGCTCAAAATGAGCATATGGTCAATTAAAACTTACAGTTTTTTTTTTTTTTTAGTGACCTGCTAATTCAAAGCTCCCCTCTGTACACTTGTAAAAGTGTTGCTTGAACTTAATTATTCCTATTCCTATTAATCTTTTTTGTTTTAGTCTATACTATCTACCTAGATCCTCTTGACCTCTATCTTTAGTGTGTTTACTTTGCTCCTTTTGGTCATCTGTAGATTTGGTAATCATGTTTTCTAAAACTCAATAGATCATAATAGATTTTGAAGGGCCTTTTCTTTGAATTTGTATAAAATTTAAACATAGTAATCTTCATGTGTGATACTTTTATCATCGAAGCCACTTAATATAACTTAGCTATTTATCTCTAGCACATCCAAGGGAATATTAGGAAGTATTTCACCATTACCTTTCTAAATCAACACTGTGTTCTATTTATCACTTTCCTTTGATTTATCCCTTTAGTACTAAGTCTATAAATTCCACCCAAATTTTCTGAACCATTGATGATGCTTATATGGATGCAAATTTCTTCTACCCTCTTGCATTTTAATCTTCTGAGTCTGGATACCTGTACTCATTTAAAGCAGTTCAGTGTCTCTTGATCTCTGTCTATTTGGAGTTTCTATCATCTCTGAACATTATTTTTTTCTCCTTTCTGGTTTGAAAATGAATCATACTAGAGAAGATAGAAGTAAAATATAAGCTGAGGAGAATCAGATTTTGGGAATTATTAGATGTCATTGGAAATTTTCTTGTGTTTTGAAAGCATCCACAGTTTTTATTTTACTGCAGTAGCAGTGAACTCTTACACCTCTTTTATTTTTTTAAACTTAGCTGACAGGGACATTAGCATATTTCCAGGACAAGTATGTACTTCTCTTCTGTTTGTTTTCATTTATATCCCTACCACCCTCTTTCATCCTTAAAGAAATCTGAGCTCTTCAGAGCTCATTAGAATACTCAAATTGAGTTGCATCCCTCTTTTTCTTCCTTTTATTAAATTATGTGAGATTTCATTTTTATTTAACATATCTTTAATGAATCAGCTGTAAAACATTTTAAAGTCGTTTTATTTTAACCCAAACAAAAATAATTCCCATTTAAAGTGTTTCCTTTTCAAGAAGTCTAGATTATGAATTATTTAATGCCTTAAATAATTTAATTTTTAAATTAAATTTTAAAATAATTTTTATAATTTAAATAATTACTTAAATAATTTAATATTTAATAATATTTAATGCCTTAAATTATTTTTCTCAATGCCTTAAATAGACCAGTATTTATTAAGTGTACTTAGAAAATTCTCATTGAATGTAAAGAATGCAGTTCTCAAGATCCTCATATGAAAAAGCAAATCAATAAGAAGGCGGGGAAAAATAATCTTCTGTCTTCCAAGACAAATAAACCAAAGTTCTTACAAATTTTTGGATTTTTCAGATTCAGGATTTAGTTCGTGAAGCTTTTGGTGATAGGTACAAGGTGATGAAGCAACTTGGAAGTATTGTCATTTTCATAACTACTGGTGCAGTTCTGGGACCAATTACTGCTACTCTGATGTAAGATACTTCCAGGGAAACTGCACTGGTTAAATGGAATAAATCACAAACAAAGCAGTTAAACTGCATGAAAATGTTGTATCTATAAAAATAGTCAAGTTACAAGTGGGTTATCTATTTTAGATAGTAATGGTGTTTGAAGCAGTGATTGCACCATTATGTTCAGGGAGCTGTGTCTGCCAGAGTGAACAGTGTGCCAGCTGCATGATGGGGTGTGAGCAGAGAGGAGAGGGAATTTTGGTATTGACCTCCTTGTCTACTAAGCAGGGTTCTGAGATCCCTCTTCAAAACTGTGAAGCTGATGTGTTGCAAGGAATCATGGCAGCTCTGACTTCTATTCAATCTGTCTATTTAAAAAAAATTCCCTTATTACTTAAACCAGTTCTTTTTCTTTTTTATTAGTTGTATAAAATAACTAATGTCTTAAAGATATTTTTTTATTGAGGTAACATCGGTTTGCAAAACTGTATGTGATTTAGAGGTTTAGGATCACAGCCTTCATGTGATGTTATATCACACTCACAGCCAAGACTTCAAAAGTCTTCTGCCACAGTCCATTTTTCACCACTGAGAATGATATTAATGGTGAGTTTATCATAGATGGTCTTTGTATGCTGAGGTATGTTTATGTGTCTCTCTATCCCTATTTTTTAAGGATTTTTATTATAAATGAGTGCTGAATCCTATCAAATGCTTTCTCAGTATCTGTTGATATGATCCTGTGGCTTTTATCTTTTCTTTCGTTAATGTGGTGAGTTACATTAATTTTTGGATGTCGAAACATCCTTGTGTCTATGGAATAAACCCCACTTGGGGTATGATCCTTTTGAATACATTACAGAATTTCGTTTGTTAAGATTTTGTTGGTGATTTTTGCATCTGTGTTCATCAGGGAAATTGGTCTGTCGTTATCTTTTTTTCCCAAAAAGTTTTGTTTATTTTTAATATTTTAAAATATTTATGTTTTTTGCATCTTTAGTCATTCTGCTCTCAGGCGTAATCCCCATAAAATTACCACCATCAAGACACCTGTGAACCATCACCATATTCTCTTCTGCTCTTTCCTTCCCTGTTTGGATTCCTCTCCCTCCCCCTCCCATGCTGATGCCTCCAATTTATAGTTTGTCTGCTAGTTTTGTCTTTTTCCCTCTTATCCCTTAAATGGTTTTCCTATGTTCCTCCTCTAAGTGATGTAATTTTCTTTATTTTGTGGTGTGGGTCTGGTTTCAGTATCAGGGTAATGTTGGTATTCGTATTTGTAAAATGTGTTTGTGATTATTCCCTCTGTCTCAATTTTTTATTTTTATTTTTTTTTAAGATTTATTTATTTATTTATACAAGCACTGGGTTCAGTCAGAAGTGCAGGAGGGTGAGAGAATTCACCAGATCCAGAGCGGGTAGCAGAGCAGGCAGAAGGACCAAAGTACACGGCTGAGGGGAGCAGCAGGCGGTAGGAGAGGTCTGGGATCGAACTGGTGCTGCAGAGGCTGCGGGCAGCTTCGCAACCCAGCACTCAACCGCTGCGCCACCTGGGAGGCCCTGTCTCAATTTTTTAAAAAAGTTTGAGAATATGTATCCGTCATTGAAGGTTTGGTAGAACTCACTAGTGAAGCCACATGTTCCTGACTTTTGCTTTTTGGGAGATGTTTGAATACTGTTACAACTTCCTTGCTTGTAATTGGCCTGTTTATCAACTTGTCCAGTCTTATAGTGCCCATTTCCAAGTGTCTCAATGATTTTTTTTTAAAGATTTATTTATTTAGTCATACAAGAGCTGGGGTACAGGCCAGAGATGTGCGGGGTTGGGGGTGAAAGGATTCAACAGAGACAGAGTGGGTAACAGAACAGGCAGACTGACTGAAATACACTGCTGAAGGTAACAGTGGGTGAGCCAGGAGAGGTCTGCTGTGCCATGTGGGTAGCTCCCTGGCTGGGGAAGGAACTTGTGCTGCAGTGGCTGCGGACAGTTTTGTAGGTTGCATCTTAACCCTTTGCCACCAGGGAGGCCCTGTCTCAATGATTTTTTCACAGTTAACCTTAGGGTCGAACATGACATGAATGAGAAACTTAGAATATTCAACAGTATGGCTTCAGCAATTTTACCTCTCATGTGACAATATACACAATTTGATTAGTTCATTTGTATACTGTAATAATTGAATTATGCATTTGAAGTAATTTTGGGAAAATCTTTCAAGGAACCTGTTAGATGACATTCTTCCTAAGTACTTAACTGGAAATGGAAACAGAATATACTTCAAATGAGTTAGAAAAGAATAATTTCAACCTGAAAAACCTGAAAGCATTTAACATTTAACACATTATAGTGTGTATTTGGTTTCCACTTTGAACATATTGCAGCATAGTTTTAGTTAATTAAAATAAGATGAGTTTTGGTTAGTCATCACATGTTGATATGGAAGAATATTTTACATTTGAAAAAAAAAAGCAGGGATTTTACACAGTAGACTCATCTGTGTTCCAATTCTTTCTCGTCTGTGTGATGGCATGGTCATGTAAACCATATGTCAGGCAGAGACACATGCCAGTTGAAAACCCAGTGAATTCTCTTAATACAGATCTAGGATCTCTCCGAAAAGTATGGTTTTCTTTCTTTTGCATTAGTAGGACAGCAAGTGAACTCTGAACTCTGCATTTGTGTTAAATCTGGATGAGGCTTGAAATTTCTTTCAGATGTTGTTGATTTACGAATCATTTACATAACTATATAATTTTGGGAGTACAACTTCACACTTCCATAGTACACATACTTCACTCATCTTCCACCAAAACTCCCATGCCAATGCCCTATCATCTTCCTTATTACCTCTTCTCCTCCTCTCAATCCTCTCTGGTAACTATTTTATTTTGATGAGGCTTGAAATTGTATGACATTTGAGAGTGGATCTAAAAGAAATGTATGATCAAGGATAAATTTTTCCTCAGTTGTTCATTTGAACCTATTTCCTATAGATAATGCTTTCTCATTGAACAGCACGTCTTCATGAGTTTGGAAAATGGAACTTTGATTCAGTTATGCTGTAGTTATTTGCTTCCTATTGTGTTGTGGGAGCAGCTTTATTTAAAGTGCTTAATTACTTCTAGCTAAGATGAGCTGAAACATTTGTCCTAGACTTGTCACCACTTTTTGAAGAAATTAGATTAAATCTTGACTGATGAATGTGGACATAAAAAGCCAATCTTGTTTCTTGTCTGCTTGATGTTTCTGTTCCCCATACCACATTTACTTTAACCCTTCTTGCCCAAACTTCTTTTTCTAGAAAGAAAGACTATCCATTCTAATCACTAAAAGTTTTCCTAGGCTCTAGTTTTAGTGCCACCTGTCCCTCTCCTAAGGAGAAGCAGATTTTGTATGAGGAGTAGAGCTGGAATGGCCTGTTTAATGAGAAGTAGACTAAGAAGAACAAATATTGGATCTTAAAAATTGAGGGGTTTACAGCATTTGATTTCATGTCTCTTCTTTCCTACTTACTTCAGCTTTAATTTTTCCTTCAATCTCATCACCTAATGTCATTGTATTTTTCTGAATTTTATACTACCATCAACAACTACTTGTGGGAACTGACAATTAATTCATGATCACGTATGATTGATTGGTAAAGGATTTTAGGAAGAAGAAGCTCTTAGTATTTTAATTTAAAGAGAAAACATAATTTTAGGCCAACGTACCCCCCTCCCTCACAACTTTGGAGCTCTTGTGGCAGAATTGCTGGTGCTGATTTTGCCGGGTTTGCCAGAGAAGGTTGGATAAAGGTGATCATTTATCTTTCCAACTTTTAAGGCTGATGCTGTCAAAGAGGAAAAGGATTTGAACTGGAGACAGAGATATGGGATATTGTAGATTATTGCTGGAAAACTGTTTCTTTTTGCAATTTAGTCCCTAAGTTTTTATTGGATATGTTATATACTCATCTTATGGCATATGGTGTATCATTTGCTGATTTCCAGAAGTTATTCCCTTAGATTTGTAAAATGGTTATATACTCACAGGTGGCAAATGGAATAGAATTGTACAAGATCTTTACTATCTAATAAGATTTGAGATTCATGGGTTTGGGAATCATATTCTTTTAAGTGCCTTTTCTTCTTATTTAAGATGTCATGTTAGAAGATGATTTCAGTGTCTAGGTTATTCCATATACCTATGTTTCACTATATGGGGGTGGGAGCATTTGAAGTTCTGACCCCTGGGTCCCAATTAACATCCGTCCACACTAAAGACTTCTTGAGCCATTTTGAGTTGTCATTTGTTCTCTGTAGTTACTAATCTGCATTTGGAATGTTTAGGTATCATATAAATACGCTAAATAAAGGATCTTATATTTTGAGTATACTAAAAATATCTGCTATATTCACTTACAGAATTGCTCCTGTTGCATGTAACTATTTTACTGCTAGTGTGGAGACTTGGGAGTTAGTGGGCGTGTGTTTAAGAGGACCAGCAGGAATTATGCAGAGGCGTTCTTTGGCCTGTTAAACACCAGCAGGGTAGTCCAGGACAGAGTTGCTTCCTGTCAGCTTGCTTTGGTTAGTGAGGAGATAGTCTTTCACATGAAGGTGGATGGAAACTTTGAAGATGAATTATGGACAATGGCTGAACTATTTCTCATGAGTTTTTTTTTCCCCCATAGGTACATTGTCTACTATGTGTTAGGGTATATTTAAGCTAAAAGTTATGAATCAACAAACCAGCCACTCTCCAAGCTAAACAAGTGAATCAGGATTTTATAGGGAACTGACATCAAAGAACAGGGATAGCAAGCAATGATCACTCATTATTTTAACAAGTATGTGTTCAGTTCCTTGTGGATGCTAACATTGAATGAGATCATCTCTACCTGCTCCCCCGGTACTTGTAGAGTAAAAAAATGTAAAGAAAGCATTAAAATACAAGGTGTATGACCTGGAGTGCTATAGAGAAAGTACCAAACAATGTTATAGGAGTGCTAGGAGCAAGAAGGAGGTGTCCTTAAGTTTAGCTGGGAGAAGTCATGAGGGGAAACTTCAGAGAGGACGTGATTGATTCTTCTTTCAGATGAGTAGGAGTTTGCTAGCCTGACAATTTGGGGGAAGTTCCATTCTGGCAGAAGGAACAGAATGTGTATGTAGTAATAGTGTGTGAAAATATAGTATATAATTTTGGGTATTATAAATATTTTCATATAGAGCATTTTTGAGAGGTTAGTCTAGAGATGGAAGAATTTGGGCAATGCTCTAAGGAGTTTGTGCCCTAAAGGCCATGGAGAGCCAATGACCTTTTTTCTTCTGTTTTTCATGTCAGTTACTCATTTATGGTAATAAAATGATTGTGTTTCCAAAAGTTGTATAAAACATACCACACCAACTCACAACTAAGACATGGAAAGTCTTCTGCCATAGTGCATTTTGATCTCTCATTTAAGAGTATGTCGTAAACTTTTAAAATGTTATTACAAAATCTGGCATAACCCTATTTTAGTGGCATCACAGTATCCTATATATTTAGAATTCTGATATGCCTCCCCCATCAGAATCACCTGCAATTGTTTGTTAAACCTATGCATTTCCTGGTCCCACCTCTGACCTACCAGGTCAGAATTTGTATGTTTGAGTTTTAGGAATATGCATTATGAGCTTCCCTAGGGAACTGTTATGTACACTAAAGTTTGAGAAGCATTGATCTGAAGCATATACTATTAAATAAGAATTCTCTGGATTCTATATACTTGGATAATTTCAATTCATTATAAGTAATATTAGGATGAACATTGTCTACAAATCAAATCACCTTTTCTGTGAATTATATTCTTAGCATACCTAGAAGTAGAATTCTTATTATTAGTATTCCAAATATAATGCTAATTGCTTTATATTCAATCTGCACAACTGTCCTGAAATGTATTTAATGTTAACCCCATATTATATATGGGGCAAAAGAGCAGGAAAATTGAATAACTTGTCCAAACTTACAGAGCTAGTGACTGATCCAAGATACAAAGTTAGGTCCTGCCAATTCCAGATATCTTTCTAATGTGTCATAACGCTTTCTTGTTCCTTTGGGGTCATGTATGTCCTGGTTTATTTTTATTTTTTTTATCCTGGCTTAAAAATATGATAAAAATATAAAAAATCAATGTTTTAAATTGTATATAGAAATGCATTTCCTAAAAAATTATATAGTAACATTTAACTTCCTTCACAGTTTTCAATATTTTTGTTTGTGTTCATTCATATTATAAACAGTATTTTGCTTTACATTTGCTTCTTGATACCACATGAACAGTAAACTGAATTCAGTCCCTTTCATGCAGAAGAGGAAATTACAGTGTTCGTGATAGAATTCATTTAATGAACCTTATGATTCACCTCTTTAAAGCCAATAAATTTGCACTCATAGTTTTTGACTGGGCTTATTGTTAACTGAAGGACCTCAACAAATCTAACATTAGGCTTTGTAGAAAAACCAAGAGACCAAGCAGTTTGTCCTTAGAACTGTCTTATCTCCTCTTTCTGTGCTCTTTTACCCCTTTGCATAGCCTGTCTTCCTTTCTTGGCTCCAAGGAATTCTTTGGCTGCTTTTATCTGAAACTCAAAACTCTCATTTAGTTTTATCCTGTACCAACAATATTAAATCTTTTCTCCTCATGCCATAAGATCTCCATAGGTTTCCACTGCCAGTAGATGGCATAGTAGAAAAGAAGCAGTAAAATGTAATGGAAAACATCAGTCCTGAGTTTGAATGAAAACTCAGCCATTGGAAGGACATTTGACACTAGCACCAAGTTATTTAAGGTCTGGGCTTCAGTCTTCTTTTCTTATAAATTGGGAATAACAGACTCTATTCTGTAGTGTTGTAAGGGTTAGAGATAATTTATATAAAGTATCTAGCAAAGTGCTTGCCACGTGGGAGGGACTCAAAATGGGTATTATATTATTGCTAAGACATTAATGACTGTGCAAGGGATAATTGTATAATTTTCATGAGCAGATGGGAACTCTGGGATATTTGCATTTTAATAAGTAACTTCTTTAGGTGCCTAAAGGTTTTTGTGTTAAACTAAATCTTTAATGGTGTAGGCACCAAGACAGGCCTCAGGGGTAATAATGTCCAATCTTCCTTGATCCCAGACAGTTATTACTCTTTTCTGCTTACTTTTTGGAGTGGTACTGGTCAACAAAGATTTAGCGTTTGTTTCTTCTACATTCCTGACAAAGCAAATCTGAACAGAGAGAACATGTGTTCTGTTGGAGTTGTATGTGCTATGCTATGAGGTTAATGGGTTCTTAACAAGCCTATCATTAATGTTTTCTCTATCTTTATTTTTAAAGCATTATTCATTGACAGATATTTTGAGGGCATATACTGTGTGCTCAGCATGGTGACAGTGCTTTGGAGGATAGAAATATTCTTCTCTTTAGGCCCTTATAAAGTTACATATGAGAGGTAGTAGTTATCTGTGTAGCAGTATCTATAACAGGGTGGTCCCCAGGAAAGGGGGAGGTTCCAGGTTTCCTGCCCCACCCAAGGGGGGGTGGAGCTGAGCAGGGACAGAAGCTGCAGAGTAGACTGAGGAAGGAAGGGAGCAGGATGGGGAGCCAGAAGGAGACCTGGAGGAGGCACATGGAGCCAAGAGACACGTGAAGAAACTGCGCTTGCCTTTTGGTCTTGGACTGGGTGACACAGATGTGGGCGAGAGACCCGTGGGGAGGTGACAGTGGCGTTTTTTGTCTTTATTTTGATTCTGCTCTTTTCCTTCCAGACTTGTCCAGTTGTTTCTGAACCTTTTCTGTGGGTCCCCGCTGGAAGGTGCTTTGGACTTGTGGCAGGCTTTGGGGCCTTGCTCTGGGCCTATCCTGCTTAGGTGGACTTTTACCCATGAGGGGACAGGTAACTTTGGGTGCTTGATTTAGAAACTATATTCTTTGCCTTTCCTGTATTGTTTACCAATTGTATTAAAGTTCCTTCCCATTAAAGTCTCATATGTTTTGTGTTGATGTGGCGGATGGCAGAACCTATTTAGAGCAGGCAGGTTTGCGGGGTCTGGGCTGCCCCTCTCTCTGCCCTGTAACATATCTGCTACTACTAGGGTAAAAAAGCTCCTGAATTCAACTTTTTTTCTTATCAGTCCAGTGTCAATATTTGGCTTCTGTTTTTCATTAGATGGCATCATTTAATCTGAATTTGACCATGAGGCAGGGTTAAGTAATTCTGTAATATTCTTATATAACTCTTAAAATAATTACATAATTATAGAAAGGCTGGACAGTACAAATAACTTTTTTTTGTGATTCATTTTACAGTAACTTGTCAGCCTGTCGTCCCATTATCCCAGAACACTGTAGTCTGTAGTTCCTAAAAAGGATATTTCCTTACACAACCACAGCACAGCTACCAAAAGCAACAAGTTAACGTTGCTACATTACATTCATCAGATCCCATTCCAGTTTTGCCAGTTTGTGTTTCATTGGGATCCAGTTCAAAACTACGTATGGCATTTAGTTATCGTACCTCCTTAGTCTTCAGCTTGGAACAGTTCCTCAGTATTCCCTGGATGCTTTTGAAGACTGTAGATCAATCATTTGATAAAATGTCCTTAAACTTGGGTTTACCTACAGTTTTCTCATGATTAGATTCAGATTATGCATCTTTGGCAGGAGCATCACAGAGGCATGCTGTGTTCTGGTCATTGAATCCTAGTAGGTGGCAAGTGATACTGATTTGTCTGCTTGCTGATAATGTTCACTTTAATCACTTAGCATGGGGCCTGTCAGACTTCTGGATATTACTCTTTTTCTCTTTGTAATAATTATTTTGTGGAAAGGTACATTTAAATGAACCAAATAGCCCATTCCTTACTAAGTTTTCTTCATTTATCTATTTAGGTAAGAATGTGTTGCCTTGGGCAACACCACACTGATAAAGAAACGGGAGTTGTGGAGCAGGCTACATCATGCAGGATGCTGCTAAAGAGCAAGATCCTGGCCTTTTTTTTTTTTTTTTTTTTTTTGATACAAGAGTTATACAGCATCAATTGAGAGGAAGAAAGACAAAAAAGGGGTGAAACTAGAAAAGGTGCTCTGTCATCTGCCCTCCAGGCACTTCTCATCTGCTTGATGACTTAGTATTGTAATTGAGATCAAGCCCTAATTCCCAAGCCAGGGTTTTAATTTTATCAACAAGGCCTTTCACTGATAAGCTTCTGGGGTTCCTTGTTATACATAGGTCCTCAGCCCCCCAGGCATTCCTGGTCCTACCTCTTGATGCATAGCCTTCCCAGCATGATCCAGTTTTGTGCTCTTGTTCAAGTTGAAAGGCACCTTGCAGGGTTGGGCTCCTGTACCTAACTGAAGGGATCATTTTGACCTTGCTTAGGATTTAGAACTGTAGGTAACAAAGTGGTGGCCGAATAGGCCGCTTGGGAGTAGCAGACCAACAAGAATGGACTAATCATACTTTGTTATTTTATCACATAGGTTATAATGTGTTGGTGTTATTACTAATTTGGATGCTTTAAATTGTTCCAGACATAGCCAGTATATGTCCTTTTGGAATGGCTTCTTTGAGTTATCTTTTGGGAATTTCTTTCTCTGCTTCAGATCAGTCATTTCTCCAAGAAGTCATGGTTCTGTTATAGGGCCGGAAGAGGGGCAGCCCAAACCCTGCAAACCTGCCTATTTTAAAGGGGTTCTGCCATCTGCTTTTTTTAGAAAGTGGTACTTTGATGACAAGATTTGGGTACTAGTTGTACTCATTGCTTTTTGAGTGCCACCTCTTTCTGATCCTCTCAGCTTGGAAGTGAAATAAATTTATTTGCACATAGAAATACCAACATTTTTATCGATACCTATCTAAATGTATTGAAAACCGAACTATGAGTTAACGGTGATACCTCCGTTACCTGTCCAACTCCAAAGGCAAGATTCAGTTCCATTTCTCCCTTCTTATATTTGCAAATTCTTTCTCTAGTAGTGAAAAACTTGACTTGTGCTATATGTCATGCATATGCTTACTTGATAAACGCCCCTTTATGTAACCAGTTCTCCTCTCCACTGCCACACTGCCCCCAGAGTCCATGTCCTCACTCCACTCAGGCTCTGCTACCTGTTAGGTCTCTCTCCTCTGTAGTCATCTGCTCATCCTTTTCAGCCCCTGATTCCCTATGCCAGATGGTGTTTACAGAGGGATGGATACCTTTTTTTCTACTTGGGGTCTAACCTCCTTGCTCTGGGTTACCCTGCATGTGGATTTCTTTTTAGACAGACACCTCCCATCAGGGTGTTCCCCTCTGTCACCTCTATATGGACATCCTATTCTCCCTACTTAAACTTGGGCCTTTCTACATCATGCACCCCTCTTCAGGGATGCCTGCTTGAACTTTTTTTTTTTTTAAGATTTATCCATTTATGCTTACAAGAACTGGGGCACAGGCCAGAGGTGCGGGGGGTGGGAGGATCCACCAGAGACAGAGTGGGGGAACAGAACAGGCAGATTGACCAAAATACACTGCTGAGGGGAGCAGCAGGCGACTGGGGATCGAACTCGTGCTGCAGTGGCCACAGACTGCTCCACAGGTTGCGTCCCAACCCCTTGCACCACTAGGGAGGCCCCCCTGCTCTAACTTGCTTAAGCTTTGACACTCTACACTCAGCTTCCTCTAATATGGACATCCTTCTCCCCAGGCCTTGGTCTGTCACTTCACCGTGGTCCACTGTGTCTTCCTTTTAACCTATGTCTTGTCTTTTAACCTATGATGATGATAAAAAAATCAGGTGGAGGGCAATTAAGAATTCTAGGTAACATGGAGATTATGACCGAAGGTTAGTGCTATGTGGCATTTCCCTTAGACACCATTTCTCCTTACATTTAGAGCAGAGATGATGATAATTTGATAGACTGGTCAACACTTTATGATGATATCTTTCAACTTGATTGTTGTAGCTATGTAGTAGGCCTCCAGATTGACTGAGAGACAGAAAATGTTTATATATTTTTTGCTCTGTAGAGCTAAAAGTCTTCATCATAATTGTCAGTGAAGTACATTCTCAAGAATTTCAGCAAGATGATGATAATGCAAAAAAAAAAGTGTTATGAGAGTAACTGTCATTCACTGAGAAAGTTGAGTTTGCAGAATTTGATAGAGATAAAGATTTCAGCTAGAAGGAGTTTCTCCGTTATATGATAGTCCCAATATGGTTTTTTAAATGTCACAAAAACATGTCAGGAAATTGACCAAGTGTATTTTAAAATATGGTAAATCTGCAATTTTTATAAAAATGGTTATTGTTTTAAATGAGCCAGGGCAATAAGTAATTCATACTGAGGATTTCCCAGTTTTTAAATTGTCAACAGGAATCCATAATTCCCAGAAACACATCTAAGCAAAGAAAATTTCAGGAAGCTCTTTAGGAAGTGTTTGATATAGCTGAAAATTACCTTTCTTATTTGCAAAAAGTGGGAAAAATTAGTTGGAAGCATTGCAGAAATAATCCCTTGTAGTTATATTCTGTGCTTTAAAATACCATTCAGCTTTTCATGCCAAATTCAAGAAAAAATAAGCAGCAGTCAGTGTTATCAGTTTTTGTTCCCCTTTTATAAGGTCCGGGAAAATAAGTTCAGTTGGAAAGACGATCAGCATTTTGATTTTACTACCAAAGAAGGGAATTAAGCAAGACTGAATTTATATTATATATACTTAAGGTGCAAAATTATATCACAGGATCCTACTCTTTTCTGACATCCTTGTTTTCTTATCAACAGTGCCTCTCAATAATATCAGAGCTTTTTATAGTATTTCTTTTTGTATCTTGGCTATCTATTTTTATGGAATCCTTCAGCTTTCATAGAAATGGTTCTTAGGCTTTGAAATTTGTGACATTCATCAACAGAACAGGAACCACAAAGTGTCTCTCCTACCCATCCACTACTAACTTTGAAAATCCAACCAAAACCCTTGAGTCTGGGGTTGACAGATATATTTCCTCATCAATGTATGGGTTGTTTTTCCCCCTGACGGAAAGGAGGTGGGGAAAAGGGAGTAAGATCCCTGACTAATGGACCTTCTTCAGAAATTGTGCTTTCTTGCTTTTTAGGGAGATGGGAGTCAAGAAGATTCTAGAAGACCATAGAAAAAATTGAACTGTCAGGAGTTGGGTAGACCAGGAATTTAGTAGCAAGGTTGAGGAACAGCATCATATAGCATATATTAGGGACTGCTGGATCTCTGGGCTTCACCTTGTGGTTGAGAGAAGAAAGGAGACAAATCTCAGAAATGGGGCATGTGGAAAAATTTTTAAAATCATTTCTTTTTTATTAATGATGAATGATTGTTGCATCTTTGTTTTTTCACAGTAGAGACTTTCTCCCCTCAGTTTTAGTCACTGTAGCTCTCCCATCACCAATGCACCCATGGTCCTCTACCATAGTCCACCATGCTCTATTTCCTCCCCTTCTGTTGGCTCCCTCCTCTCTCCCCTCCTGGTCAGCTTTCAAGGCTCAGTCAGTTTTCAAGTTAGTCTTTCTATGATACATATAAACCAGAAGTCTTTCTTCACCTTATCTTTCTACTTCCCCTCTGTTAGGTTTCCCTCACTTCTTTAAGTTACCAAAATACCATGTGATGCAGTTGGGATCAATCCAGGGTGACAGTGGGATTAGCAGTGTTAAATCTGCTAGGGAGTTTCCAACAGGACAGTCATTCAAAATGAATGCTAACCCTTCTTTTTTTCCTGGTTATTGCCTGTGAACATTATCCAGATGCCTACTTGTTACACCTTTTAAAACAATATTTATTTTGGATCAGTGAGAAGATGATTTAGAAAATCCTTGGTTACCCTTAGTTGACTGTAGGTCCCAATCCATATTGAGGACGTTAATATTGGGTTACAAATTTATACAGATTCAGATGAAATCCAGGGTTTTCCTGATTCTTTTCTAGTTGCTAGCATTTCTAGTTTCCCTCCCTCTTTTCTCTCTGATTTCCTCCATAATAGTTCAGCTGTTTTCCCTCAGCAAATCAGCTGTGTCAGCTTTCCCTGGTAAACTGTGGACCAGGAAACCAGAAAGTGCTGTATGACAAAGAGGAATAGAAAGATTAGGAAACATGAGGGCAAGGTTAAGAGAAAGAGACATGATTTGATGATGGTTTTCTCAGCTAGTTCGTGTGGTCAACTCAGGTAAGTGCCAGCAGGCCAGGTATCAGTACTGGAAGCATGACATTCATCAACAGAACAGGAACCAAAAAGTGTCTCTCCTACCCATCTACTACTAACTTTGAAAAACCAGCTGAAACCTTTGAGGAATTGACAGATATATTTCCTCATTAATGTTATATGTATGGGTTTTTACCCCCCTCTGATGGCAAGGAGGTGGGGAAAAGGGAGTAAGATCCCTGTCTAATGGACCTTCTTCAGAAATTTTGCTTGCCTGATTTTTAGGGAGATGGGTGTCTAGAAGATTCTAGAAGACAATAGAAAAAGTTGAACTACCAGGAGTTGGATAGACCAGGAACTCAGTAGCAAGGGTGAGGAACAGGATCATATAGCATATATAGGGACAGCTGGATCTCTGGGCTTGACCTTGTGGTTGAGAGAATAAAGGGAACAAATCTCAGAAATGGATAGATGCTCATAGCCTAGAAGAAAAGGTAAAACTTACACACAGGGATTCAAGGGGCTCTACATTTGGTTTTTAGAGCTCGTTGCATAGATGGGCTATGTTTTTAATCCATGTCTTAGAAATAGTGCTTCTGAACATCCATAAATGTGAATCTTAAAAGATTTTTCTATGTTCCACATTTATAAACTGCACATTTTGCTAATATTTTAAGAGTCTGTCCTTTTTGGAAATAAGGTACTCATTTTGGCTCCTTTCCAGATATGACAGTTGGTGGACATGCTTCAGTAGAGAAAAGGAAATTTTCCCTGCTTATCTACTCTCTCCTGTCTGCCCGAGATAGTGTGTCTGTCAATTGTGACCTGATTTTGAAATAATTTATTAAATAGAAGGATGCACGATGTTATTTAAAAATTTGGTATGACATTGACTTTTTAGTCCTTTATAATAAGCTCTGGACTAAAATCTCTGCTGAGGTTTACTGCTCCTCAGATTTTAGAAATTTCTTAACTCCTTCAGTGAATTTGGACTGTGTTCCGTGTCAAGCATGAGTAATGTTTACTCAGGAAATTAAACACACTTGTTTATTCAAAAGATGCAGCATGCGGTGGTGGTGTGGTGGTTTGGGGCCATGAAAACGTTATTTTGGAAACACATTGATTGTGTAGGAAAGGAAAACATCCTTTTTGTTAGTAGGGTGCTCAAGAAAAGTCATCTATAGATGAATACAAAACACCTATACGTGGTTTTAAAAATTGAATGTGTTCATTAAGTATGTTGACATCTTTTCATTTTTTACGTTAAAATTTAATATATGTACAGCAGGCAGTACATTCCGGTTTTCAGTGTGTGATCTTTTCAAATAAAGTTGGGTTTCAATGAATGACTTTCCTTTTAAAAAGCATGTCTCTTGGTTTAAAAAAAAATTATCACTCCAGAATGTCTACCCCAAATCTGTATCTCTAATGCAACCCTCTCTCCTGTGCTCTTCAGATGGCTTATTCCCAATGGCTGAACATCTCCTCCTCCACGGAGGCATAAATTGTGAAATGTTCATTATCTTTACCCACAGTTCTGCTCTGCCACTTGTGTGACCCCTTTCTTTGTGTTAGTGGCGCTACAGTGCGCCATTCATCTCAGCTAGAAACCCTGGAGCTGTCTTTGACCCTTTCCTTTCCCACTTGCCTCCACCCTTTGTCACCACTTCCAGGAGCAACCCTTCCCACCCACTCCTTCCTCTGCTGCTGGAGGAATTGTTCTAAAACATGTTACTCTCTGACAGCGCTTAATGAAGAAAGCCTGAATTCTTTGGAGTACCATCTGAAGATTTTTGTGATTAGACTCCTTCCTGTTTGCCTCATTTAACACCAGTCTTTTCAACAGCATCCTCCAGCCATATCTGATTCCTGTACATGGCGTTTTCAGCAGGCTTCATGGACTTTCCACTGTTGCCCCCCTGGAATACCCATTTTTCCCTGGTGTGCTCAGCCCAACCCTGTTCACCCTCTACTCAACTCCTGCATAATCATCTCTTCTGGGAAGCATTGCCGGATCTCTATCTTCTGTGCATCCCTGCACCTTCCACACACCTCTATTTTTAGCGCGGAGAATACTGCATTGTGATTATTTGTTTGCATGTTTGCTTTCCCTCTAGACCCTGAGCTCCTTCAGACCTGAAACCTTGGCTTAGTTATCTGTTAAAGGCTATAGAATGAATGTTATTTTATGTCTAGAACATAAAGAAATTGTTGAACGACCAAAGAGTGAATAAGTGTGGAACATTCATTCAGGACATAGTTCGGACCATATCTTTTTGGACTACATATCCCCTCCCCCCCAGTTTTAATTTATTTTTCAAAGAAAACCTTTGACTGTATCTTTGAGAGCAGTTGTTGAGTGAGAACACAGGTTTGATTAGCAACCTCCATGTTTCAGTGCTGAGGAAAAGTGAGTATCGTTTGTTAGAGTATCTCTTTTGTGCTTGGTTGCTGTACTCATCCCTACATGTGTTGTTTGTAGGACATTGAGACCCAGAGAAATGTAGTAACTGACCCTAAGTAACTGGATTTAGTAAACCACACAGTTGGATTTAGAATCCAGTACTGCCTGACTAAATAGCCAATATTCTTTCCTCATGTTGGAAAATTATCAGAGATGGGTGGTAGGGGTGGGAAGAAAAACACTTAAAAACAAAGGTGAGGTGTGTTTTCAGGTGAAGGCCAATTTGGAATCTAAAATGGCCAATTTGGAGTCATTTTAGGATAGGCATTTCTTGCTTGTAGTAGCTCTGAATAAATAAAACCATGAATGAAAAATTGACAAAGGGGAGGGAACAAAAGAAGAATGAGAGGAAAGAGTTAAAAGATAATTTTGCTCAGTAAATTTGCATGGTATTAAAGGGAATGCTAGAATTCATTGAGTATCTGGTATATGCTAGTCTTACAGATTTATCATCAGTTCTCACAGCAGACCTAGGAGGTAACTATTATTTTTCCCATTTGCATGTGGTTAAAGTCTCATGTAGACTTCCACTTGAAAAGAGGCTAAACATCTTGCTCAAGGTCATGAAGACAGAACCTGAGGGAGCCTGGGTCAGACTCTGTATGACTCCACCTCATGAGGAATGGAGAGAATCTCGCTTGTAGCATCAGAGTTCTCTGTGTAGCTGCTGTGTGACTATATTGTCATGATGAATTAACAAGGTGTCATACAGAGGCAAAATCACTTCAACTAGTGATGTGCTGCTAAATTGATAACTAGTATTTTTATATACTTAGCAGAAGAAGGAATGTAATAAAGTTATGATCTCTTTTTTGGGGGGAACTCTATCTATTACTCTAAAATTGAGAAATTGTACCAACCAAATATGGCATGAAAACTGTTTAACAACTGCTAAGGCACCAACACTGACCGGTCACTGGCCGCTGACTATAAACATCTCCAGATGTAAAGTGCTCTATAGCCCTGTATCAGTCTGGGCTGTGCACAGACTAGTGGGCTAGGTCTGTTTGGAAGCTTTGGTATCTGTTCAACTGTTCAAAGATTTTCAGCATGTAATGTCTTACACAATTATTCTGCCACCAGATTAGTTTATATATGCCAAACCAATTAGCATTTATAGTGAGAATGACATTTGAGGAAAATGAAAGGAAAAGTGATGTAGTAGAATAATGAAACTAATTTACATGATGTACCACCTTGCCTAAGACCCAAAAAAAGCTTTACTAGTGTGATTTCTCGTTTATCCATCTGCTTGTTCATTTGCTCATTCATTCACTTTGTATACTTTTATTTTGAGACTGTTGTTTTTAATCAATATGAGGGAAGATTTTTTTCCATTTTAAGCTGGAGAATAAGGATAATCTGATCACAATCAATTGATCTATGAATTATTTATATTCATATCTGATTTATATATTAAATTGTCAACTATTTAAGTGTTGGGTCATGTTTGTTCTTTTATAATCCTCCTGCCCTTCAATGCCTAACACAGAACTTCAGTAAATATTTTGGTAACTGAGAGAAAGAACTCTGAATCCAGTAAATCTAAAGATATGTTCTTTTTGACTTAACACCCCCCCCCCCCCCCCCCCCCCCCCCCCCCCCCGTAGGTTGTTGATTCAGGTGTTCCTTTAGTGACCATGTAATGAACTTTTAAAACCTCTAAATGCCTGCTATAGAGATAGACGACAGCTCCTGAGGTGACTGTTGAAGGAGGAGATTAAATATCAAGGCTCTAGTGTTAGACAGGAAAAGGCCTTTTAAAGTCTGCTCTGATGTGGTGTCAAAACATTGTCACCCTGGGGTGTAGGGAGCAGTAGGTGAATAAGGCTGGTCAGATTGGGTTGGAGATCAGACTGTGTAGAGCTCTAGTCCAGAAAACAAGGGCTTGAAGTCCCCTCATTTTCCACGGTGAGAAATAAGCGAGGGAATTTTGGGACTGGACAGAGGCAGTAGTCCCTTAGGCATCTAAATGTTGTGTACATCAAAGCATTGTTGGGAAAAGGCAAAGTTTCAATGGTCAAGGTGGACAAAGGGTCTGGAAACACAGTAGCTCCGAGAGCAGAAGGGTGAACTTGAGTGTAATGTAGGTTTATTTGTTTGTTGAGGTATGCATAGGTCTTAGAATATGAATGATGTGGCTTTCTCAAACTTGGCTTTGTTGACATTTTGAGCCAGATAATTCATTGCCGGGGTGAGACAGGGCTGTCCTTTGCATTGTAGGACTGCTGCATCCTTGGCTTACACCATTAGATGCCAAAACTGTCTTTAGACATTTCTGAAAGTTACCCTGGGAGGCAAAATCCCTCCTGGTTGAAATAAGGTGTTTCAGAGGTTTATGAATCAAGTGGCCAGTGTTGATGAAAGAAAAAGTGAAGAGAACAATGATTATAAGTACTGTGTAAGTGTTACATTTTAAAATATGAATCCCAAAAGGAATTAGGACTAAAAGTAGCCTAATTTTAGTGAAAATGAGTTGGTAGAGATGAAATAAATTTCAGAAGCCAGGGTGGTCTGACTTACTTGGGGGATGGTGGAGGACATTCAGGGTGATCAATTGTAGAGGATGAGGGTTCTGGCTAAACTGACCCAGCAGGATTCTTGCTAAATCAACAATGCAGAGATGAACAAGCAAGCAAAAACTCAGGACTTAGCTGAGAAGAGAGTTCAGAAGACCGGTGAGTGGAAGTTAGTCAGGAGAGACTCTTTGTTACTTTTCTTATGTATTCCTGCCCAGGTTTCTCTTTCTTAAACAACAAACTGAAAAAACAAACAAACAAACATGAAGCTTTCCATAACTTATTTTGTTCAATTCCTGCTTTTTGCCCATCTCAGTTTTTTTTTTCTTCCTCTTCACCATCAGATTATTTGAAAATTAATCTGCTTGAGCACTTGCTGCAGTACCTGCTCTTTCACCTTTTGCATCCATGTGCTGTTGAAATGTCTTGCTTCAGCTTCACTGATATCTTCTTAATCACTAAGCCATCCCCATCCTGCTTAGCCAACTCATAGGCAGCAGAGCAATTATAAATGATTTTTGTTTTAACCATCGAATTTTAGGATTTTTATGCATCAGTGTGTCAGTAGACAGCTGATGCAAATGGAGTACAAGAAAAATAACTGAAGGAAATTATGAAAGAAATATTACAAGAAAATTTCCTGGTACTAACAGTTGTAAGTCTCTAGTCTGAAGAGGCTCCACAAGTAACCAGCATAATGGATGAGACTATGAAGTGACATCATTGACATATGATTTCTTTCATATTTAAGATTATATTGGATTCATACAAATTCTGAAGTGCTTGATGGAGGGCATATAAAACAAAAGAAAACAAAAACAAGTCAAGTAGAAATGAATGGAAATCAGAATGGCATCAAACTTTTAACAGCAACATTGGAGTGAAGAAGACAGTGGTGCAATACTTTAAAATAACAAGGAAAAATAATTTCCATCCTAGATTTGCTTGTTTGTCAATCTATCAATGAGATATGAAGATAGAATCGAAAAGTTCTGAGATATGAAAGGATTACAACATTTGTTTTATATGTGCTTTCATAGAAAGCTTCTGGAGAATGACCTTGCATAAAACAAGGGGGGAAATCAATAAAAAGAAAGACTTGGGATGCAGAAAACAAGAGAGTCAATAAAGGAGAACAGAGAAAGGAAGTTCCAGGAAAGCAGCTGATTATTAGGTTAAAAAGCAACCAGCTCAGAGGGAGAAAAAGAATGAAGGACTGTGGGAGTATTTTGGGAGGAACAAATAGAAACAATGAGGTATTTGTTATGTCTGAACATTTGGAAAAAATTGACAATTGACAGATGTGTTGGACTTGGAAAAAAACAGTGATAGATTGGTGAAAAACTAAGCAAATGAAACAAATGATAATTATAACTTTAGAAAGAAATGTTGCATGAGTATGGAAATACAATCCTATCACATTAATTGGCATAGTAGACAACTATGTAGGTATGATCATATGTAAAACCACAGATTTATTATTATTTTTTAATTTTTATGTATTTATTTATTTATTTATTATAGAGGCATGTTTTATTTATTTGTTTGTTTGTTTGTTTGTTTATACATGCACTGGGTACATTCAGAAGCGCGGGAGGGTGAGAGAATTCACCAGAGCCAGAGCGGGGAGCAGAACAGGTAGAAGGACCAAAGCACACTGCTGAGGGGAGCAGCGGGCGGCAGGAGAGGTCTGCGCACCATGTGGGTCCCTCCTCCGGTGGCCGGGGAGCAGCCGGGGATCAAACCGGCACCGAAGAGGCCACAGACAGCTTCGCAACCCAGCGCTCAACTGCTGTGCCACTGGGGAGGCCCTAAAACCACAGATTTAAATATACATTTTTATTGGTAGAAAAAGGTGTCTATGTGGTGGGGAAGGAGTATGGGGTTGAGGGCTGATGGTGTAAGAGATTCAAATGATAATTTTGAAAATTGAGCAATCAAGAAGTATCTGTATGAGCTTGGTAGTGATAATAGAACCAGAATAACTACTCCAAAGGTGGGAACAATGACTTTTGAGGCATGAGGCAAGAACAAATACTGGAAAAATATTTTTTGCAAAGGAGTAGAAAAGGAATATTTTAGGTTTTATGGGCCATCCAATCTTTGCTATGGTAAGGCGAAAGCAGTCATTGACAGTCCATGAAGGAATGGATGTGCCTGTGTTCTAGCAGAACTTTATTTATAAAAACCTGTGGGTGGTAGTTTGCTAACCTCTTTACTAGATGGCAAAGGGAAGTGGAGTGGGTAAATTTTCCCTTCCTAATTCAACCTCATATTTTGGACTTTCTGCTTTTATTTTCTTAAATGTAAAGTAAATATGGAGTAATTTTCCACATCAGTCCCCCTTCTCATTTTTAATTGCTGAGAGCCTAGTGTAGACTCTTGTCTGAATTAATGTAGTAACCTCTTAACCCCAATTAGTACGCACCCCAATGAACATACAAACTATTTATATTTGTCAAGAGTTTGTGCTGTAAGTTTGTGCTGAACTATTTAGTATTCTTCAAATGTTGACCCTGATTTCTTGCTTTTGTGCTTTATGCTGTTTCCCCTGGACTTGTTCTCCTTCTTTAAAGTCTCAACTTTATAAAATTGTATATCTTTGCAAGTTTGACCTGAAATAACTGCCTCTCTAAGAAATGACTCCTGTTATTTTTCCCCCAGCCTCCAAATCAACATCCAACTAGCAAAACATTTATTCCTCCTTTGAGAGAGACTGACTTTTAGGGTCAGTCAGTTCTGTTTATACCCTCCCAGATACTTGCCATATGATCTGGAAAATAAATGTTTTTAATCTGTCTGAGCCTTTGGTTTTCTTATCTATAAACATGTCACATCGTTCTTGACGGGACTAAAAGTAGTAATTTAATATTGTTTTCTCCCCTTCTATTCAGTTTTAAAATTAATGCTGTTGAAACAGCTGTTTTATTGTCATTTGTATCCTTCTCCTGTCTTCCAACCCTGAGTCTTGAGCTCAGATCGTGTCTTCCTCAACTTCAGTATCTGAAGTAGTGCTCTGTAAGGATTGATTTGATTGCATTGAAGTAAGAAGGAAACACCTCAGTGTTGATCCTTAGCTGAATAATTCTGATTTCCTGATAAAATTAGAGAAATTTTGTATTCTACACTTTGTTCCCTAATCTTTGCTACATGGTCTGCTTTTGTAAGTTCACTTTTGTTTTCTCCCACATTGCAAAGGAGGTGCGATATTGGAGAGGGGGATGCTATGACTTGATTTTTCCTTTGATGGGAACTGAGCCATATGTTTGTATTGAGTCAGCTGTTCCAGACTCTGAATTCTCAATCAGATGGTCAGCAGCATTTAATTGAATTTCCAATATGTGCAAGGCTACTCTGGGTGCTGTCACTCAAGGAGGTGTAACCATCTGGAACAACTTTTTCAAAGAACCCAGAATAGGAGAATGTGTCTTTTTTGTATCTAAAATTAAATGATACTAATTTTGACAAAGTAAATAGCTGGCATCAACGCTCTTTTGCCTCTCTTCTCTCCAGTTTTATCATTCTTTCTTCCAGTCTCCAAGAGAAGGCATCCTTCTTTTTTGTTGTGACAACTTTTTCCTTGATTTCTTTCCTTCTTAATTATTGGTAATTTATGTAATACAGGATTCTGACATTTAAAGTCTTCTTCATTGCATTTTAGCTTAAGGATCCTTTTAAAACTGTGTGTGTGTGTGTGTGTGTGTGTGTGTGTGTAAGAGAGAGAGAGAGAGAGAGAAAGAGAGAGAGAGAGAGAGAGAGAAAGAGAGAGAGAGATAGGGAATCTTTAGATTCCCTGCCATAATCCCAAGCACTGTGAATGTGATGGATGTTATCCCCTTGATTATATTAGGCTACATAGCAAAAGGGATTTTGAGATATAATTCAGGTTACTAATCAGTTGACCTTAAGTTAGGAAGCTTATCTGGCCAGTCCTAGTATAGAGTTTTTTTCCCAGCTGATAGTCAAAAGGGAAGTCAGAGATTCAAAACATAAGAAGAACCCATTGCATTGTTGCTGGTTTGAAGGGGTATGTAAGGGCAGAGAGCCCTTTTTTTTTTTTTTAAATTTAACTTTAAACAAATTTTTATTACACAGAGGTTGTCACATAATTGGATATTTCTCTACTTTGTACACAATTATTTTTCTCTCCACAGAAAGGCTACTTCTTAACTTCTCATCTGGTGATGGCAAGCACTAAAATCCTGATTTTAACAGAATAGTAGTAAAAATGCCTCGGTGATTTAAGTTTAAAGCAGTACATTGGTACATGGCTCTTGCATTCAGTCATCAGGAATGTACAAATGTCTTTTTATTCAAAAATACAAAATAAATTACCTGTAGGTACGGACAACGACAGCAGTAAACCATTATATGTTGTCAACTGAAACCAATAACTGATGATTATAGTGATTTTCTTAAACACCAGCCAGCCTTTTCTTCAGTCATTTCCTTCAACTGACTTCTCTGAAGTTATAGATGAGGAACCCTGCTTTGAGCTTCCTCTCACAGTTCATCAATAATGGTAAATCACTATTCTAGGAATTAGAACATGCCACCTCCCATACCACCTCCCATTCCCCCCATTCCACCCATTGCAGGGTCCTTCTCTTCTTTAGGAATTTCTGTGACTACAACTTCTGCTGTAGTTAACAGAGAGGCTACTCCAGCAGCATCCAATAAGGCTGTTCTTATGACCTCGGTTGGATCAATGATTCCTTTTTCCACCATATTCACAAAATCTCCCACCTTAGCATCATAACCAACTTCTGAGGAACTTTGCAAAATTTTCTCAACTATTAATGATCCTGCAACACCTGCATTCTTAGCAATAGTCATTGCAGGAATTTTGAGTGTTTTTTAATAATCTCTATACCAATTTTCTGATCTTCATTAGCTGGAGTTAATGAGTCCAAGGCTGGAATGCACCGAAGCAGAGCACAACCTCCTCCCAGAACAATGCCTTCTTCAGCAGCAGCTCATGTAGCATTGAGGGCATTGGTTACTCTGTCTTTCTTTTCATTCACTTCAACATCACTTGTCCCACCAACCTTCAGCACAGCTACTCCATCTGAGAGTTTTGCCAGATGTTCATTTAGTTTTTCTTTTTCATATTCACTAGTTGTGATATCTAACTGCTCAAAGATTTCTTGAATACGTTTTTCAATTTGAGCCTTGTCAACTTTTCCTTGGCATGGCATCATCTTTGGTCACGATGATCTCTCCAACTTTTCGTAAGTCATGAGGTTGAACATCTTCAAGATTTAAAGTTAATCCCTCTGCTCCAAATACTGCACCACCAGTAGCAATAGCCATATCTTTCAGCAGATTCTTTCTATTGTCACCGAAACCTAGAGCTTTGACTGCTACAACTTGAAGACCAACTTTTAGCCTATTCAAAACAAGTGTACTCAGAGCTTCTCCATCGACATCTTCTGCAATTATGACCAAAGGCTTATGGTGAGCATTGGTAATTTCAAGAGCAGGTACAATGGACTGAACGCTAGAAATTTTCTTTTCACTCAATAGAACATAGGCATCTTGGAATTCACATTTCTGACCTTTTGATGTATTAATAAAGTAGGGAGAAATATAACCTCGATCAAACTTCATACCTTCAATAATTTCTAATTCATCATTCAGTGTTTTTCCATCCTTTACTGTGATGACCCCCCCTTTCTTCCAACCTTTTTCATTGCACCAGAAATGATGTTTCCAATTTCTTTGTCTCCATTTGCAGAAATCGTAGCAACCTGAGCAATTTCTTCAGGGGTTTTCACTGGTTTTGACTGCTTCTTAAGTTCAGCAATTACAGCATCAACGGCCAACATCACACCTCTCCTTATTTCCACTGGATTAGCACCTTTACTAATCTTCTCGAAGCCTTCCTTGTCAATAGAGTGGGCCAGTACAGTGGCGGTAGTAGTACCATCCACGGCCTCTTCATTTGTGTTATTGGCAACATCTTGAACAAGTTTGGAGGAAATATTTTTATGTTTATCTTTTGTGTCAATGGACTTTGCAACAGTCACACCATCTTTTGTTACTTTGGGACTTCCCCAACTTTGTTCAATAATCACTGTTCTTCCCTTTGGCCCCATAGTAACCGCCACAATATCAGCTAAAAGTTCTACACCTTGAAGCATTAAGGCTCGGGCATCTGCACCAAATTTTACATCTTTGGCATAAACCTGAGTGAGATGAGGAGCCAGGGTCCTGGACACCAGCCTAATCTGGCGAAAGACAGAGTGATGGAAGCATTTCTGCGGGGTGGCAGCAGGGCGTGCGGTGGACGAGTCGGACCGTCGGCGGCGAGTGAGTCCCTTGGGTTGATATTTATGGTCTTCTGTGATTTAGTCCATTTAGTCTTCTTGTTCCTTTAGTCTTTATTTTCTAGGCAAATTGTTGCTTTCCTTCCCCTGTTATTCACTTACTTAAAAAAGATTTGCTGAATGTCTATAATATACCAGATATTCCCCTAGGTACTAGAGAGACAATTATAAAGCGATAGTCTTGACCTCTCAGAACTTGAAGTTTAGCTGGAGAAATGTTAAGTGAAATAATTACACATAAAATTTAATTGCAATTATGAAGCATGTTCCCTAATTAAAAATGAAGCCTACCATATTCCTACTAATTCCAAATTGTCTTAAAACTAGCCACATTGCCCTTTTTTTCTGTGATTCTTTTCTTTATCACAGTTAGAACTCATTCTCCAACTCTGGTTCTGCTTTATCTGTAACTTTGCTTTATATGATTATGTGTGAATATTCTTTTACTTACAAGTTATCTAAACAATTAGTGTAGAATTTGAATCACTTTCAAATCAATCTTGAATTTCTAGGTATCTAATAGCAAGTTGATGCATTAAATAAGTTGTATTGTGGGTTAGTCTTCCCAATTTTTTTTTCTAAGTATCAGTTTTTTAAAATAAGCACAAGGAACTATGGTAATGGTGCACAGGTGAATTGGTGGTGGGAATTTCATGGAAAATCATACATTGTACAAAAATGAAGGATGATGTAATAAATATATATAAAATAAATAAATAAATCATTAAATTTGTTTGGGACAAATCTACTAGTTACTATTAGAAAATATAGATTCCACTTAAGTTGGTCAATAATCATAACTAGATTTCATGACCAAATTTTAAATGGATGAACTTCAGGAGTTTTTCTTTTTTCTTTTTTTTTAATATTTATTTATTTATTTATACAAGCACTGGGTACAGTCAGAAACACGGGGCAGTGAGACAATTCACCAAAGCCAGAGCGGGGAACAGAACAGGCAGACTGACAAAGTATACTGCTGAGGGGAGCAGCGGGTGGCAGGAAAGGTCTCCGTGCCATGTGGGACCCTCGCCGGTGGCTGGGGATTGAACTGCTGCTGCAGAGGCTGTGGGCAGCTTCGCAGCCCAGCCCTCAACCACTGCGCCACCAGGGGAGGCCCCAGGAGTTTCTTTTATTTACTTCCTCATCTCATTTTATCTCCACTACAGGCCTAACAAGCAAATTTGGGGCTCTCTTTTAGTGTAGATTGCTGGAGCGTGGGAAGACAGATGGATACACTCTAAGATATGGAAGTGGAAAATGTTCTTTATTGAAACAGTTCGTGAGTTTACTAATTTGGCCATTTCTGCTAATTTTTTCCTTCTACATTTTAATAATCCAAACCTAATGTGTGGTATTATCTGCTATTCTGATATTCTGCTGATATTATCATTGGGAATCAGGAGAACTCTCTTTAGTGATAGTATCTATAGTTGTGGTAATAGTGGTATGCAGTTCTGACTGCTTGTGCTGCTGTTTTTTTCTCTTTTGATTATTATGTTAGAAACTGTGAAAGACTGGAGAGTAGTGTTTGGGTTAGGTCAAAGTGCATTATTTCCTGCATTGAACTAACTTTTGCAAGACTGGAAGCTTCAACTTTGATCTCATTAGCAGTAGTTGATTACCACTACTTTGGTAATCTGACTACCTAGATGAACCAAATATAGTTTCTTTGTCTTCATTCTTTTATCTAACTCCAGGGTGTTTAAGTGCTGAATCCCATGGCCTCTCAGTCTCTAGTAAGCCAGTTGGGCTTTGTTACATGCACTTGCAGGGCAGTGACTGCATGATCTCCTAAAACATAATTTTGGAAGTTCCATAACGTTGCTCTGCCATATTACTTTGATCAATCTAAGTCACAACCAGCCCAGATTCAGGGCATGGGAAAATAAATGGTACCGCTTGATTGGAGAAGCAACTACGCCACATTGCAAAAGGGTGTATATTTCCAGAATAGAAGGTATCTGTAACTATATTTTACAGCCACCCTCAAAGACTTTGCCCATTTTTTTGGGTGGGAAGTATCTTATTGATTTATAAGTACTCTTTATGTGAGGTGACTGTTGTCTGGATACCATTTTAATAACTTTCATAGTCTGGATACTGTTTTAATAACAATTTTGTAGCTAAGGAAGTAAAACTTGGAGAGGTTAAATAACTTCCCCAGGATTACACAGCTGGTAAATGAGATAGTCTGGATTCACACTCTGTTCTCTCTGACTCCATAACCTCACTAAACTGGCCATTTACTATAGTGAAACAGAATTGTCTTTTAGGAAGTTCATCCCTGAAAGCAGAGAGACTGTTATTTACCATCATGTGCTTATATGTTTTTATTCAGGGTAAGCAGTAGAAGGAGTAGGAAAGTAGGAGAGGGAAGTAGATATATTATTAAATATTGGCAGGAGAAATATAACATTTTTAGGTTAGATAGAATTTTTGCGGCTCCTAATGATTTTCAATAACTTGTTTATTAAAATTGCTATTGCCTCTCCTCATTATTTGTCACCTCTTATGTCTTACTTTGTTCATCTAGCTGTAGGCATGTAAGTTCTTTAATCTACTGTATAGCTTGTCTATGCTCTTATCAATTTAAAGGCAGAATAAATATTATTAGACTTTCTTTTCATCTCCTTTTCCAAAGGATTTTTTCCAGCTGCTTATTAGACTTGAGAAAGATTTGAGGTGTGGGGATCTCTGAGATTCCCTGTTAGGGGTTGGCAGACTGTAGCCTGTGGTCCAAATCCAGCCGATAGCTTGCTTTTTATAAATGAAATTTCACTGGAGCACAGCCCTACCCATTCATTTACATATTGTCTGTGGTGGCTTTCCTACTGTGATGTTGAATAGCTCCGGCGGAGTTAGGACTCACGGGCACTTTTACAGAAAATGTTTCTACATCTCTTTTCTATATAATGTGAGACCTATTTAGGTCATTCTGTTGAACATGTGAGATGTTATTGCAAGTCAGGAGACAGCCAAGAGGCTGACTGGCCCTGCATGTCACTGGCCCTTAGCAAATGTAAGTGATTAAGTCTGTTGGTTCAAATTTCTGGTCTAAAAAAACATAGGTCCAGAGCAAATGTAGTAGAATGACCATTTTAAGATGAGGTCATTTATCTTGATTTGTAGTGTGGGTGGATGTTCTTGAGTTTGGTTTACTAGGTATTACTCATCACTACAAGTAGCAGGTGAGAGACTTGCTCTCACCTGTACTGTAAGACGTATTGGTATATATTTTTGTCCATGTCATGTATTCTCATGCCTGATATAAGATGATGATGTTGCAGCCATGGGATTGATGCTGATGTTCACAGACTGGACATTCAGAGAGATACCTCTCTGCACTGTGTGAACCCACATCTTGCACACTCATCTTGCACACGCATCTCCGATCATGCCATCCACATTTTCCTTCCACTTATTTTGCTCTTATTTCCTGCAATTTTGGAAATGTGATTATGCAGTTACTAATGTTACATGAATGATTTTCTCAGGCAACCATGCAAATTTTATCTCCCTAAATTGTCAGTAGAAGTACTTCTTAACTGTTAATGATTTGCAAAGTGCTCTTTTTTATTGTGTGTAACTCAAGGAAATTAAAATAACTCTAAGATATGCAATAAAAATAACTTTATTAACTGTCCATTTGGAAACAGGTTACTGATTCACTTTTTCTGTCATAGAAAAATTAAATGAAATAGCTGTGAATCTCCTTTTACAAAGGAGAAAACTGCATTACACTGGCATGTATTTTGTCACATATTTTATGTTTTACAAGTAATTCACTTACTTTGCTTTAAAAAAAAAAGTGGACACTAAAGAATGCCAATGGCAATTGAATTCTTTTTCTGCTTCTCACTGTTGAGTAACAAAAGAAATTGTTTACTTTTAGTTACATTTATGATTCTGATAAAATTGTGCTAATCTATCATTTCCACCCTTGTGAAAATATCTGTGCTGCAGGAGTCTGTGATGATATGGCTTCTGAAAGGAGGCTAAGGTCCGCTAGGTGTGTGTAGGCTTACCTGGCTTGTTTGATAGGAGCATGTGTCCCTAAACAGATACTAATTGTCATTTAAGAAAAGGTGATGCTAGGTTTCAGGAATGAATGGGACAAGGGTATCATTGGCAGAGCTCTTTTTTTCAGCTCTCACCTCTGCTTCTGTGTGTTTGCTTTGTTCTCTTGAGCCTAGTTCCTGCACATGACTGCTCCTAGAAAGGGACTTCAGTCTGCTCTCTTAGTTTCTGAATGAAACAAGCAAGAATCTCATAAACATGTATAGCTCTGATGGCATCATTAAGGTCAAATATCTTTCTTTTCACTCTAGCCAAACAAGGTGGCCTACATAGTAAGCAGGATTTTCAAGAAGGCGGGAGCTCATATTGTAACTACTTAATTATAGACATGGGGTAAGAATATTTTTGAGAAGGGGCAAAGTGGGAGACTTTTCTACGAGGCCATTTAGGGATTAGGAAAGAATCATCCTAGCCATCTTTCTTCCTTTTACCAAGTTTTGCCTTCCTTTCAAAAATCTCCCTGGAATATGTCCTTTCCTTTTCTTTTCCACCTTGGTTAAGGCTATTACCTTAGCTGTAAAAGGCTTTGTTGGGCCACACTCTGGTCATGATCCTCCACTATTTAAAATCCTTTAAAAATGTTCAGTCACCTTCTTATAAAAGTGTGACATACAGAGCTTTTCATGATCCTTACTTTTCGTCTTTTCTTATCTTGGCAGCCTCCCATGGACTTAGACATCACACTCCTGATGGTTGTCCAAATGGCTTTGCATCTGCTCTTTCCTCTTGGAATGTTCTTGCTTCTTTTCTTCTCCCAGTGGACTTCTAGCCATACATTAGTGTAGGACAGGCAGTGCATTCATAGGGACTATGATTTTGTATGATGGTGTCTTTGGTCCCTAACACATAGAAGATAGTTAATGCTTGTCAGATTAGCCTTGAAGGGTCAGAACCCATGCTTTTGTGTCCCTGCAATGCTTCTATTCCTGCCACCATGGCTGTTCTGTTTGCACAGTCACTGTGTAAGCATTGAAGGGGCTGAGAACAGTGTGGCTGGTGCTCACTGCAGGAGTCATCTTTCCCTCTTGCTGTTCAGGCTCCCTGTGCTCTCCGTGCTCTGCTGAGTCTTTATACCTTGTGTCCACTCCCAGAGGGTCGTCTACCTGTCTCTTTTCCATGCCACCTTGGTCTGATGATCCATGATTGCTTCTTCCAGGCCCCTTGACAATTAGTAGAACCACTAGCCACTGTCCTTGCCACACACATAGGTAAACATAATTTATATATTTTTCCAGCTTCCTAAAATACATCTGCTTTGTTAAGTGAAGTACTCCTGTTGCCCTGACTTATGCTTGAACTTTAACAGGGACGATGACTGTATTAGTCTTGATGACCTAAGTCCAACATTTAGTTCCTGCAGTGGTTATTTTGAAGCTATTTTTTTTTTAATTCTACCTTAAGATGATGAAAGAAAATGAAAATTTCTATTCTTCTCTAGTTCTACAGAAACTATGCTATTTATGGCTCTCTTAGGCCTTAGGAAAATCCTTTCTTAAGGTACAAATGGTAATTATAACTTTTTCTCAGAGGAAATGTCTTTTGCACTAGTGAAACAAAGATATAAATTTAGAACATAAAATTTGATATTTCCTCTTTTAAATTTATTGTTTCTGCTTCTGTTTGATTTCATTATTATTTTATCATCAGCTAGAGCAAGGGAATGAAATTAATTTTTCATAGGAACATTTCAAGCATCAGTTTTACAGTCGTAACTTTTTTTTGCAACATCATTTGCATTTATTTTATATTGACTTTATTCCAGGGCCATACATTTTTTTTTTTTCCTGTGGGACCCTCACTGGTGGCCGGGGAATGAACTGGCACTGCAGAGGCTGCGGGCAGCCTCTCAGCCCAGTGCTCAACTGCTGCGCCACCAGGGGTGGCCCAGGGCCATACATTTTTATTTCTTCACTTTCTTCTAAGATGTCCTTTTCTTCTGGTTTTGAAACCATCTGTTCCTTTTCAGTGAGGATCATCTCAATGTGCCAGGGATGACCTGCTTGGTGACCAGAGGGAATCTGCATCTAAATCTTTAAGTTCAGCATTACTTTCTGCATGTTTTAAGCCTGTACAGTAAAAAAATCAGCCTTTGGGGGGCCTCATCCAATCATCCTCCTCTACTGCGTGTATCCTTGGCACACCTGCCAGCTCTGCTGTTATGTTGACAGAATGGCACACATTGCTTTTGTAGGTGACATCTTTCAGATAATTGGTGGATTTCAGGACATACATACTCTTGAGGCCTGGATAGTTTCACAAGGGTGATGAGAATAAACATAAGGATTTGAACCTTGTTTTGCATGACTTTGAAGGGTTTCCTGGGTCATGTAAGTAGTGGTTACCCAAGTCCATTTATAGGAAGAAGTTAGTAGAAACTCTTTGGAGGGAGATCCTTTTCCGGTTTATAAGCATGATGATTGGGTGGTCACATGGCTGTGTGAGATGTGCCTCCCTTAAACCTTGTAACGACGTCGGGACATTACCCTTCTGACGTGGAAAAAAAAAGAAAAGAAAAAAAGAAACTCTTTGGAGGTAGAAGCAAGTTAGGGAAGAAATGAGAAAGAGTGAGTGTGGTAGGAGAAAAATGCTTATGGGATCATACAAAATATCCGGGTCTCTTGACTGCAAATAAAAGCAGTCATTTCACCAACAAATGGGTTTATTTGAAACAACAGCAAGGGAGTTTGTAAATGCACATCTCATGTCAAGACTCTCATGCACTACTGGAATCAGAGGCCAGCAGATCCCTAGACAGACTTTGGAGGACCTCTTTTTTTCCTTCCATCGGTGCTGGAGAGGCAGTGTCACTTCCCACTAGCAATGTAGTTTGCTGACCACGCGTGCATGGGCACTTTCTTTAGCCTCCTGACCTCCTTTCAATAGGGTTTATGTGTATTAATTTTCACAGGTCACCAAAAAAAACTTTTTTTTTAATCAATTCTTCAGCTGGGCAGTATATGTAATTGGAGAATAATAATAGCTGAACAATTAATAAATAGTCATTTTCCTTGTCTTGGACCCTTGAAGTTGTGCTACTCTATGTCTTGCTGTGGCTACCTTTTTTTTTTTTTTAATAGAGGCATGTTTGTTTATTTATTTATTTATTTGTTTGTTTGTTTTTTTGTTTATACATGCACTGGGTACAGTCAGAAGCGCGGGAGGGTGAGAGAATTCACCAGAGCCAGAGTGGGGAGCAGAGCAGGCAGGCAGAAGGACCGAAGTACACTGCTGAGGGGAGCAGCGGGCGGCAGGAGAGGTCTGCGCGCCATGTGGGACCCTCCTCCGGTGGCCGGGGAGCAGCCGGGGATCGAACCGGCGCCGCAGAGGCCGCGGGCAGCTTCGCAACCCAGCGCTCAACCGCTGCGCCACCGGGGAGGCCCTGTGGCTACCTTTTGTTTAGGCAGCTTGATGCTCTTTTAATTTCCTAAATTTTCATTTCCTTTTCATGTTCTTTCAGGTTTGGACTACTTTTTTCCATTATTTCTTTAAATAATTTTTCAGTTCCCTTCTCTCTCTTTTCTTCTGGGATATCTATGATTCTTATATTTCCTTTCTTCATGGTGTCAAATAATTCTCTATGTGTTGCTTCATTTTTCTCCTTTGTATCTCTTTCCTTTTCTATTTTGATTCTTTCCCCATTTGTATCTTTGCACGTTGATTTGATCCATTTGGTTGATTCTACTTCCTTGACTTTCTCCAGAATTTTTCATCTCCTCTGTTATTCTTCCTACACCCTGCAATTCCATTAGTTTCTTTTCTTTTTTTTCACGCTGCACAAAACAGGATGCTGCTGAACAAGCAAGATTCTGGCCTTTTTATTGATAGAATAATCATGCAGCATCATTACGTAAGGTAGAAGGACAAGGAGAAAAGTATGGGTGAAACTAAAGAATGTGTTTTTGTCATCTAGGGCTTCAGGGGGCCATGAGTCTACTGTCCCGATAATTCTTAACTGCCTGGCGACCTAGTGTTGAAACCATACCCCAGCCTCCTGGCATGGTTCTAATCTTACTCTATTAGTTTCTTATTTAAAGTTTCAATTTTGATCTTCTGTTCCTATCATGTGTTTCTCATAGCATTCATTTGCTTCTCTGAGTTTTCTTGCATATCTCTGGATTGTTTTTCTGAATTTTCTTTGTATTGTTCCAGTTGTTTTATTTTCTTAATCATGGCAATTTTTTTAAAAGATTTACTTATTTTTATACAAGAGCTGGGGTACAGACCAGAGGTGTGGGAGGGTGAGAGGATTCACCAGAGACAGAGCAGGGAGCAGAACAGGCAGACGACAGAAACACACTGCTGAAGGGAGCAGCGGGAGCGACAGGAGAGGTCTGCTGCGCCATGGGGGATTCTCACCAGCCAGCGGGGATCAAACGGGCACTGCCGAGGCTGCAGACAGCTTCACAATATGGTGCTCAACCTACCGCGCCACCGGGAAGGCCCAATCATGGCAATTTTGTATTCTGTGCCAAGAAGTAAAAAATGTGCTTCCATGTCTTTGTGGTTTGGGTCTGGAGTTTTGTTTTCTCTCAGTGGTGTATTGTTCCCCTGAGGACTTGCTTGGCAATTTGTATTTTTCTTCTTCCCCATTGTTTGCTCTGGGCTGCCCTGCTGTTGTTGGGGCTTTTGTTGTATGTAGATCCTTTTCTTTCTCTGTTCTTGGCATTTACTTGTTTGGTAGCTGGGACCTTGTGGGGTCTGGGGTGGTGCTGGGATCTTTAGTAGCTCCTCAGAGTGTGCTTGCTGTCATGGGAGTCACTAGGACTGGGTGGGAGGCATGGCTAGGGATGCAGGCCACCAGGGAGCTCATCCTGATGTTCCTCAGGGCTTTTCCAGTCGGACTGCCATCCAAGGCTGGGTGGGAGTTGGTGATTTTTGAAGATGGGTGGTGGGTACTTGGGGATTTGTGATACTTACTCTGTCTACTTTTGAATATGTTTTGTATTTTTCATAAATAAAAGTAAATCATGTTAATATTGATAGTGGATAGTATTGCACTTCATAAATATGTTAATTATGATTTCATTTTCCAGTTATAGCTAATATTTTCACAACTGAGTAACAATAATAATCACAAAAACATAGTGCAGAAAATAAAGAAACCATTCTTCTGGCAAGGTGGTTGTAGGCAGGAGACTCAGAATTTTAAATAAATATTTTGTGAACTAAATGGAGTTTATGGGACCCAGGAAAATGTCTGTTCTAGTTTCTACACTTGCAGATGAGAGGATCAGAATTTGGCTGGGCAGGTTTATTTGTGTCGTGACTCTGAGTCTGGGTCTCAGCTTTTGGTTCTGGAATTTCCTCTACCCCATCAGATACCTGTGTAATATAAGATTCTCTCAGGTTAAACCCAGTGGTCTGTGCAGCAAGATGGCTAACATGGCAGCAGTGCTCTGTGATCTCAGCTCAAGTCATAGCTCTGCCATTTACTAGCTATGAAACAAAAAGGATTTCTTTCACCACCCTGAGTGTCAATTTTCTCACATATAAATTGGGAAAAATCCTTTCTCTTGTGAGGTCTAACAGAAATAATTTATGTAAAATGTGTAGTAATAGAATTTACTTTCAAGAGAAATAGCTGGGACATAGTATGCTCTCAATAAATACTTGATATTATCATCATAGCCATTATTATTATTACTATTATTATTGTTATTACTCCTGTCCTTATACAATCAAGGAAACTAGAAATTTTGAATTTTAGAATTTTGGCAGATGATCTCTGGGTTGATTATTGAGAACTCTTTGTAAATTTGTATGTTTATGTGTGTATGTGTCTACAGGTATGCAAATGTGTATGTGTAGTCTGGAACATTAGATACCTTTTAAAAAAAGTTTCTAAAAGATATAATTCTCACACCTTAAAGTTCACCCATTCAATGTATATAATTCAATGGTTTTTAATATACTCAGATTTGTGAAACAACCATCATCTTCTAATTTTAGAATAATTTCATTACTGCAAAAAGAAACCCGCATACAAATTCACAGTGATTGTGCATTCCTCACATCCCCCTGGCCCTAGGCAATAACTAATACACTTTCTGTCTCTGTAGATTTGCCTAATCTGGATATTTTATATAAATGAAACCATGTAATGCACAGTCTTTTATGACTGTCCTCTTTCAGAGTTTATCCACATTGATGCATGTATGAGTACTTCATTCCTTTTATTGTCAAATAATATTCCATTGTGTGAATCTTTTTATAAATTACAGAAGACTTAACACTTTTCTTTATCCCATGTTTAGGATGGGAGATGACTAAATTCAGCTCTATTCTAGGTAGATGGGAGAATTCTATAATTCTCTCAGGGCTTATAATTGTAGACTGAATCATCTAAGAAGAATAGTGTCTATACATATGCATGTAATCTTACCCAATTGTGGCCTAGGATGAGAAGCACAGTGGAAGGAGAGAAGAAGGAAAGAGAGAAAGAAAAAAAAAATTAAGGCATGGGGATTAAAAGAGAGATAAAGGGGGCATTTCAGCAGAGACTGGATGATTGTGTATTAGGGATACTATCTAGAACTTTCTGGAGTGGGTGAGAAATTGACATCGGTTCCTTAGCAGCTCAAGGAATTGAAAAGCCTATTGAGTCATACCTTAATTCTGTAGCAACTACTTTTTTTTTTTAAAGATTTATTTATTTTTATGCAAGAACCGGGGTACAGGCCAGATGTGCAGGAGGGTAAGAGGACTCACCATAGAGAGAACGGGGAACAGAACAGGCAGACCAACCGAAATATGCTGCTGAGGGGAGCAGTGGGTGAGACAGGAGAGGTCTGCCATGCCATGTGGGCATCTCCGCAGCCAGCGGGGACAGAACTGGCACTGCAGAGCCTGTGGACAGCTTCAAAGCACTGAGCTCAACAGCCTGCGCCACCAAGAAGGCCCTGCCTTTTTTTTTTTTTTTTAGCATTAGCATTAGCATAGATTTATCCTCAGCTTAGTATATATAGAATAAATAACATAAAATCTCTGTAATACAGTAATTCTACATTTAATTGCATAATTTTCACATCTCTCCTCTTATAAATATTTTCCTTTTAAAAATGATTTGGGGAGTGATATTTTGATTTTAACTTTCAGGGTTATAATTCTACTCTTTTTTGTTATATTTCTACTTAGGATTCAAGATAATCACTATCAGAAGGCCCTTGTTAGTCTGAATTTTAGAGGAACTACCACTTTTAAAAATTAATTATTTTTATTGAAGTAACATCACATAATATATAATTTTCAGGTGAGGGAGCCACAACTTTGTTAACACCATTGTATTTCCTCATAAGTCTTTTCAAGTCTAAAAGGCATTTATTCTCACTTCTTTAGGTGAATTTTAAAGCTTATATCCTACTGGGCCTCCCTGGTGGCGCAAGGGGTTAAGACACAACCTATGAAGCTAACCGCAGCCACTGCAGCATGAGTTCAATCCCCAGCCAGGGAGCAACCCACATGGGGCAACAGACCTCTCCTGGCTTGCCCGCTGTTCCCCTCAGCAGTGTATTTCAGTCAATCTGCCTGTTCTGTTCCCCACTCTGTCTCTGGTGAACCCTCTCACCCTCACACCTCTGGCCTGTACCCCAGCTCTTGTAAGCATAAAAATAAAATAAATCTTAAAGAAAAAAAAGCTTACATCCTGCTAACAAAATAAGGTTTGTATCAGAACAGTCAGGTTTTCAAAGTTTTTTTTTTAAGAGTTTATGTAAAGAAGAAAAAAATTATTGCCAAGTGGCACCAAAACCAAAAAGGAATGCTGCATCTACCATGTTAAAACTAGAGTCTGATTTTAAAAGAAGAGAATCAAAACAAAAGAGAAACAGCAAGGACATTTTAAATGCTATCACTTTCTGTTCATCTTCTCCCGGGAAGAGAAAGGTGTCATTCCTGCTGGTGGTTAGGAGGATATACCAAATGTTATTTACAAAGAACATATTACACTTTTCTGTGAAGCAAATGACACAATTCAGAGAACACAAATGGTCCAGTATTGGTCTTTTTATTAATTGCTGAAAAGTTCACCACAGGGCTGCTGCCAGTGATCTTACTGTACCTTTGCATGTTCCTCAGCTCATGCTTTGACATTAGCAGCCACTGAGAACAGCCTGGCTTATTGGAGAACAGTAAGTACTTCTGATCGCTGTAGCACAGGCAGCTTGGCACTGGAGAAGCAGGCTTAGGGACTCTGGGGAGGGGATAGCTGCCTGGGGACATGGGAGCAGCAGCAGCCTAGGAAAACGTTATACCTAGGGGAAATTAAGCACGGAACTGATGGTGCTTAAAAAAACCATCAGTGATTTCCTCTGACAGGTTCAAGTGCTCATTATTTAGCAGAGCATATAAGGCCCACCGTAATTCCCACCCTTACAAGCCTTTTGTTATAGCCATTGTAGTATTTTCTGTTTTCTTGAAGATGCCTTGCCTGTTCTTATGCTGCATCCTTGCCTGGAATCTTGACTGTGCCCTTCAGTCTGTATCTATAAGCTTAGCCTTCAGGAAATATTAGCTTCCTTCTCTGCCCTTTATAGCACCTTGTGAATATCTTTGTTATAATATGGCTTATTCCCTTGTGGTTATTTCTTACACATCTTTCCCCCCTAGACTTTACTTTCCTAAAGGGCAAGAATGATGTTTTATTCATCGTTATGTCTCACTCTGTTGGCACCGTTTGTGGCCTATAATAAATATTTGTGGATGGCAGTCAGAGATAGAATAGTGAAGTGGGTGTGGGAGGAAGTATAAAAATACAAGTATAATTTCAAAAAACAATGTTTTAGTGTTTTTCCTTGAAACTAGTACAGTTTAACAATGTAAAGAAATATTACTATACAAGTTTTATTAATCAACACTAAGGCCAGAGAGTTATGAAAACATGACACCCTGACCCAGCAGCTTGAAGTAATGGGAAGAAAGATGGGGTGAAAATGGTCCAGATCCTTGAATTTCCTCCTACCCCACCCTCCTGCCAAATTCATCCACTAGACACTGAGTCATATTAGGTCTGAAGCAAGTAATCATCATTTGTGATTCTAGCCAGGCATCCCCTGAAAAATACCTTAAGTGCAAATTTCTGTTAATTATATATTACTTCTTTGAAAAGAGTTTGGACAAAAGTCACAAAGAACAATGTGATAAATTAGAATGAATTTTGAGTAATAAAGAGGTTTAATAATGAAGAGACTGTAGTGATATACATAACAAGATTATTCACTTGAGTTCCTTTCCATGTCTTTGCCAGTCCTGGTTCTGCCTCATTTATGGCTGTATGGGTGATACTTTTCAGGGTTGAGACCAAACTTGCTTCATCCCAGGATGCAACTTTTTTTGAACTGCGCACTCCAGGTTTCACCCAATGGTCCTCAAACTTCTCTTCCAGATCTTGTTTTGGAAATCTAGGGAAGAATTTGAATTGGGAGCCATGAACCATTTGTGTGCCTGACAGTACTGGATACTGTGATTGGCTGCATTTGGGCCAGGTATCTAACCCTGTAACCCAGAGAATATGATGAAGTGGTCAGTTATTGCCATAATCATGAGTAGGCTACAGAGTTTCTCTCTTTTCTCAAAACAACAATCTCTAACATAGTGTTTGCTCTACACTAGGCATATGCTGAGCATTTTTGTGTAGGTGATCTCATTAAATGTGTATAAGAGCTATTGTGAAGTTTAATGATAGGAATCATAATTTTAATAACTGGAGAAGCCTGATCTTTCCAATTTTTAAAGATTTATTTATTTATTTATTTATTCATACATACATACATACATACAAGCACTGGGTACAGTCAGAAGCGCAGGAAGGTGAGAGAATTCACCAGAGCCAGAGCGGGGAACAGAGCAGGCAGACTGACGAAATACACTGCTGAGGGGAGCAGCGGGCATGGCAGGGGTCTGTTGTGCCATGTGGGGCCCTTGCAGGGGGCCGGGGATCGAACCGGCGCTGCAGAGGCTGTGGGCAGCTTTGCAGCCCAGCGCTCAACCACTGCGCCACCAGGGGAGGCCCCTGATCTTTCCAATCTTAATAGACAGACAAACCAAATAGTCCAGGGATTATTCCTGATTTCTTCCTTCTGCCCTCCCTTCTTTCCAATCACTTATATTTAGTAGAAAGCTTTTTTCAATATTCATGCTTCACAGAGCAGCCCAAGAATAATTTTAAAACAAAATTCTTTGATGAATGAATGAAATTTAGGCTTTTTTCCATAACTTGTAAGACCCGGTATTGTCTGCTTTCTGTTTAGCTTTCCAGTTTCATTGGCTGCTGACACCATTCTCACTCACTCTGCTTCCGTTCCATAGATATCGGTTCACACCAAGCTCTTTTTCTCTTTGGCCTTCCCTATTCCTGGAATGATTTTCTTGTTCTCTGAGTGGCTAGCTCATTCTTATCCTTTATAATTCATCTTAAATGTCATCTCCTCAGAGAGGGTTTATCCTGAACATGCTGTAGAAAGTGGATCTACATTGTTACTCTTTCATGGTCTTGTTATACTATTTCTTTTATAATACTTATCCTGTGCATTTTTCTTGTTTAATATCCGACTCCTTTGCTACAATAATACACCTCATAACTATGTTGACCTTTTCTTTTTTTTTTTTATAAATTTCTTTTTTTTTTTAAGGCTTATTTATTTATTTATACAAGCACTGGGTACAGTCAGAAGAGTGGGAGGGTGAGAGAATTCACCAGAGCCAGAGCGGGGAGCAGAGCAGGCAGACTGACGAAATACACTGCTGAGGGGAGCAGCGGGCGGCAGGAGAGGTCTGCGCACCATGTGGGACCCTCCTCCGGTGGCCGTAGAGCAGCCGGGGATCGAACCGGCACTGCAGAGGCTGCGGGCAGCTTCGCAACCCAGCGCTCAACTGCTACGCCACCGGGGAGGCCCACTATGTTGACCTTTTCTATCTTAATCATTATTCTAATGCCAACACCTGTAAAATAGCTGGGAATATAGTAAGTGTTCAATAAATAGTTGTTGAGTATGTGACTCAATCTTTATTTCACAGATAAGGGAACTGAGGTTTAGAGATGGTCAATAACTGATGCAAGTCATATAGGCATAAAATGGTTTCAGACACAGGGAACATGATTACAGGGTCCCCACCATGAATTGCCATGGTGTTGTAGTGGACAGACAGAACAAAGTGTTGTGTAGTCTGATAGACAGTACAAAGTATTAGAAGACACTGGTCTTTTCATCATAAGTTTTGTGTTTGTGTCTGGTTCTGTTGAGTGGAGTGAGACATTTCCATCCAGTCCACATGACCTGAGAGTAGGAGAGGCGTGTTATTCAAACAATAATTGGGACCTGTGGAAGAACTGGAATCCTGGGGACGGGTGAGAGGGAATAACAAATGTGCACCCCAAGATTCTGGTGTGTTTCTAAGTGTACAAAGAGAGCCTACACATGTCTTTCTTACAGAGACCACTATCTTCTGTCATTATCTTTTGAAAATCACTGGAAATTTTGAAATGTAATATTTTCTAGGGGATATTAAATGTGGAATGAAATTGTGGGGACAGCTGGCATCAAGATAATTGCTAAAATGTGAAGTCTGACAGCACAGACTGACAGTTGTGAGAATATGATAATATTTTCTACTTTAATAGATGCAGAATCATGTATGAACTGGATGTTGGGATTTTGTTCTTAATATAAATGACTCTCCATTTCTTCAAAATGTTTGCCTAGTAAATATAGTAATTGTTCTCTGGCTATATTATAAGCTAGGGTTAAAGGTAATAGTATTGGTTTTTCTCTGGTATATTTCTAAGAATGTACATCTTGTGATTTTTTTATCTAGAATAAATATTAGTTATCTTGTCTATCAGCTTCTCAGTTCAAAGATAATTTACTTTTCCAGAGAATAATTATACCTTAGAAGTGAAAGTCTTTTTCTTTAGAAGCGAAAAGTACAGTTAGGAGGAAAAGATTATATAATGATGAAGTATGGGGCTGGACTTTAGAGATTCGACATATCTTTGTGTTGAGATCTGATTTGCTTATGCATTGCATACTTTATTTTTTTGATCAAGCAGCAACTGAACATTTCTTTTATATAAAATATAAGGATCCAATTGAGTAGAAAGTATATAGGACCTAGAAGTCAGAAGACCAAGGTGTTCTAATCTTGATTCTGTCTCTTGGTAACTGTGACTTTGGCAGAAACAAGTATCCTTTATGAGTCATAATTCCTTCTTGACATTAAGATGGGAATAATATAATCTGCCCTGCTTGCCTTTCAGAATTGTAAGGATTCAAGGAGTTTTTCAAATTTACAGCTATTTAAATAAATACTTTTTTTTTTGTTATATGCATGAAATTGCTTCATAAAGAAGATTTAAGCAAATCATTCCTTTTACTATACTTCAGTTTACCAAATCTGTTTCCTGGAATCATTTTTAAACATGACTATTTTTTTAGAGCAGTTTTAGATTTAAAATAAAAGTGAGAGGGCAGAACAGAGATTCCCCATATATCCTGCTTCCACATATAACTTCCTCCATTATTAATGTCATTCTCCAGAATGATAGTTGTTCTGTTATTTTAAACCAAGAATGAACTTGTATTGACAAATTATAATCATCCAAGGTTTGTAGTTTACATTATGGCTTACTCTGTGTGTTTTGCTATCTGGATGTGGACAAATGTATAATAACCTATCCATCATTATAATACAGAGGGTATTTTCACTGCACTAAAAATCCTCTGTCATCACCCCCTCCCCTGGCAGCCATTGATCTTTTTATTATCTCTGTGGTTTTTCTGCTTCTAGAATGTCTTATGGTTGAAGTCATAGAGTATGTAACTTTCACATACTGATGTCTTGTACTTGGCTGTATACATTTAAGGTTCTTTTCATGGTGAAAGATCTCCCTTTTTTTTTTTTAAGTGCTGGATAATGTTTCATTATTTGGGATGTACCACAGTTTATCTGTTCACCTACTGAAGGACATCTTGGTTTCTTCCAAATTTTGGCAATTATGAAGAAAGCTGCTAAGGATATTAGCTTGCAGGTTTTTGCATAAACATAACTTCTCAGTTCCTTTGGGTCAATACCAAAAAATATTATTGCTTATGGTAAGAGTATGTTTAGTTTTATAAGAAACTGCCAAACTATTTTCCAAAGTGCTTGTACCATTTCACATCCCCACTAACAGTGCGTAAGAGTTCCTGTTGCTCCACATATTTGTTAGCATTTTGTTTTGTCACTCTTCCAGCCAATCTAAGTAGGTGTGTAGTGGAATCTCATTTTAATTTTCATTTTCCTGATGACATGGGCTGTAATGCATCTTTTCAGATGCTTGTTTTCCATTTGTATATTTTCTTTGGTGGTGTTTCTGTTAAGGTCTTTGGCCCTTTTAAATTTTTTTTTGTTTTCTCACTGTTGAGTTTTAAGAGTCCTTTCTATATTTCAGACAATAGTTTTCTACCAGATGTGCAAATTTTGCAAATATTTCTTCCCAGTCTGCACCGGTCTTCTCATTCTCTTGATTGTCTTATGCAGAGTAGAAGTTTTTAGTTTTACTGAAGTCTAAGTTATATTTCATTAATGGATCATGTTTTTGGTGGTATATTTAAAAAAATATCACTATACCCAAAGTCATATAGGTTTTTTCCTGTTATTCTCTAAGAGTTTATGGTTTTGTATTTTACACTTAGGTCTGCGATCCATTTTTAGTTCTTTTTTTTTTTTTTTTTTTTTTTTGAGAATGTGAGGCCCATTTTCTTAAATAGATTTTCAACTACTTCTTGGCATTATATTGCCGTGTTCAAATTCACTTCCAGAGGTGTTTGCTACCTCCTATTCCTAAACCCTTTGAAGAGCTTGCTATTTAAATATGGTTGCTTTTTTTTGGCTTTTCTCGCTTCTGACCACAGATTCAGGCTTCTCAGTTACAGGTAGTTCATGTTTGTCTATTTCTAGCCTGCAAAGTTTTATTGCTGTTCTTGTCTCTCTCATTGACTTTCTTTTTGTTGGTTATACCTTAAAAAATTATTTAATGTCATTTTAGTAGATTTTGAGAGTATGTGTAGGTTAATGCATACATTCATTTTGTTGTCTTTTTGTTTCTTAAAACTTATGGAAAATTTCAAATATAATCAAAAGTAGAGAGAATAGTATTATGAGTCCCCATGAATCCTTTTTTCAGCTTCAAGAATGATCAGTTGTCAACATATGGCCAATCTTTTATTTATATTTCCCCACCTCCTCTTGATTATTTTATAGCAACTTACAGACCTGACATCATTTCATCTATAAATTATTCAGTAAATCATTCCAAAATACGAAGATTATTTTTTTCAAGAAGCAAATCTATAATACCACTATGTAACCCAAAATAAACCCAATCTTTTCTTAATATCAGATATTCAGTAGATATTCAAGTTTCCACACTTTTATCATTAAAATATTCTTACAATTGGTTTATTCAAATGTACCTCAAAATAAGAACCAAAGTTTTAAAAATCAGTGGTTTTATTTTTTATAATAATATATTTTTATTGAACTATCATTATATCCTTGTTCATTTTTTTTGCACTATAGTATTTTTCCTGTATGTGTGGAGGTGAAGATTTTAAAAGACATTTCACTAAAGATGTATAAATGGCTAATTAGCACACAAGAAGGTACTCAACATAGTTATTAGAGAAATGCAGATTAAAACCAAATGAGATACCACTATACACACTCATTGTATATTGTACGTTGCACACTCATACATTCAATTAAATAGCTATCATTTAAAAAATAGATAGGAATAAATGGTGGCAAAGATAATTAGATCCTGGGAAGACTATAAAATGGTACAACCACTTTGGGAAACAATTTATACAGTTTCTTAAAAATTAGACCCACTGTATGATGTAGGAGTTCCACTACTAGGTTTCTACCCAGGTGAAAGGAAAACTTATATTCATGAATGCTCATACGAGTATTTTCATTATAGCTAACCCCTGAAAATAGTACAGATGTTCGTCAACTGGTGAATGGAGAACAAAGCAAGGTCTACCTCTGCCAAAAAATTTTATTCAGTAATAAAAAGGAATGAATTACTGATACATGTTGCCCATGAGAAACTTCAGAAATGCTTATTGAAAGAAGCCAGAAGCAAAAGTATACATGCTTTGTGATTCTACCTGTATGATACTCATAAGAGATAAATGTATAGAGACCCCCTGGTGGCCTGCGGGTAAAACCTCAGTGTTATCACTGGTATGGCCTGAGTTCAATCCCCAGCCAGGGGGCTGACCCACAGTGTGAAGCAGACCTCTCCTGTCTCACCCCCTGCTCCCCTTAGCAGTGTATTCAGTCAATCCACCTGTTCTGCTCCCTACTCTGTTTTTGGTGACTCTTTTCACACCCTGCACCTCTGGCCTGTACCCCAATTCTATGCAAAATAAAGAAATAGATAGATAAATAGATAAATGTATATAAGCAGAAAGCAGATGAATGGTTTCCTGCATGGGATTTTGATCTGTAGTTTCTCCCTTTTCCTTTTTATTTTTCAGCAAATACATTTATTTAAAAGAAGACTCTTTGGTAGAAATCATACTAAATCATGCACATACTTTTTTAATGTTACCTGTTTATTAAAAGGTTTATTAAGGGATATAAACTAACAACCAGATCGAGTCACACTAATGATTGTTTCTGTTCTATAGTCAGATTACTAGTGTTTGCTATTCATTTGATTTTATCTTACCCTTTGTTTTCTCTTATTTCCAAGTACAAGTTATACCTTCCAGTATTTGTCTTTCTCCTTCAGACTTAATCTGAAACAACTAGTTGTTTTTGTTCATTATATCACTATAACTTTGACTTGGTCTTTAAGCATGTATAGTAATACACTACAAAAAGTCTCTATGTCTTATATTAGAATCTCTAATTATTTCAGTGAGTCATATAGACTTCCCTGCAAAAAAATGGTTAGGCAACTCTCTTGTAGTGAATTATTGTACATTTGTATTAGTGAAAAGGACTTTCATGAGGAGTCTGTGGTTATAGTTTGCAGTCCTTTTTCTTTCTGTCTGCATAGTTCTATGCATGGAGGTAAGGCACTTAAAAGCACATTTCTGCTGGTGGTTGTTTTATAAAGGAATTTGTAACATCAGTGGCCTTCCTATTCCCACTTGTCATTTTTTGTTCTGTTCCTAGTTTTAGGAAAGGTACTATATACACTTTGAGAAGGAGCTTTTTTCACTTGAGTCATTACCTAGGGCAAGACATATTTTGTCTTTTTAGAAAAATCTGTCAAAAAGCCACCTTTCTGTGCCTTTCTTTATGAAACTATTACTGAGATCATTTCGATTTCAAAGAACAGAGCCCTTATTCTGTTCATCTAAAGAAAAAAAAAGAATGCATTGCAAAGAGACATGTGAAATTGAACTGGAAGGTATATGGATCTCTTATTACTCTGGGAATTTCTTCCTCTTTTAGTGCCTCTCATGGGTTACCTCACATGTAATAAATCTCTAATACTTTGGAATGAATGGGTGAATGACTTTTCTCTTGTTATCTGTCTCTTTTTCTATGTCTGCTTCATTATCTTCTTTCTATTAATTTGTCTGTGTCTATTTCTAGACTGAAGTCCTTAGTAAATATGACTGATTAAGCAAATTATCATTGATGCACTATTTGAACCCATTCAATCAGACTGCATTGACAAGACTACAGAGGGGTCATACTTGAGTCAAGCATTTATCTTGGGCTAATCAGTGATCACCAGCTTGTATGTGATTTTTCTTGTCATGGAGTTAATCCCAGATATTGGGGCTAGTAGACATTGGGACTGATAAATAATTACTTATGAACTATTATATGTCTTTTCTTATATTAAGTATTCAATATCAAGTATGTGTGTTTTTTTTTTAAAGATTTTTAATTTATCCATACAAGAGCTGGGGTGCACACCAGCAGTGTGGGGGGTAGAGGATTCACCAGAAACAGAGTGGGGAGCAGAACATGTGGATCTACTGAAATACACTGCAGAGGGGAGCAGTGGCGAGACAGGGGAGGTCTACTGTGCTATGTGGATCATCTTCCTGGCCAGGGCTCGAACTCATGCAGCAGTGGCTGTGGATAGATTCATGGTGCTGAAACTTAACCCCTTGCGCTACCAGGGAGCCCCATCACTTTTACACTTAACAGCACTGCTTAAGTGGAGTTAGCCATACCTTAAGTGCTGAACAGTCACATGCGACTAGTGGCTACCATACTGGACTCCATAGCAGTAGATAATTTATTTATTTATTTATTTATTTTTGTCTTTTTTTTTTTTTTAAATAATAAATTTTATTTTTATATTCCCCCATACAATTGCAAACGCCCCATTCTGACCCCAATCCTTCCCCTCCCGCCCCCCACCCCCCAAAAAGTGTCTCTGGTTCATTTATTAGTGGATTATTAGTGTGAAATGCAAGGAAACTTTCAGGGTATCAGTTACTAATCCATTAATTGGAGATATTAAATACCCTTATGTTCCACATCATTGGGTGCTGTATTAGACAACTAATATAGAGCCAAGATTGAAGATCCAAGATGGCTTTAGGGGATAGACTCCAGTGAGCATCAATAACTGAGTTCCAGCTGATGATTAGTTCAGCTAGCAGCTCTAGAACAATCATGTCACTATAAGTAAGGTAATCTATAAATCATGCTCTGAGTTTCTTGAAAGTTACATCTTTAACATTTTTGACAGCTTCTATTAAGAATGAAAAGAATTTGGTTCGAGTGCTTTTCTGCATGTATGTTTGTATGAGTTCCCAACAATGACATACATATTATATATCCATAATATATTTAATATGTATATTATTTATATTTCTTCTTCAGGTAAAAACTTTATTTCCTAATTTAAGCCATAGATGTATAGTAGGTCTATCACATTTTTGTCCAGCTTTTTTTGTGCTAGTGATTATAAGTGAGGAAAAGTTGACAGACTTGTCATCCTAGGCATTAGTATTATTCGCTATATTTTGATAGACATTTACTAAGGAACTTTGCTTTTGGAATGTATGTTATTCACCATTATGTTATGGTGTATATGTAAGTATGAATATATATATATATATATACACACACACACGTATACATGCTTCTATACAGATAGACACACATGTATGTATATGCAGAAAATGAGAAAGATAAGAACTAAGATATATGTTGTATGTGCATGTGTGTATGTATATGTAGTGAGAAAGAGAAAAATATTAAGAAAGAATAATGCAATGGAACATGTCTGTGTTGGTTTATAAGTATTTATGGAACACACATGCATTGGTGTTCTATGCACTCTGGGTTTGCTTGGTTTTTGATAAAAGCATTAAAATAGTCCTTTTCCTCATAAAGTTTACCATTTTGTAAAAGAGATAGACAGTGAATCCAATTATTTAAATATATGTGTAAGAAGTGTTACAAAATAAAAGTACACTATGCAGTGAAGGCTCTTAGGAGGAACTGTTTACACTGAGACTGAATGAATAAATAGTTTATGGTTTATCTTTTCATTGTCTAACAGTTTTCTTGGGAGAGTATATAATTCAATGAAGTTCAGTTTATGAAAAAAGTTTTCCTATTAAGTGTTAGGGAGCTGTGGGTCCCTCCCTGCTGTCCCTGTTGCTGCAGCCACTACCATAGGATTGCCTGGAAACTGAGACATCAGAGAAGTGAAAATGAAAACAATAATAAAAAAGAAAAACCTGGGGATTTCCCCTCACTCTCTCTGCATGTTAGAAATTCATTTTCCTGTTCGTTCAGCCAGAACATCTCTGGAATTCTCTTTGTTCTTATCTCTGCTCCTGGTGTTTTATTTTACCTGGATTGGGGGGTGTGGGAAAACAAGACACTCTTTGTTGGCATTTTGAATTCTTATTTTCTCCAATCCTCCTGCTGTTATTTACTCATTGGAGTTCTCACATAGCTACTCTATGCAGTCTCTCAAGGTTTCATAGGAGAGATAGGGTGAACTATGCTTTTTTCCATTACCCATAACCAGAACCCAAAGGACACCTATTAGTAAATACTAGCTTATAGGGTTTTTTTTTTTTTATGTGGGACCCTCGCTGGTGGCCGGGGATTGAACTGGCACTGCAGAGGCTGTGGGCAGCCTCGCAACCCAGTGCTCAACTGCTGTGCCACCAGGGGAGGCCCAATACTAGCTTATAGTTTTAATGGAAGAAAAAGGCAATCACCCAATTATGTATTTGTACTTCATTTTAGCCATAACTTGTCATCACTAGTTGCTTACTTAATTAAGAACTTCTGTCTTGATGGGTTGCTGGCAGAGGAAGGTGAGTTTTCACTTTTATAAATCTTTCAATTCACTCAAAGAATGTAGACCTAAAAACACATTTCCATGTGATAAAGGATATAAACATGGTGAATGATTTGGAATTTAAAATAATATGGTATGTTTATGTTTTGTGTTCTGGACTCATATGGAGATGAATATCACGTGCACAAAATCGTTCTGTACTGCTGTCTTTACAAGGAAGTCAGGTAAATGGACAAATAATTTGGTTCATATCTTGCAGTGTCATTTTGAAATGTTTAAGTTTGCCTGCTGATGGCACCAAATATTAATTGGCATTCCATGATAGTACAAAAGAGAGTCTGAGGTCTCATTTGAAGGATGCTGTCCTTGGGTTCTGTGGTATAAATTGTTAAGAGCAAGGTTCCTAAGGCCATATTACTTGGGATTGAATCCTAGTTACCCACTTTTGGCTGGTGCAGCAGTTTCATGCTTCGTAAAACTGGCCTGGTAAAAGCACCTACCTGATAGTGTTTTCAAGATTCGGTAAGTTAATACCTGTAAAGTACTTAGAATAGTGTTTGTCACTCACTGTTTGAAAAATTAACCGCTGTTGGATTAATAGCAGTAACTTGTATTTATTGATTATTTATGTGCCAAATACTTTGTTCACTTCCGCCTTACCACCGCTCTACATTTTTCTGATTAAAGAGATTACTGTAAAGATTACATGGCTAGTATATTGGAGGAGACAGAATTTGAAAGCTAGAAAGTTTCACCTCGGTTCATTCTCCTAGCTACTATATCATTTTACCAGAATGTGGATAATCAACAATATAATAGTCACTTTAAATTGATGGTGTATGATTATCAATATGATATTCATGGGTTGAGTTTTGCTGTGGAGCATATTTTGTTCATCTCTTTTTTACAAAAAAAATTTTGGCAATATTTTTTTCTTAAGGTTTTGTAAAATCCATATTTAAAGGTTTACCTATTTTAAAATTACAGGAAAAATACTTCTGTTCCTTACCAAAACACTTAAAATGATAGACAAAACCCAACAGATATACATATTCCATCTTCAGTAACACTAGGGGGTATCTCTAATCATCATCTACAGGATGGGAAGGTGGAAAGCAGATGGAAGTATTGACGATGACTTAGCAGTGAGAATGTCAAGTCTAACCATCTGCAGAGGGACATACCAGTGATAAGCAAACTGATTCATCCAGCAGAATCTGAGAAAAGCTCAGGAATGAGAGGTGCTGTGTATTACAGAAGGTGGAGTGAGATTGTGGGGGAGAGGTGAGGTGGGATGCAAACAGGATTATTTGAAGTGAATTATATTTCCAGACACTAGCAACTACCACTTCCCCATCTCTGCAGCATATGGAAGGTATAGTCTATGAGAACTGAACCTGAGAGACTGTACAGAGAGGAAAGGAATGAGAATTTAGTAAAAGTCTGCATATTATTGATACTTTTATCTCCCTTCCTTTAACTAACTCTACAATATCAGCTCCAAGCCTTATTATTTCTATTCTCCCTTCTATTCTCATGCCCCTCAGATAGGAGATTGGAGCATCCTTCTCTGAAGAAATTCCATCCTCCAGATTTTACTGATGAAAGTAAAAAACAACCTGTCTCCTGATTGTGCTGCAGTGAAGCTTATCAAATGGCCAAATGCACGCAGCTTCCAGTTGCTTTCTTTAGTATCTCTTTCCTAGATATGAACATAGAAGTAATTATCATCATTCAGTGCAGGGCAGCCACAACAGGAGGAAAGAGACCAAAGCAAAGAAATAAACAGAAAAGGCACAGAAGAAAGAGGGGCTGTCAGGGAAATGAAGAAATCGCCAAGAAAATATAATTAGTACCTTCTGAGAAATGAGTAGATTTTACATCCATAAAATAAGAATGTAATGCTATGAAAAAGGAAGAACCAAGGAAAAAGAAAATACCCCGAGAAATACAAATGAGGAAATCTTCCAGAGAAAAGAATTAAAAGATAATAAAATGAGAAATAGCAGGGAAAAGATAGTTGATTAACAGAAGTCCAACACCTGACTCTCATGAGCTCCCCCGCCCAAAGCAAAACAAAATAAAACATAGAAAACAAAAGATAAATTAAAAAAATAAATTAATAAATGAAAGTTGCCAGAACAAGGCATTCATTTTACATTTCGAAGGACTCACCAGTGCCCAGCAGAAGACACTTAAAAAAGGAGCCCACAAAGATAAAGTAATTTCATACTCTAGATTGGCTCCTTTAACTCATTGTAACCTCCTTTACCCTTGTTTTTCTTCTTCACGTCAGAGGGTAGAGAGATGACTTGCTTTTCTAAACTCCTTGGCCAAATGTGCTAAAGTGCTAGACTTGAAGAGATAAGTAGAAGTCTGCTGAACAGTATCTGAGAAAACTTGTTTTCAGATGCAGGTCCTGCTTCCTTCCCCTGCTTCCCTTCTACCTTTTCCTGTGTGGAATGTGATGACTGTGGTTAGAATGATAGTATTTTTTTTTAAATAATAAATTTTATTTTTATATTCCCCATACAATTAAGCATCATAGCTGGACATGCTCGAATTGCTGATTCCATTATGTCAGCACCTACCTAGCTCTGGATTCTCGATATATTGCAGGGCAGGGGTTTCCCTATTTGGCTAAGCTACTATGTGTTTGATTTTCTTCTGCTGACAACTAAGCAGAGTAGATGAGTAAGATTATATACTTTCAGAGGACCGACCAAACAAATATAATCACAAGTAATAGTCAGGATTTTTCAAAAGCAGCATTAGGTAACAGTAGCACAATAACCAAACAATTCTCAAGGAAAGAAAATTTCAACTTTGAATTTTATACTTGGTTAAAATATTAGTCAGATATGACCGACATAACAAAATTAAAAACATTTTCCTCATGCACACTCTTTCTCAGAAGCTAGGGGAAGGAGGCTCTACCAGGGTGAAGATACATAAAACCAAGAAATAGGAAGGTGTATGTTGTAGCAATGTAAACTCCAACACAGAGAGGCAGGAGGAATTCCAAGGACAGCCAGAGGCCAGTCCATATTGGAGCAGAGGCAGAAGTTTTTAGAGGCATAACCACAGGGGGGTGGAAGGTAGGGGCAATTATCTGACAGATGTGACTTTAGAAAAAATTGTACTTAGAAGTTTCTTTAGAGTTATTGGATTGTGGGGGAAGATATGCCAGAGTGTAGAAGAGAACAATGCAGTGTATGCAAATCAACTTCAGAGAAAAGGAAATGTATTACAGGGAGGAAATACAATCATAGTATAGTACTCTCATCCTCAAACAACATTTACTTAGTCATTATAAAAACAATTATGGATAGGGCCTCCCCTGGTGGTGTAGGCAGTTGAGCGCCCTGCTATGAAGCAGTCCGCAGCCTCTGCAGTGCTGGTTCAATCCTGGCCAGCCAGCAGAGGTCCCACATGGCGAAGCAGACCTCTCCTGTCTCGCCCGCTGCTCCCCTCAGCAGTGTATTTCTTCAGTCTGCCTGTTCTGTTCCCCGCTCTGTCCCTGATGAATCCTCTCACCCTCCTACGTATCTGGCCTGTGCCCCAGTTCTTGTATAAATAAATAAATAAATCTTAAAAAAGATAAAAAAAAAAACAATTATGGATATAGGTCTGGGGATAACTCAGGGACCCCAAACTGTTAAGGGGAAAAACCCATTATGTTTATTCTAAGGGTCCAGCCATCAATGCACAGAAAGGCAAAGAAAGCAGATGCTTAGTGTGAAAGATCTTTAATTAAGAGAGGGAGGAGGAGAAAAGCAGAAAAGAGAGGATTTAAAATAACAGACTCCTGATAAAATTCCAAAAATTACCCATCCTTTCTTGGGCAAATGCCCAGCCAAATAGGCAGGGCCCAAAGCTGGATGGCTGAAGTCTGAAAGCTTGCCACAAGGCACCGTCTAGTGGGGAACCACAAAATAAGGGTTAGGCAGGTCCCAGAGCTGGAATAGAAGAGACTTGAAATTCACAATGTCACACATGCTCCATCATGACATCAGGTAACACCTGCCATTATCTCTGCCAAAACGTTTTAGCTGCCAGGACCAAGGACCAGGAACAGCCTCTTTACCACTCTCTTTTCCTCTTATCTTTCCTTCCTCCTTCCTTCCACCCTCATATATTTATTTGCTTCATTCCTTCCTCCTTCCTAGCTGCCCCCCCCCATTCATGGCATGCTGGGAATTGTAGTCCAAGGTGACAACATCTAAGTGGGGGTTGGGGAAAATGGTACTTCTTCCTAGCGACTCTTCTTCTTTCATGGAGATGCATTCCACAACTGTCCCAACTCTTCCATGTTAGGAGTTTGAGGTAGGAGATTTAAAGTGGGTATAAAGCCAGAATCCTCATACCATGTAGGATGCCAGTATATCAGTCCATGCATATGGTTTAGAAGCATAGAGCAAAATGCCAGTAGCAGCATTTTTAATGTGGTTTATGACATGTTGAATGTGATTACATCTGGGCATGGGACAGCCTTGATTGTGGGGTGGGGGACCATGAAAGGAGATGAAATAGGACTGCTGTGTTTCAAGACTTTCAGCATTATTTGAGTATATGCATGCATCATTTAGATAAAGCTAAGAAAAAGAAAGCTCAGAACTCTGATATATCTCATAGCAACACTTTCCTGAATGTCCAGTGTTCTTTCACATTGGCATTTTCTTTGCACATTTTTTAAAACTCTTGCTTAGATATTCCCCCCTACCACTGACCTCTCAAGAAATCCTACTTGTTCTATGTAATTTGAAGTGAAGCTGTCCATGACATTCCTTTCCTAAGCAGAATTAGGGTCTCCCTTCTTGGTACTATGGAACTTTGTGCATGCTTGTTTTATATCAGACATTTTTTGCCAATTATTTGTGTGCTTATCTCTCTTCCAGGGCCGTCAGTTCTGAGAGCTGGGAGGGGGCTTTTATGTTTCACTACCTCTGCAGCATTTAGCATGGTGCCTAATCAAAGTGGATACTCAGCTAAAATAAACAAAGAAGACTACTTCTTACATCTTTATTCCTCTTACTTATAATTTTGTCTTCAGTTTTTTTTTTAAATATCTATTTTTTCTATAGGCTGTTAGTTTCCAGCAGACAGACATGTCTGTCTTGTCCACTTGTCCAATATTTCCCAGTGTTTGTTAGAGACACAAGGGAGCATCTATTGAATAAATATATCTTGACAATTTAATGGATGCTCCAAAGACTCACTTGTTCTTCTAGACATTTTAGGAAAATATCTGTAAGTCGAAATCCCACAACTGGGATTTGCATATGGTCCTTGTCAGCTATTACGTAATGTGGCTTCCGTCTGCATGTTGGAATGGTTTTCTATTTCCTGTGTATTCAGTGCTGTTTCACTCTTTAATTACCTCTTCAAAATTTCTTTCTTTTATGAGGCCTTTCTGAGTTAATCTCTTCTTCTAAGTCTCAGCAACTTAGTGTAGAAGAGCTGTAGTTTATATAAGATATTTTTTTCTCCCTCAGTTAAAGTGTAAATGATTTGGGGCAGAGTTTTTGTGGCTTGGTAAGACACTCCATACATTTTAATGAGTCAAATCTAAATGATTCACATCTAAAAGCTGACTTTCCCTTGCATACATGCAAGTAAAAAAGCCAAGGGCTTGGAAAATGTTATTTTAGATTTTTGCCAAATCCAACATTTTGAAATGTAATTTAAATGTTTAACCAAATCCCAGACATCACTGCATTTATTCTACTCTGATAGAAGTTAGTTTGCCAAGAGACTGAATGAAAGTATTTTTCTAAAATATTTGGTATCTTTGCTTGTCAAGCTAAAGTATTTTCAGCTTTTCTGTTATTCCCTTCATATATGTCCAAGTTCCAAAATATTCATTGTCATTATTCCCACTTTATACATGCACTTCTAGTCACTCACCTATCTGCACCACCTCCTTTGATCTCTCCCCGTACCTTCACTCCTGTTTTCTTCCTTTTCTGCCTTCTACTCCAGAAGCATCTAAGGGATTATTTAGGCAGTAGATGGATTCCGGGGAAAGTGGAATAGGAATGGATTTAACTCTTACTAAAAACCATGTTCTTTAAAGTAGACATGTGTCAGGAACATACTATGTACGAGGCATAATTCCTTTATCTGTAAAATGATGGGCTTAGTTTAGGTGACCACTACTTTTTCAGATTTCTAAGCTTTATTATTATATAGGTTAAATTATACATTTCAATCTTTCAGTGGTATTTTATTTCTTCGAAGATACCTGCAAAGCAATTATTACTATCATGCCTTTAACATTTTTTTGACAAGTTACTATTCACAGTAGTACATTTTGGGGAAAAGTTATACAAAAGGCAAGGGTGTTGAAAATGCTACAAGCAGAAAATGATCAACCTTTAAACCCACAATATGAACCACTCACATTACTTAACTCCTTGGATTAGCAGATGCACAAACAAATCAATGCAAAAACCTTAATACAGTAAGCCTTGTCTCAAATTCGGAGAAAACTGAGTGATGGGGAAAAGTGGCTTAAACAGTGGGGGATCAAAGCGAATTTTTATAAAAATGAGGAAGAGTAGATATACAAAAGAAATTATCCCTCTAAGTTCTTTTTGTTTACTAACCCCAAGTATGCTATGTACTTCCGTAAAAAAACCATACAAAACTAGTAAAGATGGTTTCATTGAAAGTATATTTTTCACTTGGGACGATTAGGCACAAAGTCAGGTGAAATGGCTTCAGCTTCACATTAGGGGTTCCCAGGTTGCTCACAATAGAAACCAGCTCCAGCTAAGAGACAGAAAAGGAATTTATTCAAAAATTATGAAGTGGTACACAGAATAAAGGAAAGGGCTGGATACCAGACTCAGGGCAGCCTGAAGTGTCCAATCACAGGATTTTTCCAATACTCTTGTCAAGCTCCAGTTCTGGGGCTTTATCTTTCTATTCTTAAGGCACGCAACCTTTAGGAATAATTTTGGAGAGTGTCTCCTTGATATAGTTTGATTTATTACTCATCTCTTTAGAGGAAGGCAGGGAATATTGATTTAAAGTCCCATCAAGAATGCATACAGTAGAGAAGAAGGAGTTCTCTAAAATAAACTAAAGTTGCTGTTACCAAAAGAAAGAAGAAATGGCTTCTAGACAGCCAGATCCCCACAAATGTTCACTGTACTTGAACTACTGTAATAGTTCAAGTTGAGACATAGGTTTAAATAAAGGAACTTTTAATGTAGATTTGACTAAAACCAAAAAAATTGTTCCAGCATCTACTGAATAACAAGGTAAATTCATAAATCTGCTTAATGTCAAACCCTTTTCCTCACCGTCTTACTCTCCTTCAGAGGTACTGTACATATAAACAAGTTTCCAGAAACTGTGGCTTGCAACCTTCAGTTGCCTTCTAAGCCTTCATAACTGCCAGGATTTCCCAACCACTCTTTTCCACTCTGTCCAGGATGTCTTGATTGCTTCTGGAATTAAAACAGACCATTGGATTTCTTCCAACACCATATAAACAACACATTCCACCCCCACCCCCTCCCAGGTAATTTTTATAAACAGATTTGAATTAAAAGCTGTTAGGAGTCCAGGAGGCCAGTCTATAAAGGCCCCTAAAATATCACTGGTGTAGATTAGAAACATGACAATAGTTAGCTCGGCCTTCCATCATGTGGCAAAATATAAATCTGTCCCTTTCTCACTAAAGTATATACTATGTTGGAGTGGAAAATTAGTTCAGTTGGTGACTGATCTTTCACCATGCAGTTTGGACTTCAAAGAGTATAGTTTCCAAAGGGAAACCAAATTGTTTGCCCATCTAAGATACCCACCTACCTATCTGGCCCTGTCAGTTTCTGAATTGTCTTAACTGTTCAGTAACACTGATGCTTGCTGTCTGAAACTGTCCAGGGGTACAGTGCAATGGTATGGAAGAGGGGACACATCACTAGGCAAAGCGTCAAGAAGCATAAGCTGTGGGCTTAGCCTTAGTTGTCTCTGCACTTTCCAAATTTGGAGAAAGGGAGTAGAGAAAAGCTGAGTTGCTTTCTGTCTGCAGTAGCTTAGGATGTAGGTGAATCACTAAGGCATTAGTGTTTTCAGTGCATTCTGCTTTAGAAATCTACTGAAGACATCTAAGGATGGAGACTTTCCTACACGCAAGACACAGCATCAGACTTTTAAAGTACATCATTTATATCTACTGGCAGCTCTCTCAGGTCGATGATGTTATTCTCATTTTACAAGTCAGGGAGCCTTCTCACAGGTTAAGAACTGTCCAAAGTCAAAAGATTAGTAGTTGTAAAATCTAAGTCAGAGCCCCAGCACCATCCCCCGAACCCCGCCAACTCCAAAGCTCATTCCAAGAAGCATAGAACATATATAAGATATGAAATTCATCTTTGTATCCTACTGACACTTTGTCTTTAACAAAGTAGCCAGGAGGGAAGATTAATGTGAACAAAGGCAGAAGGTATGACAGCTCAGGTATATTTCATTCAGTAATATGTAATTAAATACTTTGACTATGGAGAGTGTGATGTCATTTTTCTTTTCTTTTTTTCAAAGATTTATTTATTTATTTATTTATTTATTTATTTATTTATTTATTTATTTATTTATTTATTTATTTATACAAGCACTGGGTACAGTCAGAAGCACGGGAGGGTGAGAGAATTCACCAGAGCCAGAGCAGGGAGCAGAGCAGGCAGAAGGACCGAAGTACACTGCTGAGGGGAGCAGCGGGTGGCAGGAGAGGTCTGCACGCCATGCGGGACCCTCCTCCAGTGGCCTGAGAGCAGCCTGGGATCGAACTGGTGCTGTAGAGGCTGTGGGCAGCTTCGCAACCCAGCGCTCAACCACTGCGCCACCGGGGATGCCCGGATTTCAAATATTTTCAATAGTCATTGTGAACCCCCTGATGAACTTTGAGTACTGGACTGGCAGGATCACAGTAGTGCTATGGAAATATTAATTTGATGGTGGATATAATGTATTGGGGATAAAGAGATTGAAGGTAAGGAGAACAGTTAGGTGTCCACAACACATTGAGAGATCTTGCGGATCCAAACTTTGGGATGGACTAGCATGAAAACTTGGAAAGAGGGGATATACTTTTGAGAACCTTGTACCTTTAGACTTTATATAATTCAGCATTATCTTGACAAGATGGCAAAGAGAGGGGGAAAACTTAATGATCACTTTGTAATTCAAAGCTTTAAGGATTAGGAGAATGGTGGTGTTATCCACAGGGAAAAAAGTCAAGGAGTAGAACTGTTTCTTCCAGGTCAGCAGAAAATGTGTTTGGTTTGGGACGGGGAAATGTAGAATTATTAGAGGTGCCAAGGGCATAGTTTCCCTGGAAATGCATATTTTGCTTTGGAGAGATATTGAGGATTGATACAGAAATTTGAGAGGCACTCACTAGTGAAATAAAAAACCAAAAAAACAAGCCAAAAAGTAAAAGAGTCACCATCTAGAGGTGAGCCTATATATGAATGAATGCTATAGCCCACATGAAATATGGTGTTAATGTTATTTCTTTTTTTTTTTTTTTTTAAATATTAAATTTTATTTTTATATTCCCCATACAATTGCAAACGCCCCATTCTGACCCCAATCCTTCCCCCCCGCCCCCCACCCCCAAAAAGTGTCTCTGGTTCATAGTTTTTTTGTTGATTTTGATTTTCACTTTCTTATATTCATTTTCCTGGTCCCTTATTTAAGTTTTCTAGATTCCTGCTATGAGTGAGACCATCCGGTATTTTTCTTTTTCTTTTTGGCTTATTTCGCTGATCATGATCCCTTCCAGTGCCATCCATGTTGCTGCAAATTGCATGTGTTTATCTTTTTTGAATGCTGAGTAATATTCCATGGTATATATGTACCACATCTTCTTGATCCAGTCATCTATTTTTGGGCATTTGGGTTGTTTCCAAAGCTTAGCTATTGTAAACAGTGCTGCTATAAACATAGGGGTGCAGGTGCTCTTTGGAATTGATGTTTCTGTGTCCTTTGGGTAAATACCTAGGAGTGGAATTGCTGGATCATATGGAAGCTCTATGTTTAGTAGGTCCAGAAATCTCCACACAGCTCTCCATAGTGGTTGGACCAGTTTGCACTCCCACCAACAGTGCACAAGAGTTCCTTTTTCTCCACATCCTCGCCAACATTTGTTGTTGCTAGTTTTTTTAATATGTGCCATTCTCACTGGTGTGAGATGGTATCTCATGGTAGTTTTGATTTGCATTTCCCTGATTACAAGTGATGTTGAACATTTTTTCATATGTCTGTTGGCCATTTGCATTTCCTCTTCAGAGAAGTTTCTTTTTAGCTCTTCTGCCCATTTTTTGACTGGATTATTTTCTTTGTTGTTGCTGAGTCTCATCAGCTCTTTGCAGATTTTTGTGATCAGTCCTTTATCATTAGTGTTGGGTGCAAAAATGTTCTCCCAGTTGGTGGGGTTTCTCTTTGTTTTTGTTATTGTCTCTTTTGCTGTGCAGAAGCTCTTTAATTTGATGTAGTCCCAGCTGTTTATCTTTCTCTTCACTATCACTGCTTTGGGTGATGTGTCTGTAAAGATGTCTTTGATGTGCAAATCCCGTAGTGTTTCGCCTATATTTCCTTCTATGTATTTTATGGTTTCAGGTCTTATGTCTAGTTCTTTAATCCATTTTGAGTTGATTTTTGTGTATGGTGTGAGGTAGTGGTCAAGCTTCATTCTTTTGCATGTAGCGACCCAGTTTTCCCAGCACCATTTATTGAACAAACTTTCTTTGCTCCAATGCATAGTCTTTGCTCCTTTGTCAAAGATTAGTTGACCATAAATCTGTGGGTTTATTTCTGGATTTTCTATTCGATTCCATTGGTCTGTATGTCTGTTCTTGTTCCAATACCATGCAGTTTTGATGATTATGGCTTTGTAGTATAGTTTGAAGTCTGGGAGTGTGATGCCTCCATTTCCTTCTTTTTTTTTCAGTAGAGCTTTGGCTATTCGGGGTTTTTGGTGATTCCATATGAATTTCATCAATAATTGTTCTATTTCTTTGAAGAATGCCATTGAGATTTTGATTGGAATAGCATTGAATCTGTATATTGCTTTTGGTAGGATGGCCATTTTAATAATGTTTATTCTTCCAATCCATGAGCAGGGGATGTCTTTCCATTTCTTTGTGTCTTCTTCTATTTCTTTTAACAGTGTTTTTAGTTTTCTTTGTATAGGTCCTTTACCTCTTTTGTTAGATTTATTCCCAAATATTTGATTTTTTTTGTTTCGATAATAAAAGGGGTGTTTTTTTGATTTCTTCTTCTTCAGATTTATTGTTTGTGTATAGGAAGGCTACTGACTTTTGCGTGTTGATTTTGTATCCTGCCACTTTACTGAATTGATTGATGAGTTGAATTAGTTTTTCTGTGGAGATTTTGGGGTTCTCTATGTATATTATCATATCATCTGCAAATAGTGATAGTTTGACTTCTTCTTTTCCTATTTGGATTCCTTGGATGTCTTTCTCTTGTCTTATTGCTCTGGCTAGGACTTCCAGTATTATATTGAAAAGCAGTGGTGAGAGTGGACATCCTTGTCTTGTTCCAGATCTTAATGGAATTGCTTTCAGCTTTTCACCATTGAGAATGATACTGGCTGTTGGCTTGTCATAGATGGCCTTTATGATGTTGAGGTATGTTCCTTGTATCCCAAGAATTTCAAGGGCTTTTATCATGAATGGGTGTTGCACTTTGTCGAAAGCTTTCTCAGCATCTATTGATATTATCATATGGTTTTTATATTTCTTTTTGTTGATGTGTTGGATAACGTTGATTGATTTTCGGATGTTAAACCATCCTTGTGCCCCTGGAATGAATCCAACTTGGTCATGGTGAATTATCTTATGGATACATTGTTGGATTCTGATAGCTAAAATTTTATTGAGGATTTTTGCATCAGTGTTCATTAGGGAGATTGGCCTATAGTTTTCCTTTTTTGTGTTGTCCTTATTCGGTTTTGGTATTAGTGTAATATTGGCTTCATAGAACGTGTTTGGTATTGTCCCTTCCTTCTCAATTTTTTGGAAGAGTTTGTGAAGGATAGGCACTAATTCGTCTCTGAATGTTTGGTAGAATTCATTTGTAAATCCATCAGGTCCTGGGCTTTTGTTTTTGGGGAGGTTTTTAATTACCATTTCAATTTCGCTGCTTGTAATTGGTCTGTTTAGGTGTTCTATTTCTTCTTTATCTAGCTTTGGGTGATTGTAGAGTTGTAGGAATTTGTCCATCTCCTCTAGATTGTTGAACTTGTTTCCATATAACTGTTCATAGTAGTTACTGATTATTCTTTTGATTTCTGCTGTGTCCGTTGTGATTTCTCCTCTTTCATTTATGATTCTGTGTATTTGTGCTTTCTCCCTTTTTTCCTTTGTGAGCCTGGCTAGGGGTTTGTCTATTTTATTTATTTTTTCAAAGAACCAGCTCTTGGTTTCATTGATCTTTTGGATTGTTTTTTTAGTTTCAATTTCATTTATTTCTGCTTTGTTTTTATTATTTCTTTCTTCTACTGGTTCTGGGGTTTTTTTGTTGTTCTTTTTTCTAGATCTTTGAGCTTCGAGATTAGGTTGTTTCTTTGAGTTCTTTTTTTTTTGATGTGAGCTTCTATTGCTATATATTTTCCTCTTATTACTGCTTTTGCTGCATCCCATACATTTAGGATATTGGTGTCCTCCTTGTCATTCAATTCAAAGAATTTTTTAATTTCTTCTTTGATCTCCTCGTTAGTCCAGTGGTCTTCCAGTAGTGTGGCTTTTAATCTCCATGAGGTAGGATAGTTCCTTGCCTTCTTTTTATGATTTATTTCTAGTTTGATGCCTTCGTGGTCAGAAAAGATGGTTGGTATGATTTCAATCTTGGTGTATCTGTTGATGTTTGTCTTGTGCCCCAGTATGTGATCGATCCTGGAGAATGATCCGTGTGCGCTTGAGAAAAATGTGTACTCCGTTTTTTTTGGGTTTAGTGTTCTATAGATGTCTGTTAAGCCCAAATGCTCTAGGTCCTTATTTAGAGCTTTAGTTTCTTTACTTATTTTTTGTCTTGTTGATCTATCCATTGTTGATAGTGGTGTGTTGAAGTCTCCCACTACATATGTGTTTTCTCTGATGTCTGTTTTCAGAGAGGACAACAGTTGTCTGATATATTTTGGTGCTCTTTCGTTTGGTGAGTATATGTTAAGGAGTGTTATTTCTTCTTGAAGTATTGTCCCCTTGATCATAATGTAGTGACCATTGGGGTCTCTTTTTATTTTTTTGAGTTTGAAGTCTGTTTTATCTGATATAAGTATAGCTGTTCCTGCTTTCTTTTTTGGCCCATTTGCTTGTAGGATTGTTTTCCATCCTTTGACTTTGAGCCTATTTTTATCTTTTGTAGCTAAATGTGTTTCCTGGAGACAGCAAAAGGTTGGGTTTTGTTTCTTAATCCAGGCTGCAACTCTGTGTCTTTTTATTGAAGAGTTTAGTCCATTTACATTTAGAGTTAATATTGATATGTTAGCATCTGTATTTGCCATTATGTTTGTCTTTCCTTTGATTTTATTTATTTATTCTTTTAATAACTTTTTTTTTTTTTTTGGTCTTCTTTCGTTGTTATTCGTCCCTCTGAGGTTCTGGCTTTAGGATTCCTTGTAGTATTTTTTGGAGTGGGGGTTTAGTCGCAATGAAATTCCGGAGTTTCTCTTTGTCTGGGAAGGTCCATATTCTTTCTTCATGGAGGAAAGAGAGCTTTGCGGGATAGAGTATTCTTGGTTGGCATCTGTTTTCTTGGAGTCTGTTGACTATGTCCCTCCACTCTCTCCTTGCCCGTAGTGTTTCTTCAGAGAAGTCTGATGTCAGCCTGATTGGTTTTCCTTTGAATGTTATCTGTTTCTTCCCTCTTGTCAGCTTCATTATTTTTTCCTTGTCCTGGATTCTTGGGAGCTTTACTATTATGTGTCTTGCTGTGTTTTTCCTTTCGTCGTGGAAGTTTGGTGTTCTTCTTGCTTCTTGTATATCAATTTTCAGCTCCTTCTTCTCATTTGGGAAGTTCTCTTCAATTATATCCATGAATATTTTCTCTGTTCCTACATCTCTCTCCTCTCCTTCTGGAATTCCTATAACTCTTATATTTCCTTTCCTCATGGAGTCAGATAGTTCCCGAAGTCTTTCTTCATTCTTTTTCCTTCGTACTTCTCTTTCCTTTTCTGTTTTGGTTCTTTTTATTTCTGTGTCTTCAAGATTACTTATTCGTTCTTCCATTTCATCTATTCTGCTTTCATTGCTTTCCCAGAGTTCTTTAGTTCCTCCATTAATTCTTTGATCTCCTGCATTTCTCTTACTTCCCTCTTTAGGGACTCAATTTCCTTCTTCTGATCTATCACTTTTTTAATCATGGCAATTTTAAATTCTCTTTCTGGAAGGCTCAGAAGTTCTTCCAAGTTGCTGTCGTTGCAATCTGGGGAGTGGTTTTCTTTTTGTGGTGTGCTTCTTTCCTGAGGAGTTTTTAGGTTGCGTGTGGTTCTTCTACTCCCTACTGTCTGTTTTCTAATTTGTCGTATGCGTTGGGACACTGTGTTGCTCGGACTGACTGACATCTTGGGTGAACTTCTCCGCTCCCCTCTGGCTCTTCCAGGAGCCATCTCTGTCTTCTGGGGGAGCTTTCTGCTGGTTTTAGGCAGTTTTTACTGAAGAAATGTCCCTGTTCTCAAATGGCGAAGCGGGATGCAGTCCCTGCGCCTCCGGTTTCAGGCACACTCTTCTGCGCACCCGGTCTGCCCCGGACGTGGGTGCCTGCTCCCTCTGTGGGCTCAGACTGCTGGTCGGAAGGGGCCTGGCGTGGAATAACTTCCCGGCTGGCCACTGGGTCCTCCAGAAACCTTCTGCCCTTTTCAAGCAGACTTAAGAAATGTCCTGTTTTATAGGGTGTTAGTGACTTTTTTTTTTTCCTGGTCGCTAGGTGGCGCCAGAGATCTCTCCTATTGTCCTTGGGGGGCTGTTTTTCGCCTCCCCCCACCCCGTGGGACAGAGAACAGAGCGGGAATGGTAGGGTACACCTCAACAGCTTTGGGGTGCTGTGTCTGCCTTGTGCCCCACCGTCGTGGAGAAACCACGCCCCGAATTTTCGTGCCCCGGGTCTCAGTTCAAAGCCCTCAGGTCCAGGACGCGGGCTGTAGCCCAGTTCAGTGGCGCGGGAATGGCGCCTTTTGCGCAGCTCCCGTGCCTGGGCGCCTGGTTCCTGCTCACTCAGGGAGGGACCTTCACCTCAGTGAGGACCTCCGTGCGTCTCCCCGCAAGCCTAGGTCGTCTCCCCGCAAGCCTAGGTCGCAGGCGCGGGGACCTGGGCAGCTGCGATCCCGGTCTGCACCTGCTTTTCAAGCTCCCCGAGCACGCCGCGTTTCCGCGCCAGCTTACCGGCAGCCCGGGCTGTGTGCGCGTCTCCCGGGGTCTTTGTTCTTCTCTAATGGCGCCCGGAGCCGTTCGCTCACCGCTGCGGCGGATCCTGCAGGGTTCGCCTCAGCTCCCGTTCATGGGGTGTGGTGGCTGCAATAGTTCCTTTCCGCTCACAGTCCCGCTTGCTGCGTCGTTTGTTCTTGTGGGTCGTTTTGGTTTGTTGTTTCCTCCTCTCTGCCGGTTGGAGAGTCAATGTTATTTCTTAACAAGGATTGCCTCTCCATTCTGTACCACACTGTTCTTCCCATCTGGTCTAGGACACCGGATGAGCTCTCTGTAGATATTTGTTAGGTATTGATGACTGAGTCCTAAGGAAAGAAATCCTGTTTTTCCTTCTCCATATCAATTTCTCCGTCTTTACATTGTCTCTTTAACTTGTTTCCTCCCCTCTGGATTCTGTATTCCTCACACTGCTTCAGGAAAAAAATCTGGCAATACGGTGTAAGAGAGAAATAGAATGAATTGTAGTTTTTGGATGTTGAATGGGAAGACAGATGCGGTACATGAGAATAATTTGTAGTTCTGCATTAAAGGCCCTAGCATTTCCCTAGATTAGTATTAAACAAGATACATGATCAAACAGGACAGGTCAGCATTACAGCAAACATGAGAACATTTTTAGTATTTATTTGTCTAAGCAGAATAATAGACCCTTGCTCAGGTAATGGTGGAGAAAATAAAAATGTTTTATAGTGTAAAAGGAGCTGTGCTCTTTAACTGTCTTAAGTCTACTTTAGTGCTTTTTCTTATTGTTGATATTATGTAAATAACACAGATGTTCTGCTTTAAATGTTGCCTTGGGAAAAAAATCCAATGTTGATTTTGACTATTAGAGAGCCTTTCATGTTTCTCCATTCTGAAACTTGTTCTGTGTGGTTTTTAATAATCCTTTTATAAATACAATCCTGAAATGCTTTGTTTCCTTTTTTATGCGTAAGAGCATGCTCATTGGAAGCATATTGTGTGTGAAGATTGTCACTTGTTCAATTTTGTGAACTGATGGTGAGCATAAAATCTTTTTAGCCTTCTTCTTTATAAAAATAATTTATACAACGCCTCTCCAGATATTCCATGTTAGCAGTAAAAATACTTGTAGAGCTATTACAATGAAGAATAAGAGAGAGGATACTATGTTGAACATGAATAATGCATTTATTTTCATCTTTGGCTTCACTCCCCAACCATCTTCCTGTTTGGCTACTAAAAGGGATGCAGTAAAATTCCCCAAAAGTGTTAATTTTTTTTCCTGGAGCTGCTCCAATAGCATGTCAAGAGAATTTTGAAAAGAACATTCACTTATGTATAATAGCTTTGGAATACATAATGGATATATTAGTATGCTTTTAAAAGGAGCATGGGTAGATCATGAAGAACCTAAAAGATGTGTGTGAACTCCCTTATTATTCTTCATGATTAGACCAAAATTGTTTGCATGTGAACAGATTTAATTGTTTACAAAATCTGAATAACACTATCAACAGAACTGGATGATGGGGGAGGGAGTCTAAGCGCTTTTATCCTGATTATGATTCATAGATGTTCCTCTAATAAATAGCTTTCCTAAAATATGATCTGAAAGAAAAACAGCAATGAAAACAATCAGTTATTTATGGGTAATGAAAAAGCAGTTGTATTGATTCTACATTTTTAGTCATAGGTTATTCTGGATGGGGAACATAACAAGACACTTTAGAAAATGAATGAGGTGTCTATAGATTCTTTAGGAGAGTCAGTGACAGGATAACTAGATACTGGTTTGCTTTTAAAAATTGCTATCGGGCCTCCCCGGTGGCGCAGCTGTTGAGCGCTGCACTGGGAAGCTACCTACAGCCTCTGTAGTGCCGGTTCGATCCCCGGCCACTGGTGAGGGTCCCACATGATGCGCAGACCTCTCCTGCTGCACCCGCTGCTCCCCTCAGCAGTGTATTTCGTCACTCTGCCTGTTCTGTTCCCCACTCTGGCTCTGGTAAATTCTCTCACCCTCCCGCGCTTCTGACTGTACCCAATGCTTGTATAAATAAATAAATAAATAAATAAATAAATAAATAAATAAATCAATAAATCAATCTTTAAAAAAAAATTGCTGTTGCTATTCCTAACAATTTGATTATTATACAAAGAATTTTTTTCAAAGAATTTTTTTAACATCTATTTTCTTTTGTTTTTAGTGATTGTATAAAAAAATAAGGAAGATATTGTAGATCCTGTGTGTTTTCTCTGTCTGTCTGTCTGTCTCTAAATTCACTCTCACTCTCAGTTTTTTTAGAGATTTTCACTATACAGTGTTCGGATAAAGAGTCTTTAACAGTATATGAAGTTGTATTGTTTAGAGATGGGCTGATCTGTTGTAGTAGTCTGATCGCTACTAATCTTCAGTCTCACACACTTTGAAATCACTCTCCTTGTGTCTTCCTGAAGGGTCTTTCTAAAATAGAAATCTGATTATACCTATTGACTACCTAGATTCTTGAGAGGGCTTCCCATTCATCAGGACATTCCCTATGAATTAAATTCTTATCTGCTTCTTCTAACCATCTTTTATCAAACACCCCACCTTCCTCATTAAACTTACTAAATTTTTGCTGAACCACCCATGATGGTTCATGACCCCAACCTTTGCATAAGGTCTTTGTCAGCAAATTTATTCCTCCTTGATGAGTATGATTAGATGTGTGAGAGGGAATAGTAGAACTAGATATAGTAAACCTTAGGATATTTTACTTCTGTTGGGGTGAACAGTTGGGGTTAGGTTACTCAGTGACAGAAAACTTAATTTGAAAGAATTGAATTGGGGAATGGAGTTCTGGGGCAGGATGGAGCATCTAATCTTCTGAACAGTATTTTAGATAATAATTTCCTGAACATGTTCTGTTTAAGACTTTTCCTCAAATGATTTCAATATTTTTGTCACAGGAGACTAAGCCAACATAGTAGGATAAACACCCCCATCCCAGTCCGGTTCCACACAGAACTGATGCCAGAGCTGGATGTGGAGGTGGACAGTGGCTACGCTGTTAGCATATTTGGTCGTTATTATGGCATGGGGAACTAAAATTTATGCTTAGAGTGAAAGCATAGAGATGTCTTTCATTATTGCAATTTTTATGGAAAGTGAAACAAAAGGGAAATAGAAAGGAGGTATACATTATTGGATTTCTCTTGTACCCTTTCATTTTCATTAAATTTATTCTTGGAGTTTTTGTCAGGTTATTTTGATCTCTTTTATTTGTGGAGAACTTGGACTAGTATTTATATTTGTGGCTGATTTGGAGTATATATTGAACAAGCTGAGAAAAATTTTCCCCATATGTCTTTGTCAAAAGCAAATAACACTATCAATTTTAAACTTGACTTTAGCAAAGTCTTTGCTGAAAAAGAGCAATCAAGCAAATTTGATCTGTTCAAGAAAATTAACTCTATCCCTTGAATCACTTAACATAATTAGGGTATTTCTGTTTGGGATTGTAAAATGCTTTCAGCTATTTTGTAGGGATAAGAAAGGAAGATAAACTATCTTGTAGTTATTAAAAGCTTAGAATTATTGATGCTCTATGTGTTGAAAATTTGATTTAGATGGTAGAGAATTTCTCTTGCTCTGAAGTTACATGTATGAGGGTGCAACTTTTAATTTACTAGGTGATATAAAATAAGAGAAAAGGAGTTTATAAAAATTAGTACTCAGTGACAGTGAATGGACTTTTTTTTTTTAAAGATATATATTTTTTTATTTATTTATACAAGCACTGGGTACAGTCAGAAGCACGAGAGGGTGAAAGAATTCACCAGAGCCAGAGCGGGGAGCAGAGCAGGCAGAAGGACCGAAGTACACTGCTGAGGGGAGCACCGGGTGGCAGGAGAGGTATGCGCGCCATGTGGGACCCTCCTCCAGTGGCCGGGGAGCAGCCGGGGATCGAACCCGCGCTACAGAGGCTGCGGGCAGCTTCGCAACCCAGAGCTCAACTGCTGTGCCACCGGGGAGGCCCTGAATGGACATTTTTGAAAAATAAACCTGTGATTTAAAATACAACTAGAATTACTTCAGAAGGCAAGGAAAATACAAAGAGAGAGAACTGAGAGAAGATACATAGATACACATAAATATATATATACAAATCTCATATATATATAAATAAAATATATCTAGGTGATCTAAAATTCTAGTCATAGATGTTCTTGAAAGAGAGAATAAACAGATAGAACAGCCAATAATAAAATGATATTTTCTTGAGATGAAGACAAATTTGAATCAATTCAGAGTGCAGAGAAGGTACCAACTAAAGCTATTGGGGGGCGGGGAAGATGTGCACTTAGATATATCCTGATGAAATTTCTAAATTCTATGGACAAGAAGACAATTTTGTAAGATTCTCGACAGAAAAAGCATTCACAAAGGGGAGAGAATTGAATTGACATGGTCTTTTTCTCGGCAATAATGGATGCTAGAAGATAGATTGTTCTGTAGTATATTCAGTTTCCAGGAACGAAATTCTGACTATGTTATAGTTATTCAATTTATGGTTGTGTAGCTATTTTTTTGTTGTACCAAGACAGACTTTTCAGGCAAAATTGCTCAAGGATGTCCTTCAGCCAAATGAAATAGAATCAGAATCAAGTTCTTAAATGATGGAAAGATTAATACCACTGAAGTGACGGAAAATTCTTATGTCATGAAGTACAAACACAAAACAGTTGTATTTTTCTAATTTCTGCTGCCACTGTATTAGTTTTTCTCTTTTTGATCTTATTCAGAAGGATATGGGTACTTTTTTTTTTGGTTCAACTTTGTGTTTCTGAGACTCCTTTGTGGAGTGTAACAATAATTTATTTTCACTGCTGTGTGGTATTCTACTTTGTGAGTATACTGCCATTTATTCATTCTTTTGATGGACAGTTTTGGGCTGTTATAAATAGTGCATTTCTTGTTTTCTATTGAAAATAGCTGAGGATGTCTGAACTGGTGTTCTTTGGTTATACATCTATGAACTTTTAGTAAACCCTGCTAAGTAACTTTTTAGTGTTAATACTAATTTATATTCTTGTAATGAGACTTCCAGTTGCTTCATATGCTTGACAACACTTGGTATTGTCTTTTTTCATTTTAGTCATTCTGGTAGGGTGTAACTTGGAAACCATGCTGGGCGCCAAACTGTTGTAGAGCAACCCCTATACAAAACGGGGTACCTGACTGTGGGTCCTCACCCACGCACTTAAAAGGACTTATCAATGCTTTACTGCAGGCACACGTGAAAGGTTAATAGAAGGTTTATTTACAAGGGAAGGGGAAATGAGGAAATGTACAGCTCAGGGAGAAAAGTGGGAGACAAAGTTTTAAATAAGTCCTACCCGATCCGCCGATCAGGAATCCCAAAATGGCGCTCTGAGAGCTGGCTGCAAGCCAGGAGCTGTGTAGCCAGGAGGCGAGCGACAGCGAGCCAGCCCAAGGCCCACGTGTTTGGTTTTTATATCCAACCTGGCTGCCCAACTCCACCCTCAGGTCCCAGCCACCCTCCCTTTGGTGGTGACGGGATTTGTCTTTCCCAATGTCTTGATGGCTTTAGTCTGGAGTGGGGGTGGGGTCCACAAAGCCTGTATGGGATTAGCTCAGGACATCATTTCCCCCTAACAGTGGTACCTTATTGTGGTATTCATTTGTATTTTTCTCCAAGACTAATGAAATTGAGCAACTATAATATGTGTGTACATATATACTCATACATATATATTTGTTATTTGGATAGCTTTTTTAATGAAGGCCTATTCAAATATTAACCCCATTTTTTGTCAGTTTTTAGACCTTTAGAAGTGGAAAAAAAATTGTTGGAGTTCCTTATGTATTCCGTTAGTCACATATATATGCACACATACACACCCCCCTACATAATTATCTTCTTTCACTCTATTTATTGTCTTAATGGTTTATTTTGATGAATAACAGTTATTTCCAATGTAATCCAATTGCTTATATACTTTTTCCTACCCAATTAGTGGGGTTTTTTTGTATGTTAAGAAATTTTTGTCTATGTGAAGGTCATAGATAAATTCTGTTATGCTTTCTTCTAGAATTCTTATTGCATTATTTTTCACATTTAGATCCGTAATCCATCTAGAATTGATTTTTATAAATGGCTCAAGGTAAGGGTTGAAATTCATTTTTTTTCATATGGATGTCAAATTGATTCAGTATCATTTAATAAAAGACCATCTTTGTTGCATTGTACTTCCATGTCACCTTTGTCATAAACCAAGATACAGATTCTGGATGTACTTTGTTCCATTGATCTACTTTTGCAAACCTGTGCCAGTACCTCATTGTTTGAACTATGTTGTTTTCTATTAAATCTTGATATATGGTTGTTCTTCTAATGTTGGTCCTATCCCTTTGAAAACTCATCCCCATTTTCATTCAAAATTCAATCTATTTGCATATTCCCTGACCTTGTGTTGTCTCTGCCCTGAATGCCCCTTCACTCCACAGGGAGGATAGCAGAGGGCAAAAGGATGGCTTTTTATACAACATGACAGCCCATGGAAACATTTCTGACCCTTTTCTCTTTGTCATTACTCCTAAGCTGGTTTGTCAATAGCCTCCCACAGATAGATGCTGTCATCCCCAGCAGGTAGCCTCAGGCTGTATTCCTCTAATGCCTGTTTATCTCCAGCTGCATTGATTTATGGCCAGCCTGTGGCTCCCAATCTCATCTACCATTTGCTCTGCCAATTCAGGCTCCACTGGGTCTGGACAAGAGCTATACTCCATACTTTTAGAAACCATGCTTTCGGATCAGGACTAGTTCATCATTTCAGTCTAATGTTTCCCTGTTCCCCATTCCCCACCCCTCTTCTTCCATTTCCACACTGCCTCACTCCAGGAACTGGGGTAGGCTGGCAAACAGTATGTTGAACCATGGATCGAATACTCTCTTTTTCTTGGTTTCCCTTTCTCTGAGCTTTGGAGAGGAAAAACAGTTGCGTTCCCCCTCCCGCCCTCCACAATTATGAGAGAGGAGGAGAGCAGATAACCTATGTGGGGGAGCATAAATCTGCCACCCCAAATTAATATCTTTTCGGCAAAAGACTGATTTCATGGGAGGGTCTCTGAAAGCCAGGTAGAGGTTACCTTTGCAAAAGGTATTTACATAAATACAGAAAGTATTCAAGCTTCTCTTTGGAAGGATGTTTCCAAGGAAGACTGAATCTTTTCATCTGAGAAAGCAGAATTTGAATTTGCATGCTTTTGTCCACTTGTCTGATCATCTCCATCACTGACCTTCCCCCTTTGTCTTCTACCTGGTCACATCCTTCCATCTTAGCTATTTAAAATGGCATCTGAAGCCACCTGGGTGAGTTCCTCATTCATGCTTGCTCTCTCCCTTGTACACAGGAGGTAAGCATGTTCTTATTAAACTTCTTTTGGCTTTTTCTCTTATCAACTTGTCAGATGCTTATTTGATTATTTGCCTGCCTAGAAGAACTCATTGTTTCTATGTGAATGTCAAATTGATATAGCATCTAACAGGGTGATTGAATTCCTATTAAAAACAGAAAGTAATAAATTAGAAAGTAAACAAATAAATGAATAATGCTTCTAGTATTTTGATGAAAATACAGCTAACAGAATCTTGGAATATTCAATAAAATAAACCCACCTAGGCAGACCCAGGAAAGAAAAATGATATATTAATCTACCTTAATATGGCAAAAATCTATCTGTGTAAGATTACCAACTATCACCATGCTAAATGGTCAAACTCTACCCAGGGTGCCATTGAATTTGTCAACAAAATAAGACATTACTTTAGCGATTGTACTCAATGCAGTTGTGTAAGGAAAAAACATCCAGAATAAGGTCTGCTAATTATAACAGCTTAATTCTATTGCAACTTTAATTTCCCTTGCTGTACAACGTAACATATTCAGGGATTCCAGGGATTGGCATCTTTGGGGTACCATTTACTCTGCTGCCACAGTATTCTTGGAAATATTGTCACCTAAGCAGAGAATATGAGTATAGGAAGAACAACTGCCACTAAAATCAGTATTTATTTGACAATGAGAGATTCATTTGCCTTGTCTGCTGATTAAATTTTCAAGAATTATATCCAGTTGAAGAAAAGAAGACAGGGACTGGGAGGAATGTTTTACACTTTTAGCACTAGTGATAAAGTTGAAACTGTGTTGAAATAGATGACTCTAATTTTCTTAACTATATATAGTGTGATTTATAACTCAAGGAGCTATATTCGCTCCCAGCTTTCCAGTTCTTATTTGCTGAGTGAATACATGTTATTAAGAGCTGCATCAAGCAATTCAAGGTTTATGTTATTCATCAGAAAATGTCTGGTCAGTGTAATTTTGGCTATGGTATACCCTAATATGCTCATTTATGTAAAATTGTATATTTACAGTCTTGGATGTGACTATATTCATAATATCTGCTCAAGAATTAAGAAATTGTTAGGGGGCCTCCCCTGGTGGTGCAGGCCGTTGAGCACCACACTGTGAAGCTGTCTGCAGCCTCTGCAGTGCCGGTTCGATCCCCGCTGGCTGGGAAGGGTCCCACATGGTGCCGCAGACCTCTCCTGTTGTGCCCGCTGTTCCCCTCAGCAGTGTGTTTCATCAGTCTGCCTGTTCTACTCCCCTCCCTGTCTCTGGTGAATCCTCTCACCCTCCCGCACATCTATCCTGTACCCCGGTTCTTATATAAATAAATAAATAAATAAATAAATCTTTAAAGAAAAAAGAAATTGTTAGAAAAATTTCTGACTCAGATGGACATTTATTTACTACAAAGGCAATGTTCTCAGTTATTTTTACAAGGGTTTTAAAATGATCAGAGTTAATCTAAGTTTTCTTTTTTTTCCCCACCCTGAAAATTGTTATATAGGACCTGTGGTAGACAAGCTGGAACAGAATAATCTCCATCGAAGGGAGAGATCCCATGTTCCCTGCCCCACCTGATGAAGGGTGGAGCTGAGTAAGAAGAAGCTAAAAAGGATTGGGAGAGACTTAAGGAGAAGACCTGGAAGAGGCCCTTGGAGCAAAGAGACATGAGAAGCAGCAGCCACGCTCCTCGGCATTGTACTAGTAACAGGGACTTAGGGGACATGGAAGGAGACCTTTGAGATGTCGAGAGACCTGTGGGTAGGTATGTACTTTCATTTTGTTATTTTCCTTCCAGACTTGCCTGGCCCCTTCTGCCCCTTTCCTATGAGTCCCCACCAGAACATACCTTGGATTTGGGTCAGGCTTTTGGGTCTCAGATGCCCTGCTTTGGGCCAACCCTGTTTTGCTGGGCATTTATCCACAAAAGGATGGATAACTTGGGGTGTTTCATAGAAAGAATAACTATGTCCTTTCTCTTCTCTTCTCTTTATGCACATTAATGCTATCAAAATTCTTTTCTATTGCAGTACGTTTTGTCTTTATGCGGTGGATGGCAGAACCTATTTAGAATGTGCAAAATTTGGGGGTCTCAGGGCACCCCTCAGTCTGCCTGCTAATATGGCCACTGTCCACATGAGCCTATCAAGCTTTTGAAATGTGATTAGTCTTAATTGCAATGTGTTTTAGTGTAAAATAAATAGTAATTTTGAAAATAATACAAAAAAATGAATGTAAAACACTGCAATGATTTTTATATTGATTTGAAATGATGATATTTTGGATATGCTAGGTTGAAATAAAATATATTAAAAAATCCTTTTTTACCTTTTAAATATGGCTGTTAATGGGCAGACTGAGGGGTACCCTGGTACCCCAAACTTGCATGCTCTAGGGGGTTCTGCCATCTGCTGCATAAAGACAAAGCAAACTCTTAGTATGAAAGAACTTTAATAGGATTAGTGTGCATGGAGGGAGAAGAAAGGATAACAGTTTTCAATAACACATCAGAGTTACCCATCCTCTTATGGGTAAATGTCCAGTCAAACAAATGTAGCCCAAAGTGGGTCACTGAGGCCTGAAAACGTGCCACGAGTCTAAGGTACTTTTTGGCAGAAAACCACAGGAAAGGGGCAGAAGGCGCCAGGCGAGTCTGGGATGAAAAGAGCAAAGTAGAAGTACAAGCCAAGATAAAGGCTGCCATTGTCAGCCTCTCCACTGTCTCTCACCCATGTCTCTTCCAAGTGTCTCTCTGTGTCTTTCCTCATGTCTCCCAAGTCTCTGGTGCAATCCCAAAGCTGAGAAGTGAGCAGGTCCTACTTCTCCCCATGTCTCTTCTGTGTGTCTTCTGTGTCTCCTCCAAGTTCTGTCTGCAAGTGTTCTGCAGCTCTGCCCCTCCGTAGGTGGGCAGGAAACCTGGCACCTCTCCTTTTTATGGAGATGCCTGCTATGTGGCTAGTAAAAAATTTATATTTACAAATTTACACTTTATTATTTTTTTAAAAAATATATTTTATTGTATATAATTCTTACATCATTTTTCATATTTGCATAGTGTATACATTTTCATTTTGATTATATTCCCCATGCAATTGCACCCCCCCTTATTTTGACCTTAATCAAAAGGTCAAAAGGTCCTTTTGACCTTAATCAAAGGTCCTTTTGACCTTAATCAAAAGGCCCTCTCCTCCACCCACCCCAAAGTGTGTCTCTGGTTTTTAGTTGCTTGTTGATTTTGATTTCTTCTTTATTATAATTGGTCTTTTTCCTGGTCTCTTATTTAGGTTTTCTAGGTTCCTGCTATGAATGAGACCATCTGGTGTTTTTCTTTTTCTTTCTGGCTTATTTCGCTAAGCATGATCCGTTCCAGCTCCATCCATGTTGCTACAAATTGCATGAGTTTATCTTTTTTGATCGCTGAGTAATATTCCATAGTGTGTATATATACCACATCTTCTTGATCCAGTCATTTATTTTGGATTGTTTCCATAGCTTAGATATTGTAAATAATGCTGCTATAAACATAGGGGTGCAGGTGTCCTTTTGAATTAATGTTTCTGCAAATTTACACTTTATTCTTGACCCACTTGACCCATATGAAACACTACTAGCCCATGCTAATAAAATTCTATCTTCACTGCAGAGATGAGAACTTAATCTAGAGTAACTCCAATGTCTGTATGTGTCCAGTACATACAAAAATCGAAGCACATCAAAAGAAAACAGACTTTGTCTTGCGTTGCTTTTGCTCATCTAATGTATCAGAAAACCATTCCTATGTTTTCTGGCCCTTCCAGAGGCCTTCAATACACATTCTATGAATTTCTATATCTAAAGCTCTGGTGTGATCTCAAGTTCCAAGAGTCAGATAAAAACAAAGAAAAACTCAAAATTGTCTTATGTTGTCTCTGAGGGCTTTTCCCATATGTTGCACTTAGAGACCACAGTAATGGGCAATTTGTGGAGTAGCTCTGTCTAAATCTGATTTGTTGTACATGTGAATTAGCTCAAGAAACTTAGGCTTACAGTTTATTTTGAAATAATCTTTAATTGTGAAAACTCAGGGAATAAAATATCCTGACGAATGAGTCTCCTGTTATTTAAAGTTCCATAGAAAACCTATTGTGTTTATACCTGTTTCAAAATATGTGGAGTTAGTACAAATGGTATAACAAAGGAAATTCAATCTTTGGTAAGTGAGGATCTTGTAACATTTCAGAGCATTCACTCTGGGCAAGAATTCTCACCTATAGAATTTAAAATATTGACAGGTAGGTACAGCAAATGGAACTGAGTGTGTATTAGACAAAGAGCAATGATCTGCTAATTGCCTTTTTTGGGGGGGATGGGATAAATATGTGATCAGTTTTCATAATTTTTCAAGATATCCCTTAAATGCACTTAGAGATTCTTGCATTTTAAAAAACAGGCTAAAGTTAATCAAAGTTTAAATATAAACCCTTTTGAAATTTGTGGACTATGATTGAGCAAAGAGAGGAACACTTTGCCAAAAGTTAGTGGGAAGTAGAACATTAGCTCAAAACTTGAGCTTTTAAAATCAATGTTTTTTTTTTTTTAAATCAAATTTTCAGTTGGAAGGTTTGCATCGAACTTATTTATAGTGCTTCAAATGTTTGTGGATGTTCTGTGGATATGTGGATATGTGCCTAGAGGCTCTGTCACTAGATGCAGTCAAATATAGTACATACATATATATATAGGCGCTAAATTTCTCTTCTGTACTTCCTTGTTTAAAAAATGATGTATCCACATTCATTCTGTTTAGGAAAGGAGACATGCTCAGGAGACTTATTATCATGCTCTTATTATAATTCAGTTTTTTCCTGATAATGGAAAACTGAGATGGTATAGGTAAATGAAGTCTGTAGACCTTGAATGTTATTTTAGTTTTAAATATCAATTCCTACCACTAGTAAATATTTATAAAGTCTAATACCATGCAAAAATTTAGCAAAATTATTTGAGATAATCTGCAGTATCTTTCTCATTTTTTTCTCATTGTTTCCTGAGGTATTTCTTATCAGCTTTAACTGAAATTCAGCTTTCCCTAAATGACACCACAGCCCTTTAGCTCTCTCTAATGGAGATATCTCATCATCCATGTATTTCCTTGATGATAGACACCTCAGCCCTTCTTCTGTTCTTCTCCATTCCATATGGACCATCTCTCTTAGGTTTTATTTTAGACAAACTTGAGTTTCCCTTCTCTTCACTAACCACCACTACATCCCTCTAGCTCAGGTTTCTTTCCAGACTTTCCAGGCTGCTAACTAACTCGACTCCCTGCCACTGGTTCACTCAGTTTACCTACCAGTTGTCACACCAGCTCTAAAATGCAGACCCAGCTTTGGGGGGGAGGTCCCCCATTTTGGCTCCCCACCAGCTCACAGTGTCCGCCCAGCGCTGAGAGTGCCTTTGGGTTTCCGGGTCGGCAGATCGGTTCTGATAATCTTTTCAAAGAGAGGGGGCGGAGCAACATGGCGGCGAGGAGACGCTGCGAGTAAGATCTCCCATTAAAAAAAGTGAATAGGGAGGAAAAGCGGCAGGTCCCAGAGAGAACTGGGACACGGAAGATAAACGGGTGAACCCAGCAAACTGCCCGAAGAAGAAAGTGGCCATAAAAGAGGACCAGAAGGGAGGGAAGCACAGAACCCTGCTCCCCTCCCCCGCCCACAGAGGCGGCACTCTCCGACCGGCAGAGAGGAGGAAACAACAAACCAAAATGGCCCACAAGAGCAAACGACGCAGCAAGCGGGACTGGGAGTGGAAAGGAACTATTGCAGCCACCACACCCCGTGAACGGGAGCTGGGGAGAACCCTGCAGGATTCGCCACGGCGGTGAGCGAACGGCTCCGGGCGCCATTAGAGAAGAACAAAGACCCCGGGAGACGCGCACACAGCCCGGGCTGCCGGTAAGCTGGCGCGGGAAAGTGGCGCGCTTGGCGCGCTTGAAAAGAAAACGCAGACCGGGATCCCAGCTGCCCAGGTCCCTGTGCCTGCGACCTAGGCTTGCGGGGAGACACGCGGAGGCCCTCACTGGGGTGAAAGTCCCTCCCTGAGTGAGCAGGAACCAGGCGCCCAGACACGGGAGCGGGGTGCAAAAGGCGCCATTCCCGCGCCACTAAACTGGGCTACAGCCCGCGTCCTGGACCTGAGGGCTTTGAACTGAGACCCGGGGCACGAAATTCTGGGCGTGGGTTCTCCACGAAGGTGGGGCACAAGGCAGACACAGCACCCCAAAGCCGTTGAGGTGTACCCTACCATTCTCGCTCTCAGTTCCCTGTCTCACGGGGGTGGGGGGGTTGAAAAACAGCCCCCCAAGGACAATAGGAGAGATCTCTGGCACCACCTAGAGACCAGAAAAAAAGTCACTAACACCCCATAGAACAGGGAAATTTCTTAAGACTTCTTGAAAAGAGCAGAAGGCTTCTGGAGGACCCAGTGGCCAGCTGGGAAGTTAGCCCATGCCAGTCCCCTTCCAACCAGCAGTCGGAGCCCACAGAGGGAGCAGGCACCCACGTCCGGGGCAGACCAGGCACACAGAAGTGTGTGCCTGAGACCGGATGTGCAGGGACTGCGTCCCGCTTCGCCAGTTTAGAAAAGGGACATTTCTTCAGTAAAGACTTCCTGAAACCAGCAGAAAGCCCCCCCAGAAGCCAGAGATGGTTCCTGGAGGAGCCAGAGGGGAGCGGAGAAGTTCACCCAAGATGACAGCCAGTCCGAGCAACACAGTGTCCCAATGCATACGACAAATTAGAAAACAGACAGTAGGGAGTAGAAGAACCACACGCAACCTAACAACGCCTCAGGAAAGAAGCACACCACAAAAAGAAAACCACCCTCCGGATTGCAACGACAGTAACTTGGAAGAACTTCTGAGCCTTCCAGAAAGAGAATTTAAAATTGCCCTGATTAAAAAAGTGGCAGAAGTCATAAAGGAAAACAATGATCAGAAGAAGGAAATTGAGTCCCTAAAGAGGGAAAACAATGGTCAGAAGAATGAAATTGAGTCCCTAAAAAGGGAAAACAGTGGTCAGAAGAATGAAATTGAGTCCCTAAAGAGGGAAGTAAAAGAAATGCAAGAGATCAAAGAATTAATGGAGGAACTAAAGAACTCTGGGAAAAGCAATGAAAGCAGAATAGATGAAATGGAAGAACGAATAAGTACTCTTGAAGACACAGAAATAAAAAGAACCAAAACTGAAAAGGAAAGAGAAGTACGAAGGAAAAAGAACGAAGAAAGACTTCGGGAACTATCTGACTCCATGAGGAAAGGAAATATAAGAGTTATAGGAATTCCAGAAGGAGAGGAGAGAGATGTAGGAACAGAGAAAATATTCCAGGAGATAATTGAAGAGAACTTCCCAAATGCGAAGAAGGAGCTGAAAATTGATATACAAGAAGCAAGAAGAACACCAAACTTCCACGACGAAAGGAAAAACACAGCAAGACACATAATAGTAAATCTCCCAAGAATCCAGGACAAGGAAAAAATAATGAAGCTGACAAGAGGGAAGAAACAGATAACATTCAAAGGAAAACCAATCAGGCTGACATCAGACTTCTCTGAAGAAACACTACGGGCAAGGAGAGAGTGGAGGGACATAGTCAACAGACTCCAAGAAAGCAGATGCCAACCAAGAATACTCTATCCCGCAAAGCTCTCCTTCCTCTTTGAAGAAAGAATATGGACCTTCCCAGACAAAGAGAAACTCCGGAATTTCATTACGACTAAACCCCCACTCCAAAAAATACTACAAGGAATCCTAAAGCCAGAACCTCAGAGGGATGAATAACAACAAAAGAAGACCAAAAAAAAAAAGTTATTAAAAGAATAAATAAATAAAATCAAAGGAAAGACAAACACAATGGCAAATACAGATGCTAACATATCAATATTAACTCTAAATGTAAATGGACTAAACTCTTCAATAAAAAGACACAGAGTCGCAGCCTGGATTAAGAAACAAAACCCAACCTTTTGCTGTCTCCAGGAAACACATTTAGCTACAAAAGATAAAAATAGGCTTAAAGTTAAAGGATGGAAAACAATCCTACAAGCAAATGGACCAAAAAAGAAAGCAGGAACAGCTTTCTTATATCAGATAAAACAGACTTCAAACTCAAAAAAATACAAAGAGACCCCAATGGTCACTACATTATGATCAAGGGGACAATACTTCAAGAAGAAATAACACTCCTTAACATATACTCACCAAATGAAGGAGCACCAAAATATATCAGACAACTGTTGTCCTCTTTGAAAACAGACATCAGAGAAAACACATACGTAGTGGGAGACTTCAACACACCACTATCAACAATGGATAGATCAACAAGACAAAAAATAAGTAAAGAAACTAAAGTGCTAAATAAGGACCTAGAGCATTTGGGCTTAACAGACATCTATAGAACACTAAACCCAAAAAAAACGGAGTACACATTTTTCTCAAGCGCACATAGATCATTCTTCAGGATCGATCACATACTGGGCCACAAGACAAACATCAACAGATATACCAAGATTGAAATCATACCAACCATTTTTTCTGACCATGAAGGCATCAAACTAGAAATAAACCATAAAAAGAAGGCAAGGAACTATCCTACCTCATGGAGATTAAAAGCCACACTACTGGAAGACCACTGGACTAACGAGGAGATCAAAGAAGAAATTAAAAAATTCTTTGAATTGATTGACAAGGAGGACACTAATATCCTAAATGTATGGGATGCAGCAAAAGCAGTAATAAGAGGAAAATATATAGCAATAGAAGCTCACATCAAAAAACAAGAAAGAACTCAAACCTAATCTCAAAGCTCAGAGATCTAGAAAAAGAACAACAAAAAAACCCCAAAACCAGTGAAGAAAAGAAATAATAAAAACCAAAGCAGAAATAAATGAAATTGAAACTAAAAAAACAATCCAAAAGATCAATGAGACCAAGAGCTGGTTCTTTGAAAAAAATCAATAAAATAGACAAACCCCTAGCCAGGCTCACAAAGGAAAAAAGGGAGAAAGCACAAATAAACAGGATCATCAATGAAAGAGGAGAAATCACAATGGACACAGCAGAAATCAAAAGAATAATCAGTAACTACTATGAACAGTTATATGGAAACAAGTTCAACAATCTAGAGGAGATGGACAAATTCCTACAACTCTACAATCACCCAAAGCTAGATAAAGAAAAAATAGAACACCTAAACAGACCAATTACAAGCAGCGAAATTGAAATGGTAATCAAAAACCTCCCCCAAAACAAAAGCCCAGGACCTGATGGATTTACAAATGAATTCTACCAAACATTCAGAGACGAATTAGTGCCTATCCTTCACAAACTCTTCCAAAAAATTGAGAAGGAAGGGACAATACCAAACACGTTCTATGAAGCCAACATTACACTAATACCAAAACCGAATAAGGACAACACAAAAAAGGAAAACTACAGGCCAATCTCCCTAATGAACACTGATGCAAAAATCCTCAATAAAATTTTAGCTATCAGAATCCAACAATGTATCCATAAGATAATTCACCATGACCAAGTAGGATTCATTCCAGGGACATAAGGATGGTTTAACATCAGAAAATCAATCAACGTTATCCAACACATCAACAAAAAGAAATATAAAAACCATATGATAATATCAATAGATGCTGAGAAAGCTTTCGACAAAGTGCAACACCCATTCATGATAAAAGCCCTTGAAATTCTTGGGATACAAGGAACATACCTCAACATCATAAAGGCCATCTATGACAAGCCAACAGCCAGTATCATCCTCAATGGTGAAAAGCTGAAAGCAATTCCATTAAGATCTGGAACAAGACAAGGATGTCCACTCTCACCACTGCTTTTCAATATAATGCTGGAAGTCCTAGCCAGAGCAATAAGACAAGAGAAAGACATCCAAGGAATCCAAATAGGAAAAGAAGAAGTCAAACTATCACTATTTGCAGATGATATGATAATATACATAGAGAACCCCAAAAACTCCACAGAAAAACTAATTCAACTTATCAATCAATTCAGTAAAGTGGCAGGATACAAAATCAACACGCAAAAGTCAGTAGCCTTCCTATACACAAACAATAAATCTGAAGAAGAAGAAATAAAAAAAACCATCCCTTTTATTATCGAAACAAAAAAAATAAAATATTTGGGAATAAATCTAACAAAAGAGGTAAAGGACCTATACAAAGAAAATTATAAAACACTGTTAAAGGAAGTAGAAGAAGACACAAAGAAATGGAAAGACATCCCCTGCTCATGGATTGGAAGAATAAACATTATTAAAATGGCCATCCTACCAAAAGCAATATACCGATTCAATGCTATTCCAATCAAAATTTCAATGTCATTCTTCAAAGAAATAGAACAATTACTGATGAAATTCATATGGAATCACCAAAAACCCTGAATAGCCAAAGCTCTACTGAAAAAAAAAGAAGGAAATGGAGGCATCACACTCCCAGACTTCAAACTATACTACAAAGCCATAATCATCAAAACTGCATGGTATTGGAACAAGAACAGACATACAGACCAATGGAATCGAATAGAAAATCCAGAAATAAACCCACAGATATATGGTCAACTAATCTTTGACAAAGGAGCAAAGACTATGCATTGGAGCAAAGAAAGTTTGTTCAATAAATGGTGCTGGAAAACTGGGTCGCTACATGCAAAAGAATGAAGCTTGACCACTACCTCACACCATACACAAAAATCAACTCAAAATGGATTAAAGAACTAGGCATAAGACCTGAAACCATAAAATATATAGAAGGAAATATAGGCGAAACACTACGTGATTTGCACATCAAAGACATCTTTACAGACACATCACCCAAAGTAGTGATAGTGAAGGCAAAGATAAACAGCTGGGACTACATCAAATTAAAGAGCTTCTGCACAGCAAAAGAGACAATAACAAAAACAAAGAGAAACCCCACCAACTGGGAGAACATTTCTGCACCCAACATTAATGATAAAGGGCTGATCACAAAAATCTGCAAAGAGCTGATGAGACTCAACAACAACAAAGAAAATAATCCAGTCAAAAAATGGGCAGAAGAGCTAAAAAGAAACTTCTCTGAAGAGGAAATGCAAATGGCCAACAGACATATGAAAAAATGTTCAACATCACTTGTCATCAGGGAAATACAAATCAAAACTACCATGAGATACCATCTTACACCAGTGAGAATGGCACATATTAAAAAAACTAGCAACAACAAATGTTGGCGAGGGTGTGGAGAAAAAGGAACTCTTCTGCACTGTTGGTGGGAGTGCAAACTGGTCCAACCACTGTGGAGAGCTGTGTGGAGATTTCTGGACCTACTAAACATAGAGCTTCCATATGATCCAGCAATTCCACTCCTAGGTATTTACCCAAAGGACACAGAAACATCAATTCCAAAGAACACCTGCACCCCTATGTTTATAGCAGCACTGTTTACAATAGCTAAGCTTTGGAAACAGCCCAAATGCCCAAAAATAGATGACTGGATCAAGAAGATGTGGTACATATATACCATGGAATATTACTCAGCATTCAAAAAAGATAAACACATGCAATTTGCAGCAACATGGATGGCACTGGAAGGGATCATGCTCAGCGAAATAAGCCAGAAAGAAAAAGAAAAATACCGGATGGTCTCACTCATAGCAGGAATCTAGAAAACTTAAATAAGGGACCAGGAAAATGAATAACTATAAGAAAGTGAAAATCAAAATCAACAAAAAACTATGAACCAGAGACATATTTAGGGCGGGGGCGGGAGGGGAGGGATTGGAGTCAGAATGGGGGGGGCTGCAATTGTATGGGGAATATAAAAATAAAATTTATTATTTAAAAAAAAATGCAGACCCAGTCATGTCAGAAACATTCTTAATATCTTTCTGATAACTCTGTAGTTCCAAATTGCCTGCAGAATAGTAACTTAGCATAAACTATTACAAGACTCTTCACAATCTGTCTTTTCTTCCTTTGCATTTTATTACTTTTCCTTAAAGAAATACATAGACATTTAAAGGAATTTGCAGCAAAATTTTTAGTAATTTTTTTGAATTAGCTTTTCTTTTAAAGATATTTTACTTAGAAATAAATTCACATTTGCCTAAGTATTGCAAAAATAGGTCGAAGAGTTCTTTATACTTTTCACACAGCTGCTCCTAATTAAATACAATTTTTAATTTTAGTAGTTACTTTGATATATTTCATACATGTCTCTACGTACATGATTATGTTTTCTTCACAGAAAGGCAGATTTTCCTTTTTCCTTACAACCTTGATCCCTTTTATTTGTTTATCATGTTGCATTTCTAGCCAGTGCATTGACTAGTATCTTTAGTATGCGTGTGTGCGTGCACGTGTACTTTTTGGTGGTACATGACAAAGTAGGATTCTCTCCCTTCTTCAGGGGGCATAGGATGGAAATTTCATGGAAGATGAGAGTTCTCAGTGTGTTGAGTGATCAAACTGGGGCAAGGGGTCCCCAGCAACTGAGAGTCTCTCTCTTCCCTTCATGTCCTGTCTGGGACTGATGATCCAGGTATCTCTTACTTGTTGGAGGCTATGTGGACCATAGGGTCAATTTCCCTATAGCTGTTGCCAAATTCATTGTCATACTAGGAATTAAGCTTGAAAGAGGGGTTTTTGTGGGCAATGTCAGCCCCAGCATTGAAGATAGAAGAGTATGGTATCACTGTTAAAATTTTTGGAGACAACCTAGTCTCAGTGTAGCTTAGGATTTCCTTTAGGGAGCCCTCCGATGCTTGATTCATCAACTTTTTGATGTCATCATATTTGACAGGTCTCCAGAGAGCATAGATGCAGGACACATCCATGACTGTCACATTGATAGTCACTTGTGGCAGTGAGCTTTCCATTTAGCTCTGGGAGGACTTTGCCCACAGTTGGAAGTGCCTGTAAATATAGGGATAATGTTCTGGGAACCCCCATGGCTGTCATGTATATTTTCCCGAGGGCCAATCGTTGTCTTCTGGGTGGCAGAGATGAGTTGGACTGTATTCATGAGTCCTTCCATGATGCCAAAGTTGTCATAGAGGGCCTTGAGCATGGTGGCCAAGCAATTTGTACTACGGAAGGCACAGCTGCAATCTTGAGGAAGTTGCCATACTTCTTATGCCCATCACAAACAGGGGAACCAGCAGAAGGGGCAGAGATGTTGAGCCTTTTGTTTCTACCCTTCAAGTGAACTCCAGTCTTCTCTAAGGTAATGAAGACACCAGTGAGTCCAAAACATATTCAACACCAGCATCACCCCAGTTGATGTGGGATCTTGTTCTTGGATTTTCATTGATGTCTCAGTTCCCATTCTCAACCTTGACTGTGCTATTGAACTTGCCATGGGTGGGATAATAGTGAAACCCACAGACCTTGTAGCTGAGCTCAATATCAGGTACTTAAAGTTCAGTGTCTCTGAATCTGAAGTCATTGTTCTCCATCTGCGCTGCCTGCTCCTAAGCAGATTTACATCCCCTTTCCATATCGTAATAATATTGTCATTTTCCTTCCAGTCATCTATATCTGAGCTAGTACACTAGGATAGTACACTAGAATAGTATACCAGAATAGTTCACTAATCTGAGTTATTCTAGTGTACTACTTCCTCCTTTCTTCAACTGATCCCTGCAATCCGATTTATTTGTCCTGTCAGTTACTATTTGATCAATGCATTCTATTCCTTTTTCTGGTCCTGCATTAGTTTAAGTCTGTTATGATCTCCCATTTGGAATATGGATTCGTTCTCAGAGATTCCTGTGTTTCTCTGGTTCCTCCATTGCCTCACTAGTTTGTAATTATTAGCTAATGTGTGTGTGTTCTCTATTAGCCTCTTTTCTTGTAAAGAAAAGCCTTGAATTAATGATTGTTTACTCTTAGTGCCTGGCTTCATATATGACATACAATTGACTTTCAGTAATTATTTTGTGAGTTAGTCATTTGATGTTAGTTTTGATGATGTTAATGTCATCATGAACATCAGATAACTTTTTTTGTTCACTTTTGGAAAATGTATTTCCATGCCTTATTGTTTCAAAAGCTGATCTTTGTGATGATCAGGTATAAAATGAACTTTTAAAAAATATAGTCACATACTGGGTAGGTTATATAATGTACAGACTAAAACTTACTATTAGAAAACAACAAATTAGGGAGAAAGCAAAATAAGGTATGGGGGAAAATGCAAGGAAATGGAAAGGAAAACACATTAACATCGAGACCCTCTATAAGACTTTGGTAGTATGCATTTACATATTTTGTGTCAAAAGATGTTATTTGGTAATACCACCAGAATTTGAATAAACTGGAAAAAATTTCTTAACAATTCCCTTATTAAGTTATAAAAAGTCTTTTACTTACACCAAACATTATTTTTGGAAAAATAAAAATATAAAAAAAAACTTTGTCTTTGGAAAAAAAATATAGTCACATATTATATCCAAAATATATATTGTATAGTAATATAATGATAACTTCAAAACTGTTGGAATCTTCTTGCCATTTACATCAGCCCAAATCTTCAATTATATATAATCTTCAATTATATTTTCAACTATGAAATACTATAAATTCTTGGTAGCAATTGAACAGCAAGCAGAGTCTACATTCTTTCCGTAGTGCAAAAATATCTTGTAACTTATGTAAATCATTGCCATTTCAGAATGAGTGTGTTAAAAAGGAGGAGGCAAGTGTCATAAATCTTGATTCTTTGGTATGGAATATGGTAACTGAATGTTAATTGCTCCTAATATTAAGTAATGTTATAAAGGAGGAGGGAATTTTTGAATCCAAATTTCAATGCATGACAGGGGGCTACATTCACTAATCATTTCTGAAGGTAGTTATATTCTCTAATAATTTCTCTGCCTCAAATAAATGAAGTTATTGTTCAAGAGGAATGCATGAAAGATGACAATCATTTTCTACATGGCTATGATTTTCATATGTAACTTGCTGCTGGCTCTGGAGCTATCAAGCTTCTTTTTGGTTTTCAAAGCACGATTCTGCATAACCGTTAACTCTGCCTTGTGCTTTATTTGCAGCATCTGGAGAGGCCCCAATGTGAACTGCACAGACAGTTCGGGTTACACTGCTTTACACCATGCAGCCTTAAATGGACATAAGTAAGTGCCACTTATTTGGACTGGGATCCTTGCGTGTTTAGTTACAGGTGATGAAGTTCATTATGTCTGATGATACCTGTGTCATGTTGCCATGAGTCCCCTGGGCTTAGGTGAATTTGGAGAGGCACCAGGTGGGAACACTGACAAGTTAAGCTTGGTAGGAATATTGCTGAGGATGAATGTATGCAGAGTGCAATGCAAGAGAATTGCTTGGACATTGTCAAAATCATACAAGGAGAATGAAACAAATAACACAACCATCTTAGTCATGTGTAGGTTTGGAGTAAAACACTGAAAGCCATCCTGCCATTTTTAGTGTCTTCACCTAACATGGGGTGGAGGGAAACCCTATTAGATTCTTCTTTTTTTTTTTAAACATTATTATGTTTTTAATTTCCTTTTTTTTTTAGATTTATTTTTTTATTTATACAAGCACTGGGTACAGTCAGAAGCATAGGAGGGTGAGAGAATTCACCAGAGTCAGAGCAGAGAGCAGAGCAGGCAGACTGATGAAATACACTGCTGAGGGGAGCAGCGGGCTGCAGGAGAGGTCTGGCGCCATGTGGGACCCTCTCCAGCGGCCAGGGATCAAACTGGCGCTGCAGAGGCTGCGGGAAGCTTTGCAGCCCAGCGTTCAACTGCTGCGCCACCAGGGAGGCCCCCCTATTAAATTCTTGCTGTAATAAGCAGCTGGCACATAGGTGAACCACTTTACCATCCTTTTAATTTACCATCATTTAATTAAAATGCATTTTATTTTCATTCATGATAGTCTTCCTGGCTTTCAACTGAAAATTATCAAATTATGTCTCAAATGCTGTGATAGGATACAGTATGCCAAATAAAAGAATGTAGAGCCAAAACTATCACTTTTCCCCAGTGGGTTAGCTGGGTAACCTAATGGTTTAGTTCCAAAGTCAGAGTGTGATGAGGCCCCTGAATGATTCAGATATTGTGTTCTCTCAGAAGAGAAACCACCTTCTATATGTGTCTCCTCCTCCTACCTATTTCTACTTTGCGCTGATGATCCAATTTAGTCTTCCCAGATCTGTCTGGATCATTTCATTTCACTTCAGTTTTTAGATGTGGTAATATACTGCTTAAAAATGCTAGTTACATTTTGCTTTCCCACCTAAGATTTCTTTTAGTCTGTGAATAGAGGAAAATGCTTAGTTATATTTGATCATATTTTATAGTCTTAAGACTTGCACACAAGAAACACTGTATTTTTGTCACTGTTTATCATGATGACATTTTCTACCTTAAAATTTATTGCATCAATCTAACATTATCATTTTTGAAACATCTGAATCACTTAAAATATCATAAACTTACTATTTCATCACTTGGATTCTTAGTGTGGAAATTCCCAAATTACATTTCTTTTCATCCAGTCCCTGTTGTGTTATGTCATCTAACTTGGAGCTTTTTTATTTTGCTAGATCTGTTTCAATTGTAGTACTGTCTTTCTGTAGCATGAAAAATGTGTCCAGATCCCCACCACCTTAATCTTTTAAAGGAATTGCTCTTTTTTCTTCTTTGTACCTGGGTCATCAGGAATGAAGCCAGGATTAATCAACTCAAGCTATGGAGTACTGATGGCTTCTTTGGTTATTTTAACTATGGGGTCAATGTCATGGCATTGGGAAGACAAGTTATCCAATTGAATGGATATTGTCTCAAAGTAATATTGTCTCTGTATGTATTAGCATTCACATCCCTCCTTGATTTTCAGTGTTTAGTAAATGTTATTAATTTATGCTCTGAAGTTCTAACTATTGAGAAGTGTTTCCCTGTGGTCCATGACATACTTTTTAATTTCTGTTGGCAATGTGCTACATGAAGATAGCTTAAGTGAATTGAATAGTAATCATTAAGATGCTCATGATGAGGGCCTCCCTGGTGGCTCAGGGGTTAAGATGCAATCTATGAAGCAATCAGCAGCCACTACAGCACGAGTTTGATTTCTGGCCGGCTAGGGAGAAACCCAAATGGTGGGAGAGAACTCTCCTGTCTTGCCCGCTGCTCCCCTCAGCAGTATACTTCATTCCGTCTGCCTCTTCTGTTCCCCACTCTGTCTCGGTGAATCCTCTCACCCCCATGTCTCTGGCCTGTACCCCAATTCTTGTATAAAAATAAATAAATCTTTAAAAAAAAGATGCACACGATGAGTTGGGGGTTTGACTAGATATCATTGAATATCTAATTGCGGATATTCTCTGAAAATTATGTTTGATTTTTCTGAAAATATCAATTTTCTAGCAAGATTTTACTCAGTGTCATTCTACAGGTATAGGAAAATTCAAATCCCATCTCTCCATTTCTGCTAGTATGTGACCTCAAGTCATTAATCAATCACTCTGAACCTCAGTTTGAAGTACTGGATATATTGAGTGGATAATTTTCATTTTTCCTTCCAATTATAACATTTTATAATACAATTTTTTAGTATCACTGTGGCTCAACTATATCTATTGGTGCTATACCTGGTGAACTTTGGATTTTCATTTAGAGTTATAAAGGTTTCCTGATGTCAATTATTTAAATTATCCTTAAACTTTTACAGTGTTTTTTTTTAAGATTTATTTTTATTTATTTATGCATTCAAGATCTGGGTTGTAGGCCACAGATGAGAGGATTCACCTGAGAGAGAGCAGATCCACTGAAATACACTACTAAGGAGAGCAGTAGGCAAGACAGGAGAGGTCTGCTGTGCCATGTGGGTCAGCAGCCTGCCCGGGGATTGAACTCATGCTTCAATGGTTGGCGATATGTTGATAGCACTGAGACTTAACCCCTGTGCCACCAGGGAGGTCCCTATCCTTGAACTTTTAGACTAGAGATCATTTATTCTTCCCTATGTTCCTTGCTTCTGTCATTTCATAAATGGAGAAACAGGACATTCTGGACAAGTGACTTAATGGCCACTTAGATATTAAGGTGCGGCTGTGTGTGGAGTCTAAGTATCCTGCTTCCAGATGTAGCTTTGCCAACTCTGTATTAGCTCCCCTTTGTGGCTACATGCACATCAGATTCCTAAACTCACCCTGCCCTTTCTCTGTCACCTTATGTATTTTAGGACTGCCTCCCATTATCATTAAATAGTGTGTTCACCTGGAATGCTCATTTTAATATTGGTTAAGTTGCAAAGTTATTTGAGGAAGAAAAAGATGTCGTAGAATTTATCTCAGAGCCAGAAAAGAATGGCTTTTCTTTCTTTTGCCTTTGCTGTTCTCACTTAGCATAGGTAATGAACAATTGATTATGTCAGCATAACAACATAGCATATCCATGTTTGTTGTTGCTGCTTTTACATCCCTCAGTTCAAGCTTGTTCACATTATGATTTCTTAGCTAAAGTTCATGAAATCATAGAGTTGGAAGGATAGTAACAGGGTCCTGTTATTTATTCTCTTGCTTTGAGCACAGACTTTTCCCCTACCCCCAACATGCAAGCTCTCACACTGCTTATTCAGCCAGTTTCTCCTACTTTCTCTGTTTTGTTGGGAGCTCTGGCTTATCAATGCTAGTAGCTAATCCACAAACGGAACAACATTTTCTGCCACAGTATTCCAAAAGAACAACTCATCTCTACTTAGCCACATTGGGATGCAGTAGAAAATGTACAATATGGATGTCCTGGGTCATTTGTAATTACAGATTAGGAAATCATTACCTTCAAGTGATAGGGAAAAAAAGATGGTCAGCAGAGCAGAACCCACTAGCAATGATTATAAACAAATCACTTCAATAGATGGAGAGAGACCTGACTTTCTCTTTTTAAAAAGTGGAGGATTCCTACTACACATTTGATTCCTTAAATTCTCCTCTGAATAGCACTTAGCCAGCCAGCCACTGGACCTGTCTGCTGCCCTATGTCCATTCTTTCTTTTCTATTTCCCTTCCTTCCTCTTCTTTTCCTGTCTCCCTCTTTCCTTTCTTCCTCTCTTTTTTCCTTTCTCTTTAAAAAATAATTGTGTCATTTCCTATAAGACTTCATTAAGATGGTTTATTCATGTTTTATTTTGATTCTTTTGATATAGTAAATCCCTTTTTAATGTTAATTTTTATCTCATTATTAATATTGGGTACATTGTAATTCTTGGAAGAGGGTCTGAAAAAATGTCAGCGTTCATTTGTAACTTTATCTTTGAGTTATGGGGTTAAAATATTTTCTGTTTTTGCTTCTCATTCTGTAAATATTTAATGCCTGAATCCTAGACTCCATTATCTGTAATCCAGATTATATCTCAAATTTGATCTTGAATTCATATAGTAAACTCTCTGTTGTCCTTTTGATTTGCCCTTTCTTAGGCTTCCTGATTCTGAAGGGTCCTAAGTTAGTTACTCTTCTTCTTTAGATATTATAGAAAATATGTAACATTTAATTTGTTCTTAATGAGTCTGGATGCAAAAGGTCAGAGTAATACATGTTACTCGTGATATACATGGATGTACCATAAAAATTAATGACAATTTGTTCATTAGTATTTTATTTATGTTTCAGTAATACTTATTTGATCAAAAAAGCTTTATAATTCATAAATACATTTTCATATTGAAATCTGAACTCAGCCACTTCATTAACTAATATACCTAAATAAGATGACTCAATTTTAATCAACAATCCATTTAATAAAATGAATTTTTAAAAAGCATAAAAAGAAACAATAGTATTAAGTTAGGATTGTAGTGTTTACCAAAGGCAGTTTCATAATCATATGGATTATTTTTTTCTGTTTTTATATTTGGTGGTAATAACACTATAAAATGATTAGTAAATGGCAAATGATTAGTAAATTTGCCAGTTTTTTACCATATCATAAATCATCCTGAATAAAGAAAGAGGGCATATCACATACATTATTAGAATATGACAATAAAAATTGAGCCAGGGAGCAAATGACATTCTGAATGGTTTGAATGAAAGGGAAAGAAAATGGGATTGATGATGCAATCAAACTTTTCTCTTTACCCCTTGAAAGGAAATGCTTTTAGGAGAAGTTTCAGAACATGTTTTTTCATTTGCTTAAGCATCGAGAAATGAAATCAAAACCTTTCACATAATTGTCTTTCTCTGCTCTATGAATTTGGAGAAGGCTCAATTTTGGTAAGATAAACACTTTGGTTAGATCCAAGTGTTTAGTTTATATTTAAATGTGGAACTACTTCATTAAAAATAATCATTGTGATTGATCACCATTTCAGTAACCTGCTTTTGAGAATAATTTTTTATTTTATACAATCAGTACAACTTTGGTTTAGGATTACTGTTTTTGATTGTTTCATATAAGTTCTATATATTGTATATTAAGATTTATTCATTAATCCTGGAGATTAAATTCAAAATCTTATTGGTAGGTTATATTGAGTATGTGTTGAAGTTGTATCAGTGGTGGGACTTTTCTCGGTGAATTTCCCTCTTGAAATATTTTCTTAGGTTTGGACTAAAAAGGTGAAGGACTAAAAAGGGGGAATCTTGGATTTAATACTACAGCTACCTCGTTAAAGTTCCTTTTGTACTGTGCTATGTGAATTCTCTTCAGTATGCATTTTCAACTCCTTATTCCAGTTTTCCATAGGAATGATGTATAAACTCTTTAAATAATCTCTTGGTAGTGTAACTTTTTATGTATACAGGGAATTTGTGCCTCAACTTCTACTTAAGGCTAAATCTCAGATACAGGTTATCAGGAAAGACCTTTTTTAAAAGATGAGGAGAGAGATAAATTTTAATTATTTTCCTTAAATCATTTAGTTAATGTAATTACATAATTTTTGCACAGATGAATTTTATTAAATGCTTTTATTGGGTAGCCAATGCTCTCACTCTGGGGTAGTTGTTTTCTGTAAGAAAAATAGCCAAATGTTGAACAGGCAAACTCTTTTTAAAAAATTTTATTTTATTTTTTAATTGAAGCAACACTGCATTATCACATAAGTTTCAGGTGTGCTTCATTTTAAGTCAACATCTGTACAAACTACAGAAAGTTTCAATTAAAAATCCAATTCTATCCTTCACCATATGACTGACCCCTTATGCCCAATTTTATGTCTCACTACCTTGAATGATTACTCTAAATTACCAGTCAACACCCACTATACTCATAATTACATGTTAATAAAATCTGCATTGTTCAGCATGTTTTTCTTTTTTTCTTCTTAGGGACATAGTTCTCAAACTACTTCAGTATGAGGCATCCACAAATGTAGCAGACAACAAAGGTTATTTTCCTATACACCTGGCTGCCTGGAAAGGAGATGTGGAAATTGTGAAGATTCTTATTCATCATGGACCATCACATTCCAGAGTCAATGAGCAGGTACAATAGTCAAATGTTGGCATGTTCTATAATTTTTCTAGAGTTTTGCAAAGCAAATCCACATTGAAAAATTAATCATTTCCATCTTTACCCTGCCAAAGACCTTCACACTGCTGAATTTCCTAAGGGAGAAATTTGAAAAATCTTTTGCACTTGTAAATGATATGCTGGGCATCTGTAAAGATATTTGTCAGTATGCATCTTTGCCCCAAATCTGTGGGTGCAGAGCAGTCTCTGTCTGTAGCCATCTTTTTTTCCATGCTCTGTCAAGAGTTAGACTCTTTTCACACCTAAGTTAGATACTAACCCTTGTGTCTACAGCACAGAGCATACAGGTCAAGATTCATAAGAGCTTTTCCAAAAGCTCTCCTCACTCAGTTGAAGGAGAAAAAATACCTACTTCCTTAAAAAGTATCCACTTCTTTTCTTTGGCCAAGAAAATTCCCACTAATGAAAAAAAAAAAAAGATGTTTGGGCCTCCCCTGGTGGCTCAGGCAGTTGAGCGCAGCAGCGCTGTGAAGCTGTCCGCAGCCTCTGAAACACCAGTTCAATTCCCAGCCGGTGAGGGTCCTACATGGCAAGACAGACCTCTCCTGTCTGGCCCACTACTCCCCTCAGCAGTGTATTTTGTCAGTCTGCCTGTTCTGTTCCCCGCTCTCTCTCTGGTGAATCCTCTCACCCTCCTGCCATCTGGCCTGTACCCAGGTTCTTGTATAAATGAATAAATGAATCTTTTTTTTTTTTTTTAAAAAAGATGTTTAACAAAATCTCACATGAAGAAAGTAACTGTACTGTCTTTGCCTCCCTTTTGGAAGCATCCTTTTTATAGTTGTTAAATATTTAAAGATAGAACAGAATTCACATTTGTAAAGTAAATTGGAGTTTTTCTTAATAAAATTTTAAATGCTAAAACAATGATGGCAATCATTTGCATAATGCTTTACATTTACATAGAGCTTTCACAGTAAGTAGAATTTGTGAATCAAAATGCAAGATACAGTAGATACAGTTGCTAGTCACATATTAAGAATTTCATGTATGTGTATCTATAGACAGTGCTTGAGTAAATGGAGTAAAAATCTGCAGCAGTATGGTATTACAGGGAAAATCATGATATTTCTAAGTATATAATATCTGTATTATAATGGACATATTAAAAAGGAACACCATTCTTAATATTCTAAATAAAGAACACCATACATTCCAAAAAGCAAAATATGATCTCCTAGTACAGTATGATAACAAACACCTTGAGCTCTGTATGCCCCCTACTGTTCCCATTTTGTAAAACTATATTTGAAATCAGCATGCAGACCGACAATTGAATTACAACTATGGCATTAAGCAGCAGGTTGGCAGTTGTCCAATATCAATGCAAGTGGGTTACTCGAGGGCAAGTGCATCTAATGAAGTACAATTAGCATATTGCTCAAATGCATACAGTTTGCAGGCCTTTGACTGAAATTCAGAGTAAAGAATTAAAAAAAATACTAGCACTAGATATAAACAGCAAAGGGAAGAAAACATTTTTTTTCCCCAACAAAATGTAGTTGTAGAGAAGACTAATTAGGAAAAATACTTTATTAATTAAAGGTGTCTTATTAATATTTATCACAACAAAAACTTGTTTCCAGGTTACACAATGCAAGTTATTTTGTGAGAATACACTAATAAATTCAGTCTTCATGAAACTGACAGATTTGACTATCAGCATATCACGAGAAAAAAGGAAATTAATGGGAATGCTATTTATTGTGTTCTCAGAAAAATCACAAGTTAGAGAATCGTTTGTGGGATGAGCCATCTGGTGGTTATTCTTAAAATTGCCTGAATGCCTGAAAGAACCTGAGGGAATATGATAAAATAATCCAAGATTAAACAAGAGGATGTGAGCTTTTACAAATGAAATATTTTTCAAATACCATGAAAATAAAAGCCCCTTACTATTTATTTACATTTGAAAATTGAACATTTTAAATGGCATATGATCGTAATGGTGTTTTAAGGAGAAGCACTTATATTCTGTGATGGTAAACAGATCAGTTAAAATATTACAAAAAGTATTTTTAAGGTGATTGGAATTCAGAATTCCTTTTTCAGTTCTATTACTTGGTGCTGTGGTTTCTATTGAAAAGAAGTTGAAAAGTTCTAGAGATTTTTTTTAAACTTTGCTTTGGTATTATGTTATGATGTTCAAATTGTGATAGTTAGGTCTTCTGATATCTGAAAGTTCCCCTGAGGTCTAATTCAGCTACTTTTAAGAATAATTCTATCTTAGATTTTAATGTTAAAGAAAATAAAGCATTTTCTTTAGATTCTTAAGCTACACTTAAGACAGGATCACTGACATGGGAATCCACATGTTGACCATGTATAAACCCTATGAATATTTTCTCCTTAATGATGGAGTGATAAAAGTAACTTTTTTCTTGAGACGGATCAATGTTCATTGGAATTAATAGAAAAGAGTTTCAATTTTGCACTTATAATTTCCTAGGCTAAGACTTCTGCAAAAATAGAAGGTGTCTGAGGATCATAATTGACTTTTTCTTTTTCTCAAAATAGCCACATTTACATTTTCAAAGCATCTGAGGTTTAAGTTACTGTGTTCAAATTTTGATCACTAACCACACTCCTGAAAACTTGCATTTAATGTCTTTGTCTTAACAGAACAATGAAAATGAAACTGCCTTACACTGTGCGGCTCAGTACGGGCACTCTGAGGTAGTGGCTGTTCTCCTAGAAGAGCTCACTGACCCAACCATCAGGAACAGCAAGCTGGAAACCCCTTTGGACCTGGCGGCGCTCTACGGACGGCTAAGAGTGGTCAAAATGATCATCAGTGCTCACCCCAATTTAATGAGCTGCAACACTCGGAAGCACACCCCCTTGCACCTGGCAGCACGCAATGGTCACAAGGCAGTGGTCCAGGTGCTGTTGGAAGCAGGAATGGATGTGAGCTGTCAAGTGAGTCTTCTCTTAGCTCCTATTTAAAACTGATGATGCAGTTGCTTTGCTTTGAGATAAGAGGTTAAAGCATATGTAGAACTCTTACCATGTTTTGAATCAGTCAGATGTTTATAAGTATTTTTTAACTGCTAAATCCCAGGCACTTGGCTGCACACTATTGGGAAATAGAACAAGATAGAAGGCATAATCTCTGACCTCTTTCTAATTTGAGGGCTAGGCATTGAAAAATTATTACTTGATGGCAGTTTGTGTGGTATCATTAGTAATTGTTTCCTTTCTCAGTGTCTAGAACACAGCCTAGCAAACACTGGGAGTCCAGTCAAAGCCTAGTGAATGAAACAAAATTCACTGTAACATTTTTGAGTATGTGCTTTGTATTTAGTATGTCTGCACATTTAGAATTCCATTCTCACAGCTATCCTGTGGGATTGAGAGCTAGTAGGTTCCAGTTAAGAACTGAGGTATTAAATTCAAAGATTTAAACTTGCCTAAGGATTCGTAACTGATAAACCCATAGGTGAATTTTAGACTTACTGATTAATACCCAAGCTTCTTTCTAAAATAATGTACTGTTTATATATGATTAGTGAAGGAATGATCACTAATCTCAGGGCAGGTAGGAAAAAAAAATATTGGAGATTTATAGTTTGAGTTGAGCTTTGAAGGATAACATCCAAATAGGTTTTATTTCTCCAGAAGGAAAGGACAATCTATTTTTGTTGTTATTGAGGTAATATTGATTTACAACACTATATATGTTTTAGGAGAGCAGTCATATTTCTTCCCACCACCAAGGTACTCATAATCCTCCACCACAGTCCAGTGGGCCCTGTACCTGCTTTGTTCCTACACTATAGTAATCTCAGTTCAGATTTGAAAGGGTTAATTCGAAGGATTTGTTTTTGTTTTGTTGTCTGTTTATTTGTTTTGTTTCTTTATAATCCATATGTGAGTAAATTTGTCTGGTTTTTGTCTTTTTCCTTCTGACTTATTTTACTAAGCAAAATTTCTTCAATTCCATCTGTGCTGTTACAAATAGCAGTATTTCATGCTTTTTTATAGCTGAGTGCTATTCCATCATATAATATTTGTGTCTGTGTGTTTGTGTGTATGTGTTTATCTATATATAGAGTTAACCTTGGATATACAGTCTAGAAAGTTCATTTAAAGCAGATACGTATATGGAGGGACAACAGATAAATGTATGTTGGCAGATGTATTGGTGGGAATATGAGATGGCTTCTATTATTTCAGTGAAATAAAAGCAAAACTACAATAACAGAGGGATAACAGGGAAAGAGGTATTGAAGTTTGGGGAAGAGAGGAGAAATTGTGAAATAATCATCTAGTAGAAGAGTGACTATTTTATCAGTCTATCCACGTAGGAACATGTTTTCCTGCCACTGTAAACTGTTTGAGAGCAAAAGCTGTACTTTGCTCAGCTTTGCTTTTAAACAGCACTTAGCATAATAATCTTTATTCTTTTATTAATTTTCTGTAATTTTAGTTTCTTTAAATATTCATGTGAAATCCAATTGGCTTAATGTTATGCTCATGTTTTTAACTCTCAAAGTTTTGATAAGAGAAACTCACAAGAAACACATAACAGTTAAAGCAGCACCCCTGCCACCTAGTTACTCAAACTCAGGTCAGAATTCATAAAAATAACTGCTAATTTTCTTTTTTCTTTTTTTTTTTTAAAGATTTATGTATTTATGCATACAAGAGCTGGGGTTTAGGCCAAAGGTGCGGAGGGTAAAAGGATTCACCAGAGACAGAGTAGGGAGCAGAACAGGCAGATCTACTGAAATACACTGCTGAGGGGAGCAGCGGGAGAGACAGGAGAGGTCTGCTGCTCCATGTGGGTCACCTCCCTGCCTGGCTGGGGACTTGAACTTGTGCTGCAGTGGCTGGCGGTAGCTTGATAGTGCTGTCTTTAACCCCTTGCGCCACTGGGGAGGCCCCAATAACTGCTACTTTTCAAGAGAAACTTCTCAATTAAATAAATTAATAAATAAATCCTGCTTTATGAATATCTTAATATGATTGATCTCTTTATTATGAAATCTTTTAAGACTAGAGAATTTATAAGTAAGAATAATGTGAAATTTACCCAACAAAATTCAATTATCTTGCTCACTAGTTCAAATATGTGTTACAATTAAAAATCGCTCAGAAAGAAATGAGGCAGGAAATAAAGCTTCTATAGAAAACATTAATATAATGCTACATTTAAAAACATTTGCAATTACAAGAAAAAACAAGATCCTCCAAAGTCATCTCTAAATTTTAAAAAATTATTCATAATAACTTGAATATAATTAAAGTCTAAAAGAACATAACTATAATTTACTAAAAGGGATTAATTTTTATACTAATTCTCAACTGGCTAACTAGAACAATTTAATGAATATCAAATTTACTGTAGCAGTTTAGGGTTATAGTTTATTATGATTGATTTTCAGCCAGTGAGAATACCTGCAGACCTCTACTGTCTACTTCAGGTTTGATATTAAAACGTTTTCTAGCTATATCTTGGCTGGTATTAAACCTTTTCACTTAAAATATTATAACTTTCAATTTCTAGAAGTGTTATTTGGTTCATTTTCACATCTGGTCCATTTTGATAGTCCTCTTATTCTTTAGTTATATATGATATACTCTCAGTTTTCATCTTATCGGTCATAAATGTTTTATGTTCTGTAGTTGAACTTTCTACTAAGTGAAGATTTTGTAGGCCTTACTCTTTTTTCTAGTATTTTTTGCTCTTAATGATTTATTTTCTTTCATGTTTAGTGATTTCTAATTTTAAATCTGTGCTTCTTAGAGCTTTTTCTAGTGGAATTCTTGAAGTCTGTCTTAAAGTGTATTTTCTCAGAGATGATTTATATCTGCTTCTGCTAGCCATTTATATCTGCCTCTGATACTACAACCCAGATTCCTGTATTTTTGGCTCAGAATCTGGGAATCACAGTGCTTGTGCAATTTTGACTCTATCCTCATTTGAGGATAGACTTATGGTTAGGAATTCTTGGGTGCTGTGTTTATTTTGTTATCCATCTCCACTTAAAACCTAGACCAAAATAGACATCCTTACTTTCTTCCCCTGTGCAACATGTTTAAATTTTTTTTTCCACCAAGTATATTTAGGGGTTGTTCTTTGAGTTTATTTGAGTTTCTTAGGGGTCCATTAGGCTCTCCACTTGCTTGGACTTTAGACTGTCTCCTACATCTTTTCCACTTCCACCTTGAGTGACGGATTGAAACCTATCACAGATTGGTGAATTCCCACTGCTTAACCACTGGGTTGATATTTTTTGTCAGACACTCCCTTCCCCGAGTTCTGAGGATTTCCGCTGTTTTTCCTATTTATCCTTGTGCTTAAAACATTTTCAGAATTTTAAGGTATACTATTCTATGAAGGTTTTTTCTTTAAAACCAAAATTCTGTGAAAATTTAAATAAAGACAATCAAATCAGCATTAAGAAAGTTGGTTGAAAAACACAGAATGAGGAGTGAGAAAAATCAGATTTTTTCAAGGGTTGTTTTTTTTTGGGAAAAGTTAAATATCTATGCCCTACATTGAAATATTGTTCAGGGAGCCAAATAATTCCCACAGTTTCTTTTTTCTTCTACACAATGATGTATATATATATATATATATATATATATATATGAATTTTTATTTTTATTTTCATCTTACAGTGTTTGTACATGTCACACCAATAAAATTATAATTCAAAGTCATGACTTTTTTGAAGATAAATTCAAATCACATTGATAGATCTTCAGCATTTCACAAGCCTCTTTATTTTTTTATTTCCTTTTTTTAAAGATTTATTTATTTATTCAAGAACTGGGGTACAGGCTAGAGGCGCAGGAGGTTGAGAGAGTTCACAAGAGACAGAGTGGGGAGCAGAACAGGCAGATGACTGAAAACACTGCTGAGGGGCGCAGCGGGTGAGACAAGAGAGGTCTGCTGTGCCATGTGGGTAGCTCTCTGGCTGGCCAGGAATCGAACCCGCGCTACAGAGGCTGTGGACAGCTTCATAGCACTGTGCTCAACCCCCTGCGCCACCAGGGAGGCCCCAAGCCTCTTTAATAATACATTTATACACCATTTTGGGTTGAGTTAACTCTACAATGAGGTTATATCAATTAAAGAAGTTTTTGTGTAATATTTTATAGTGGTGTTTCTACTTTGGATTGAGATGAGTTCCCCTTAGAGATCACTTTTAGTGCAGGAAATAAAGTTGGCCTAATGACAGTATGCAATTTAACACACACACACACACTGAGGGTCTGCTAGACATTTTTAAAATTCTTGAGAGGAAGCAAAAGTAATTGAGAAAACCCCAGCTAACATTCCTGTTGCTCAAAGAACCTCCTCTTTGAAATTATGCTTGACTCTCCTCTGCATTACTCACAAATTCTTCTTTTCCTGCTGTATTCTTCTGCATTTTGGCCTCAAAATAATTCTTTAATGTCTGTATTTTCAAGGTATTTTTCTAGGCATTGGAGATACAATGAAGTAAATAGACGTGAACTACATTTCCACTAAACTTACAGTTTAAGGGAAATAGACACTCACATGGCATTGTAATGTGGCATTATAAATGCTGGGGAAATATGCTTTGATGTGGAACACATGGAAAAAGTATTAGACTTCAGGTGCCGGGGTGTATTTCTAAATGGGATTTTTAAGCTGATATTTGACATATTTGTGTAGGTCAGTGGTATTCAAAGTGTACTCCTTATACCTTCAGTATCTCTAGGAACTTGTTAGAAATGGAAATTCTTGAGCCTCATCCAAGTGTACTGAATCAGACTCTGGAGTGAGACCTAGATTTTTTTTTTTTAACAAGTTTTGTAGGTGATTCTGGTTCATGCTGAAGATTGAGAACTAGTGATACAGGTTATGGTGAGATAAAAGATGGTGTGGATTAGAGCCTGCCAGGCAGAGATTAGAGCCTCAAATAGAATATGAATATATGAGGGTCAGGTTCATATTTTCACAACTCAAAATATTCCTTAAATGTTCTTGGAATATAGTTGGTGTTTAATAAGTGTGTGTTGAATTAAGTGAACTCATTGAAGACTCACAAAAGCTCCCTGGGATAGGCAGTACTACTCTTATTTTACCAACCAATATAAAGTCAAGTGGCTATTTGTGAAACGTTTCCCAAATCCATGCTTTGGGATTATGTTTCTAGAATCTCCTCTTTATTCTACACTTCCATTCTGTCTGGGAGTGCTGAGATTATAGAGAATATGTGTGACTAGGTAAAAAGACAATTTTTTAACTGAAATTTTGTTATGGACATTGAAAAACAAACACAAAAATTAAGAGAATAGAACAAAGACTACAAAACAACCATTATGGTCTATCTTGTACTCTGTTTCCTTTAACTCCTCCTACTGTTTTCCTTAGATTATTTTAAAACAAATCCTAAGCATAATTTCAAAATGATAGAATATTTAACATGAAAGCATTTCTAATACAAACATGCCTCTTTTTCTTTCCCAGACAGAAAAGGGGAGTGCACTTCATGAAGCAGCTTTGTTTGGAAAGGTGGATGTTGTAAGAGTTCTGTTAGAAACAGGTAATTGTGATTCTCCATGGAGCTTATTCTGCCAACTACGATTTCTGCATTAGGCACAGACAAAGAAAAATGACACTGTTTTTTTCACACTCACCCTTACTTCCTGCCTTAACTCCTTACTGCAGATATAGAACTGAGCCGCCGTGTTTAGCTGAAGTTGCTGTAAAACATGTACCTTCCTCTATGCAATACATGTTTTATTAAAAATCTCTTGGAAATTATAATTTCATACATTTAAATAACATTAAAATATTCTGTATTTTATATAGCATTTTTATATTATGCATATTACATGGTCATATATAGAATATATAAAAATAATATATAGTATTATACAGTATTTACAAAAGAAGGAAATTTCTAGCTTCTCCAAGAGGGAGGAACTAATCCCTCTAAAGTTCTGACAATTATTTGTTTAATTTAAAAACATGATCTTTTCTCTAGGTTTTTGTATTGTGAACTATGATAAGCAGAAATTAGAGTTCCCTATCCTTAAGGTAAATACTTTCCAGTACTTCATCAACTAAATAGCTACTGCTTGTAGGTTGCAGTGATTTAAAGGGAACCTTTTAGAGAATACTTTGGAGAACACCAAATCAGACTTGCCTTTATGTATATTCTGATAGAAATGAATAGGAAATTGGAACTTAAGTCAGATTTTGTTTGGGATCAAAAGGTCATGTGTACAGTACAAATTCATATTTGCAAACTATCAATGTGAGTCTTTTGTTTTATGGAATATTTAGTTTTTTATTTTTCTCTGTAAAAAAAATAAAATGGAAAACACTGGCCAACTATTGCATTTTGATTGTGTTTATATATTTGTGCCTGTAACTCTGACATGTACATAGTGCAAGAGTAAATGAATCAATTAAATATGTGCTGGTCACATATCCTTATACAAATTTAAGTAAATACTTTATCTTATTTTGATGAAGTCACATTTGAGGCCAGATCCTAAAAACTGACTTTATTTCCAGTTAGATGCTAAAAATGTTAAATATTTTTAGGGACATGGAAGGTATTTGATACATTAAAATATGTTCTTTAACACAATAATTATTTTCAGAATGAAAGTAATTCCAATGGTATTTCTGTTATAAATATCAAGAAATTTGCTCACAAGGTAGTTGATGAATGTTGCTGTCATTATGAAATACTTGTACAAATAATATGAAATATTTAATTTTGTATTGTGACAAATAGTATTTGGACAAAATAATAAAGCTTTTTTGTGAATAACTAAGTATACTGACTGTTCTTATATTACTCACATGGTATATTATTATAATTAAAATATTTTCCATATTATACATTATATTATTCTATATTATGCAGATATATAAGTCATTTTACTTTAGGAATTCACATTGTAAATCATCAAGTTTTCAACTTGATGTTATACTATTTATTTAACCTAACTATTATTCAAACTAGCTATAATCTTAAAAAGCCATCTTCATGGTTGGTTAGTGACCATTAAAAGTTAATTCATTATCAAGAATGTTTCTATTCTTTGATATAGTAGACTTCTACCTTTTTTTGTTCTAAGGGCCTGTGTGTGTGTGTGTGTGTGTGTGTGTGTGTAGAGCCTTTTTTTTTAAAACAAAACAAAACAAAACAAAACAACAAATCAACTTCAGTGCTTGGTCTGTATACATTTAAAATAAGAGCAGTTATATATTGGCAATGCCTTCTGATGCCATTCCAATGGTGTACATGTACTGTTTTTTTTTTTTTTTCCTTTCAGGAATTGATGCCAACATAAAGGATAGCTTAGGTAGAACTGTCTTAGACATTCTGAAAGAGCATCCATCTCAGAAATCTCTCCAGATTGCAACCCTCTTACAAGGTAAAAAATACTGAATGATGGATGAGTCTGCCTTAAAGTTAAGATGAAATTAAAACTGTCAAAGTTTCCTCTTGGGTTTTGAGTTAATGTTTGCTTGCATGAATTTCTGTTTGCGTTTTTTTGGTAGACACATTTTAAAGTCAGTAATAGCACTTTCAAATGTTTTATTTCTCTTTTTCAGCTACTTAGGATTTTTTAAAAAGCTGAAGTATTTTTTTACTCACTTGATATTAAAAAGTTTTTTTTTCAAAGATTGATTTATTTATTTATTTATTTATTTATTTATTTTTTTTAATAGAGGCATGTTTTTATTTATTTATTTATTATGTTTGTTTGTTTTGTTTATACATGCACTGGGTACAGTCAGAAGCGCGGGAGGGTGAGAGAATTCACCAGAGCCAGAGCGGGGAGCAGAGCAGGCAGAAGGGCTGAAGTACACTGCTGAGGGGAGCAGCGGGCGGCAGGAGAGGTCTGCGCGCCATGTGGGATCCTCCTCCGGTGGCCGGGGAGCAGCCGGGGATCGAACCGGCGCCGCAGAGGCCGCGGGCAGCTTCACAACCCAGCGCTCAACCGCTGCGCCACCGGGGAGGCCCAGATTTATTTATTTATACAAGAACCAGGGTACAGGCCAGATGCGCAGGAGGGTGAGAGGATTTACCAGAGACAGAGCAGGGAACAGAACAGGCAGACTGATGAAAAACACTGCTGATGGGAACAGCGTGCGAGACAGGAGATGTCTGCCACACCAGGTGGGCTTCTCGCCGGCTGACTGGGATCGAACCCGTGCTGCAGAGGCTGCAGACAGCTTCACAGTGCAGAGCTCAACCGCCTGCACCATCAGGGAGGCCCTAAAAAGATTTTTTTTAATTCATGTAGTAAGTAGCTAGTAATGAAGTTGCAGATAATAGGCCATAAAGTAATAATAATTAAGTATTATATTTGAATGATGCATTAAGAGTTCTTGGGAATTTTCTATTATTTTGTCTTATTTCTATAATTCTGTGAGGTAGATAGCCAGATTTTATTTGTTTCCCTTTTGCACATAAGGGAAACTGAAGTTCCAAGAGTCTGACTTGCTGAAATTCCTATATCCTGTATTAGTTACTGAGCTGTTCCATAAGTGGAGGGTTAGCAGCAACAAATTTGTACTTCCATGAAAGAATACAGAGTTTTCCCCTCCCTAGTCCAGTGGCACAAGATAATTCAGTATTCCCAGCCTTTCTTTCTGAACAAATCTCTTGCAGGTTGTCTTTTAGGTCCATTTGGACTTAGTTGTAATTATTAGCCAGCTGCAGGTTTGACAGGCTTCTAAGTACTACTTTTTCATTGACAGGATTGTGTTTCCCCATTGACTTACAATTTTATGAAAAATTTGTTTTAAAAACTTTCCATTTCTGCTGGGTGATATTTGCCTGGCAATGGAACATGTTTCCTTAAACACCCAGATATTCATTCTCTTTCCAGTTAGCTCCTTCACTGTTCAGCAGTGACCAGCTCCTAAAATTGTGTAGAGTAGCTGCATGTGTAACAGAGGAGAGAGAAGGAACGGGTTTCATTGGGTATCAGAAATTAAAAAGCAGCTTTGGGGCCTCCCTGCTGGCGCAGGCAGTTGAGCGCAGTTCTGTGAAGCTGTCTGCAGCCTCTGCAGTGCGCATTAGATCCCGGCAGGCCAGGGAGATGCCCACATGGTGCAGCAGACCTCTCCTGTCTTGCCCGCTGCTCCCCTCAGCAGCATATTTCAGTCAATCTGCCTGTTCTGTTCCCCACTCTGTGTCTGGTGAATCCTCTCACCCTCCTGCGCACCTGGCCTGTACCTGGTTCTTGTATGCATGAATAAATATATATATATTTTTTTAAAGTGGCTTTGTCCTACTGGGAGATAAATGAATTAACACCTCGTCAGCTGTGAGGCCTGTAGAGACAGGAGTCAACAAAGGCCAAAAAGGGGTAAATTGAGGAGATGCACTCTAAGAGGTCATTATGCTCTTTCCTCTTTATTTCCAAAACCTCTGAAGGAAGTTCAAGCCCTTGCAATTTTCTTGTCAATAAAGAAGTTAATTGCAAGTCAAGTGCACACAGGGACAAACCAGAGAAGAAAAACAAGTGTGGCGTTTCATATTAATTCAAATTAAAATCACATCAAATGAAAACAAAGGAGTGAAAAAGAGTGGTAGACAGCATTTATAAATCTCCCTCCAAGTACTTTGTATTTCATATTGGACTTTGCTTCTATCTGAACATTGAAAACATAAAGACTATGCATAACATGTATTTTGAGGGTAGCAAAATACATGATATCCACTATAAAGGGCACATGACACATGGTTATAGGCATTTTTAAACATATGGTATTAGTTCAACTTAGCTGGAAATATTATATCAGAGTGTGCTCATTTAAATGGTTAAAATCCATTAGCTTTGCCAAAATCCATAATAAAGAATTATGGGTTATCTTATATTTTTAAAATCATCAACAAACTTTAGAATGTGAATGCATTGTCTATATTCTTTGCCTTCCTGGATTTAGAGCCACTGGTACATTTAAAATCTTCAGAAAAAGTTTGTTACTGCCAGAATCCAGATTGCTGGTTATAATTGATAAAGTCATTGTTGTGACCTGGAAGAGAAATTTAATTTACATTATTAATGCATGGGTAAAAAATTTTTTTTTAAGATTTATTTATTTATATATACAAGAACCTGGGTACAGGCCAGATGCGTGGGAGGGTGAGAGGATTCACCAGAGACAGAGCAGGAAACAGAACAGGCCGACTGACAAAATATACTGCTGAGGGGAGCAGCGGGTGAGACAGGAGAGGTCTGCCATGCCATGTGGGACCCTCGCCGACTGGCCGGGATCGAACTGGCGCTGCAGAGGCTGCAGACAGCCCTACAGTGTGGCGCTCAACTGCCTGCGCCACCAGGGGAGGCCCATGGGTCAAATATTTTAAGGACAGAATCCCAGAGGTTACTTTCATTTCCTAGTAGAATTTCCTTAGTAGATTATTCTTTAGGTAGAGAGTATTTGTATGATATGAACACACAATTGTTTGTCATAAGAGTACACACTTTCTTAGCTAGATTTGAATAAAGAAGTGCAAGTAAAAGTCCCTGTGAGAAGGGGTCTGTTGATTTAATCCTCCACATGGAGACTATGCACTAGCCATTGCAGGCTGAGTATTTTTGACAGATAGCAGAAATGTTTTATTTAAAGCACACATTTTTTTCTTTTTGGCTCACAGTTCTCATAAAATTAACTTTAAAGTCCAATATGAAATACAAAATTTTCTTTTTATTAAAACTAGGGTTTAGGTTATGTTAATGAAGTGTTGAATGAATTCTATAGTGGCTGAATATTAGTTGATATTTATCACCATTTTCAGATGCTGTCTTCCTTATGATTAAGAGTAAAGTGAGAGACTTTGTGTTCTGTGTCTGTCTGTCTCTATTACTAATTAGCTGTATGAATATGGTCAGGTTAACCTCCTTTAGTTGTCATTTTCAAAACTGAACTAGTAATAGTGCCTGTATCAGAGTTTTGTAAGGATTAAATAAGTTAATTTGTATCAAACACTCAGGACATTTTTGGATGAAGAATAAGCAATATTTAAGTTTTAGATGCTATTCTGTTTATATTATGTCAGTCAAAATTAGAAAAACAAGAGGCTGAGTATGGGAAATTAATTCAAAATAATGAGAAGGGAAATTATTTCTTTATGGAAATAAAATTTAATATGTTTATCTTTATAAGTATCATTATAAGATAAACTTATCTATCTTCAATTGCCATCTCTGTTGAGGAAGCAAGATGCTCTCAAAGCACCTTTCAGAGAATTTTAATTCTTTAGGCAGACTATATTTAAGGAAACCAAGGATGTTATTGTATCTTCAACCAGTGAATTTATTCTTTAAAGAAAGTATGTGACAAGTTTAGTTTTGAAAAATGGTTTGTGAGTCTCTTCCAAATTGTCTTTTTAATTTTAATTAAAAAGCTTTAAGTTAAAGATCATCTTAACTTTTTTTGGTTTGAAATTTGAAGTTCTTGTAACAACTTAAAACACACACACACACACATATATTTGTATATGAGGGAAAAAATGAAAACTATTAGAAGTAACCAATCATTGATTTTAAGATAAATGAATTCAAGTATATAATTTCAAGAACTTATATATACAGAATATTTAGAAGGCGTGGGAAGATCGACAATCCTGGAAGAGCATGTACAAGAAGATACAACACAAGAAACACACATTTCCTCCCCTGCTGAATCTCCATCCCAAAAGACCAAAAGTGAGTAGCTAATTAAAAGGACTTAAGTGATAGTCAACATTTATGTACAAATTTGTCTTGTTTGGACAAAAAGGATAACAAAAATAATAAGTTATACTGTATATTATACCTGTTTATTCAATGTTTATGAGCTTCTGCTATTTGTCAGGCACTGTTCTTGGCCCTGAAATGAAATAGTAAGCAAAGCAGATAGCATTCTGTGCTTTCATGAACCTTAAGAGTTCATGCATAGATGTTTCATACTAGGTCTTTTTCTATAATGCATTTTTGATGCAGAATAAAAATACAGCTATCCAGATGATAACTATTAGAGTATTTTTTGTTCAGAAGAGACAATAAAATAAAATAAAGTACTTTTCTGAGAATGATTAGAAAGATACATACTTGCTTGCAATCTACAAAATATTATTTTTGACAGAGGATGCAAATTATTTCTGTTACTTCTGTTTTCCCTTTATATTACATATTTCTAATTTATTAACTTTTTAATGTAGCTATTTGTTTAAATAAGCGCTATAATTTCTTTTTTTATTTAAATTTTATTTTTATATTCCCCATACAATTACAATCCCCTTATTTTTGACCCCAAGCCCTCCTTTCCCCACCTCCACCCCCCATAGAGTGTCTCTGGTTCATAGTTGTTTGTTGATTTTGATATTTTCTTTCTTATAGTTATTCTTTTTCCTGTTACCTCATTTAAGTTTTCTAGATTCCTGCTATGAGTGAGACCATCCGGTATTTTTCTTTTTCTTTCTGGCTTATTTCGCTGAGGATGATCACTTCTAGCGCCATTCATGTTGCTGCAAACTGCATGTGTTTATCTTTTTTGAATGCTGAGTAATATTCCATGGTGTATATGTACCACATCTTCTTGATCCAGTCATCTTGGGCATTTGGGTTGTTTCCAAAGCTTAGCTATTGTAAATAGTGCTGCTATAAACATAGGGGTGCAGGTACTCTTTGGAATTAAAAAGAAACTTCTCTGAAGAGGAAATGTAAATGGAAAACAGGCATATGAAAAAATGTTCAACATCACTTGTAATCAGGGAAATGCAAATCAAAACTACCATGAGATACCATTTATACCAGTGAGAATGGCACATATTAAAAAAACTAGCAACAACAAATGTTGGCGAGGTTGTGGAGAAAAAGGAACTCTCCTGCACTGTTAGGGGGAGTGCAAACTGGTCCAACCACTATGGAGAGCTGTGTGGAGATTTCTGGACCTACTAAACATAGAGCTTCCATATGATCCAGCAATTCCACTCCTAGGTATTTACCCAAAGGACACAGATACAATTTCTTTTTATTAAACCTATGGTTTAGGTTCCGTTAATGAAATGTTGAATGAATTCTATACTGAAGTACAATGCAGTAAAATGTTATTTAAAAATTAAACATAATAAGGAAGCTTTAAGGATTGTATTATAATTTTATTTTATGTACTACAAACATGTAAATCGTCAATATATGTTTATATTTTGAAAAAGGATGGAAAATAGGGAAAAGAATTTGTGTCTTTAAGAATTCTTGTGTGAATTGTGATTTAGTGCCTTCTTTGCCATATTTTGGGGTCTATCACCATACTAACCATAATTTTAGTATTTGACATCAAGCTTTAGCAGTATCCTTGCTTGAAACAGCTACAAAAATTTAATCTCTTTTTACAGGTGAAACTGTGACTGGAGAATTATCAAAACTCTTGGATGAAATAAAGCTCTGTCAAGAAAAAGATTATTCTTTTGAAGATTTGTGCCACACAATATCAGACCACTACTTAGATAATTTGAGCAAGATTTCAGAGGAAGAACTTGGGAAAAATGGAACCCAGAGTGTAGTAAGTAAGGGGGCAAGAAGACCCTGCGTCTGTCTTTGCTAGTTCAGTGCGTTCCTAAGAGGCTCGGGAGTTGTGCATTATCCTATCTAAAGATTCAGTGGCAGATGTCAGCACCCTGTGCTCTTCCCTGATATCATTGGTGTTTTATTACCGCTGCATGTGTACGAGAAGGAATGCTTTGATAAATTACTTATTCCTTGAGGTTACCTTGCTACTGTGAGAATCTCGTTAACACGTGGATTCATAGAATCTGTGATTCATTTCTTTCAGTTTCATTGGGCATAATGATGATTGATTTGCAAAGCAAAAAGAAAACCTTCCTTCTGTCTTCTTTCCCTTTTCTCTGTGAACCCCACCTCTGTAAAAGACAGCTGAGCCATGTGTGTATAGTTCTGCTCACTCCATGATTTGTAGTAGGAGAGAGACTTTGTGGAAAGTGACACCTGCATATTTTTATGATCTTGTGCAAATCCCAATTTTCTTGCAACCTACAAGTTCAGTATATAAATTATGAGTTCAAGATTCTTTCTCATTTGGGTTTTTACATTAACACAACACAAGAAAAAACGTATAGTCAATCACTTTAAAATTAAGACTTGTATCCTGTTGAGGAAGGATTTGTAGGAGGCATGGTATTAAAGTAGATACATTATTTTGATATGAAACCTTTAATTATTTTTTAATTTTCATTCATTTATTTATTTTTAAATTTTATTTTTATAAAATGTATATATTTTTATATTCCCCATACAATTGCAACTCCCTTATTTTGCCCCCCATCCCTCCTTTCCCCGCCTCCCCCCGCCCCATAGTCTGTCTCTGGTTCATAGTTGTTTGTTGATTTTGATTTTTTCTTTCTTGTAGTTATTCTTTTTCCTGGTCCCTTATTTAAGTTTTCTAGATTCCTGCTATGAGTGAGAACAACCATTATTTTTCTTTTTCTTTCTGGCTTATTTCTCAGAACATGATCGGCTCCATCCATGTTGCTACAAATTGCATGAGTTTATCTTTTTTTGAATGCTGAGTAATATTCCATGGTGTATATGTACCACATCTTCTTGATCCAGTCATCTATTTTTGGGCATTTGGGTTGTTTCCAAAGCTTAGCTATTGTAAACAGTGCTGCCATAAACATAGGGGTGCAGGTGCTCTTTTGAAACCTTTAATTATTTTTAAAACTTTATTTGTTGTAGAAACTTTCTGCAAAAGCCAATAATAGAGTGAATTGTGTTAAGTATGTCATATCATTTATGAAAACTAAATATATATAGCCAAGTATAGTGACTATAATGAGAATATATAACTTGATTCAGTTGCTTAATGTGAGATGTAACACCACATTTCCTGGGCTCGTATTTGCTAGTCTAGTTCCATGGCTGGGCCTTTCTGCCTATGCCTGTTTTTGTTTGTTTGCTGTACTCTCTTTTGTAAAACATCACATTGGTTCCAACAACAGCTCTTTATGAAAAATTATAACTAATTTTGTGTGTGTGTGCACAGTGAATTAACTGTAGGTTTTTCTCAAATGAAAATTTTATGTTAATGAAATAAAATGTTAGGATATAGTTCCCAATTTAAAAATCTTAACCAGGTATATGCTTTCTCTAGATTACCAAAGTTTCATTTCAACAGCTCCTTGAAAGTTGGTTAGAAATGAGAACATATTTATCCTACATAAGCAGTATGTGGTATTTAGATTTTTAGATCTGTCTTTAACAGTTTCTCTAAATTGGCTACTTCAAAACCCATGTATTTCCTGAATGTCTTAATTTTCTAGACCAGTGGTTTCTAAACATCTCTTGTTTTAAGTATCATTAAATAAACAGGTCCTGAGCAAACATCCCAAAGGCATTTATATATGTTATATATTTATATTTATTACTTTTCTAAGAATATTGTAGTAGTAAGAGTTAATACTCAGAAATTGCATTAAGTGAACTCAAGCTTATACTTTCACAAAAGCAATCACTGGATTCTGTCTTGGGACAAACCTTTATATTATGTTTTGTGAGCTATTGCTCTATTAAATATTTAAGTTCTATGAGGCAGAAAAGCAAAGCATAGATGTTAGAGCAAATAGTAATATTAATCTGGAATAATAATTTAAAAAGGGGAAGCATGGGAGATAAGATTAAAAAGATAGGCTGAGGTCAAGCCATGAATGTCAGGCTGAGAAGTTTCATATTTATTTATTTTTTGAAGTGAGAAAAATTTAAAATATTCTGGGCAGGTAAAACTCATCATTGGATGTGGCCTGTCAGAAGGTAAAATTAGTAGAAATTTGTTACCAAATGTTTAAAGCTTAATGCAATACCTTTGACCTTTTTCTATAACTTCTGTTTTACTTGGGTTCACTCCTGTTATGTTGAGTATTTGTTTCCATTCATCACTGTTTTTCCAGAGTTCTGTTCTGAATTGTACTCTCAAATTATGCAAAATACTTAATCATGTACTTCTAGATCACCTAGTGCAGATGGTTGGTACATATTGTCAACTGTAGGATTTATGATAGCAGTAATGAGATGCATTTCCTTACTCCAGGGAGTTCAAAATTCTTGTTCCAAGAAGTCTTTAATCACAGTGTGCAGACAGCTAGCATAAAACTACAAGTATATGAACTGACATTTAGGAGGTGCTTGTTATTTTCAATTCTAATGTTTTATATGACTTAAGCCATTTAGTCTTCCACAACAGATGGAGTTTTGGGAAATGACTTACCTGGCAAGTGGCAAATCTAGGCTTCAAACTTAGTCATTGTTTTAATTCCTCACTAATTTATCATAAGCTACCAATGGCCAAGGAATTAAAGTAAAATTCTATTATTGAAGTACCATCAGTTGACATCCTTATTAATGTTTTGAAAGTATAGGATTTTCCCCCTCAGGTATAATTATCATAGATGTCTCACCACTGTAGCTTCCATAATCTTCCACTACAGTCTACTGTGCTCCCTCCCCACCCGGTTCTCACCTTCCTTCTCCCCTGTGACCCTTGGGTGCCTCAGTTCATGGACCAGTTTTCAAGGTTTGGTCTTAAAGTTTGCCTTTGACTATTTGCTTGGTTTCTCTATATTCTGCACTTAAGTGACACCATCATTGAAATTTTTTTAATTAGTGAAAATTTATTAAGTATTCATTGATGACTTTCATGGAGTAGAGACATGAAACTGGGCCCTGGAGGAGAAAAGATATGCTTTGCTTTTTGCACTTGAATTGGGATGAATGAATGAATGAATGAATGAATGAATAAAAGGGATTTAGGGAAGAAGATTCCAACCTGCAGAAAAAGTGTGTGCAAAAGCCTGAAGGTGAGACGTGGCATATAATCTGAGGAGAATGGTTTACCATGAAAATTGGTTTGGGAAAGTTAGTAAGGAAAAAGTTATGATGATATTTAAAACTTATGGAACACTATTTATTTTACTTGATTTAATCCCCACAATAACCCTACGAAAGTGGTAGTGTTATTCCCCCCATTCACAGGTGAAAAAAATAGAGGTTTAGGGAACTTTTATGACTTTCATAAGTTTGCAAAGTACCAGTCCAAGATCAATTTTGTCAAAGAACAGGGACAGATAATTAGATTTATGAAGCTAGTCAGAAGCTTAATTTTGATTTTGAGGAGAATAAACTCTGTCATGAATATGATCATTTTGTTAGGCGTACTGGGGAGACCTTCAAACACTTGACTCTTGGCAATGAATATGCATTGGCTTTATAAGGAAAGACTCCCCTAAAAATACAGATACTCTGAGGTACCATGGCAGACCAAATAAATCAGAATTTCCTTGAGTACCTCTGAGCATTATCCTTTCTAAAAAGCTCACTCTAAGATGCACTTTATTGGTCTAGATGACCAGCATTTTGCCAGGACCTTCCTCAGGTCATTCGGGCCTGAGTTGATGAGTCTAAGCTGATCTTGCTGATACCACAGAATTGCAGAATTTTAGTGCTAGAATAAATCTCAAGGATCTTCTAATGTTCTCCCCAGTGTAAAAGTTTATAAATGTATCTTGAATTAGGGAAGTTTTCAGTTTATCATTAAGGAAAATTCAAACTGTAGTGTAACTACAGTCCTAAATTACATTTACCTCTGTATTATATTAGAATGTTGAACATAGAAGAACATTTTTGTTTGTTTATTACATTAATGATAGAGGGATTGACATTTGGGTTCAGTTAAATTTAAATTGAGATGATGTGAAACATCTACCTTGTTCAATTGTTATTGTCAATTGTAATATGACAATTCCACAAGTAATTTGAAGAAATCAAAATTGAGCAAAATAGGTTTTGTAGCATTCTTATCTTTAATAAATGTGTTTTATGTATTAACAATGTAGCTTGAAATTCAGGGGTATATTAATTCTTAGTTCAGTTTAGCTTTTACTGCTTTATCTTTTCCAATAGAGGGCACTCTAATTCAGTAATTTAGAAATACAAAATCAGCCATCTTATGTAAGAACTTTTATTTTTGAATTGGAGGGGTTTTAGATTTTATAAAATATTAGCCTTAAGGTGGTAGCTCAGACAATTTTAGTAATATAAGTGAATGAAAAATTAAATTCTTATTATGATTGAATGTGTTCATTTGAAGGTTTTTGCATTTAATGTGAATGCCAGCTCAAGTTCAAGTTAAAATTACATTTTCTCTTGCATAAATTTTAATTCAAAAGTCAGTCTGTTTTCAGTGCTTTTATAATAAGTGTATGGAGCCATTTTCTAAGTTGAATTAGGGAATTATATAATTTAGGATGTAAATTTTGAAGAAATATAATTATCTTCATGTTCTTCATAATCATATGAAATATTGGTTTTTGAAAGAATATAAAATAGTCTGCAAAGAAGTTTTGTTCTTTTATTTTCTCATCGATTGAGTTTTTTTTCCTCTGTGTGTAAAATGTGCATAACCTTTAAATGTGAACACATCAGTCCTTAGATTTCTCTAAGGAGGTAATCTGAGCAGATTTTAGAATCTTTCAGGAAAGCATTTGAAAAAAATTTAAAAATAAAAAATGTAATTTTGCCTCATCAGCCTAACTGCATAAGAAATAATAAAAAAAAAACTCCCGGGATGCATTATATTATATGCGTTCTTTGGTTGCCTGGCAGATTTTGTGCGAATTACTCAGCCAGGATTCCTCTTTCTGTTATTTCACTATCTTTCAATGTGCAAATGATGAACTGAAGGAGCAGGAATACAGAGTCACGATTACTGACTTGAATCTTAGGCTGTCGATACAGAACAGCTGGAGCTGAATGAAAGGAGAGAACCAGACCAGAACATCTGTCTCTTCATAGAAGAGCCTATTACTTATTGCCTAAGTCTAGGATTTTCAAAACACCTATCATACCTCATGTCAGGACTAAAATTAAGACAAGTGATAATTTGCATGAGCCAGAGTTTAAACAGCTATTAATAATAGGCACAAACACCATGATAAAGTTCTGCCCTGAAGAAGAAAGAATCCTAGTCCATGACCCCATATCATTTACAACTACAACCCACACCCATTGCTACATCTAATGCTCAAAAACAGCCTAAAAGTGGAGGCTGACACGAGGCTCTGAGTGACACTAAAACCAAGGAGCTGGCTTAGAGGAGGGGATAACTGTGGATCCCCACCACACAACACTGTTACCCACAACATAGTGGGAAGCTTGAATCTCTGATGCTTATTGGAGGTGACCCTTCACTGCCCCACTGATCTGCTTCCTTTCTACCTATTACCACTTGCTGGTACCAGTTTTCCAATCACATCACCAAATTCAATGACAGCAGTCTGAAAGTCTAGTCCTAGTACAATCCATAAAATCTAAAAATTAAGAGACAGAAAACATACCGCAAATACTGGAGAAGGAAAAAAAAAAAAAAAAACTACAAGAAAAGTCTCAATCCAGCAGAACTATGGAATCATCTGAAGAGGAAGGACTTCAGGGAACGCAATAAAATAGTGATGATATAAAACAGTAACAGAATAAAGACTAAGAAAAATATGAGGATTTTTACAATGTAGAACTTATGAATTTAAAAAATATTCTAACCAAATTTAAAAATACAACAGTGGGCCTCAATAGCAGACACAAGCAATCCACAGAATTAGTGGGCACAAAAGCACAAAAACAGAGAATACACCAATAAAAAACCAAACAGAAAAAAAAATATGAAAAAAGTGTAAGAGCATGTTGAGATAACCTAAAGAGAAAAAACATCTATATCTTGGGGATGCCAGAAGAAGAAAAAAGGAAAGGCATAGAAAATTTATTTTAAAAAACAATTGCTGAGAACTCTCTTAATCTGGGAAATGACCTAGACATTGTGATTGAAGAGACCCAAAGGTTCCCAAACAAAATACTAGCCAGACACACATCAACACAAACTATAACAAAACTCTTGAAAGCCAATGATAAGGACAGGATACTAAAAACATCAAGAGAAGAGAAAGTAGCTTTTAAGAGAACATTAGTAGACTGTCAGTGAACTTTTCAGTTAAAACACTACAAGCAAGAAGGGAAGGCAGGAGATATGTAAAGTACATAAATAAAAAAAGATAACACAAGCTAAAAAAATAAAAACAGAAAAAACATCAAAAAAGCAATGAGCACTTGTGTCTCAGTAAGACCTTCAATGTAAATGGCCTGAATTCACCAGTCAAAAGTTGAAGTGTGACTGGGCCTCCCTGGTGGTGCAGCAGGTTGAGTGCAGTGCTGTGAAGCTGTCCGCAGCCTCTGCAGTGCGAATTCGATTCCAGGCTGGCCAGGGGATACCCACATGGAGCAGCAGACCTCTCCTGCCTCACCCACTGCTCCCCTCAGCAGTGTACTTCGGTCCTTCTGCCTGTTCTGCTCCCCGCTTTGTCTCTGGTGAATCCTCTCACCCTCCCGCGCCTCTGGCCTATGCCCCAGTTCTTGTATAAAAATGAATAAATCTTTAAAAAAAAGTTTTTTTTTTTTTTAAAAAAAGGTGATTTGTGACTGAATGGATTCAAAACAAAGTCTAGGCTTATGCTGCTTAGATGTAACTCATGTTACTGAGAAAGATAGGCACAAGTTTAGAATTACAGTCTGAAAGAAAATCCTACGAGCAAATGGCAGTCAAAAAAGTGAGGAATGGCTATAGTTGGCTAAGGTAAAGTAGAACTTTAGTTTAAAAAACATAGTAAGAGAGATGAACATTATATAATTAAGTGCCCAATACAACAAGAAATTACACTCATAAACATATATGCACCAAATGATGGTGCGCCAAGATACATAAGACAGTAACAAAAATAAAGAGAGAGATTAATAACAACACAATAATACTAGGAGATTTTTAAACACATTCTATTTACAACTAGGACAGATCAACAAGACAGAGTAAATGAGGAAATGAAGAGCTGGGCCAAATGGGTTTAACAGGTATTTGTAGATCAGTTTGTCACAAAACCACTATGCTCATTTTTTAAAAAGTGCACATGGAACATTTTCAAGAATCAACCATATATTAGTGCACATATCAGTTGTCAATAAAACTATGAAGATAAAAAAATTATACAAATTACTTTCTCTGACCATAATTCCACAAAACTACCTACCAAAAAGTAAAACTGAGATATGAACTAATGTGGACCTGTCATTAGTATCTCCTAGATTGACCCACCCTTACTTTTTCATCATTGTAGCCATTTTTGCAGGTTTGACCCTCTTTACCTTTGACCTGAATGACAGTAAGAGGCTCTTATCCTGTCTACCTGATTTTAATCTCTCCTTTCAATTTGCTCCAATGTATTCTTAATAGTTCTATCAAATCAGTGTGTCTTAATGGTAATTTTGATCTTACCACTCTTCTCAAAACTAGAACTAGTCCTTCTTGCAAAAATTAAATTGCAGGCTTTATTTCTGGCATTCCAGGTATTCTATGTTCTAGCTTCATCATATATTACCAACTGTTTTTCACATGTGTCTTACATAAATTTAATGTTTTAACAATGGATTGCTCTCAAGTTAATCTATATCTTTCCCATACTCACTATATTTCATGCATATATAATTCTTTTCCCTATTGTCTCTCCTCAGTTTTTGATCCTCCCATTTAGATTCAATTTAGATCCAATTATTTGGATCAGATATCACTAGATTTTAATTTTAAATCTGTTATGTAAATTATATAGTTTGTTTTGTATTTATGTAAGAATCTTATTTGGCTTTGCTTATAAGTTATTTGATAATGGGAAATATTGAGAGGTGTGTGTGTGTGTGTGTCTGGATAGCATCGTTTCTCACTCCCATGCTTAATAAACATTTATTGAATTGATATGATAGACTCTGGACATCCCAAAACCCATTTGACAACTGGAATTAGGTGCAGATCTAAGGGAAGAACTATAAGAATGAGTCTTCGTAAAATATCAATAAAATATCTTTGAATATTATAAGCTTTTTGTGAAGGTACTCAAAGGCATTTAGCTCTTTTCCTAAAGAATTTTAAACTTTAATATATTTATGATGTTTGTGAAGATACTTTATTTGCTCTGCAGACATAACATCAACCAATTTTAGTTTTGATGCTTTCATTCTTTCTGATCGGTCTATACTTCCTAGCTTGAATTTAATCTTCTTGACAGAAGAACTCAACTACCATGATTTCCTTGAGAGTTTATACACTCAGGAGCTAACTGTGATGTTTTCTTGAAAGTGTAATCATAATTCTCTTCTAACCTTACTTTCTGAATAATGATGAAGTTAATTTTTGACTCTTCAGCCATGTGTCACATTTATCTTGTTCATTTGCCATAACCCACCTAATTTGTAATTCTATTTCAAGGTGCACATTTGAGAATTCTTGATTCTCTTTGGGAGTAAAGGCATTGGACAGCTTGCCATTCTAAAAGAATCCCACTTTCCTTCCTAATGCCAAAGGAAATTAGTCTGAGCTTAAAGAGACACATCAGTGGTGATAATCACTTATCTCTGTATTCAGGGAAAAGTTTTTCACCTTTAAGAGCAAATTAATTCTAATGGAATAGTGGACTAGTAACACTGGAAAAAGTATTGATTGCTCTTGCTTCTAACATATTTCATCATGAGACCTGAATATTGGACTACTGAATATTGGAATTCATTTAGCCTTTAACAGTTGAAGAATTACGATTCTCAATGATACAATCAAACTCTGTAATAGTAGAATGAAAAGATATTGTATTGCCTGCTTCAGTCTCAGGCTTACCTTTTTTTAATTATCTGGTGTTATCTTCACTTTCCTTTGCCAGAATTTTATTATCTGTGCTTTTTAAAAATGCAAATATTTTGGTTAATTTTAATTTCGCAACAGTTCCATTTAGTTAATAGCTGCCAATCTATGCTATCAAAAATTAATAATGAGAAACAAAGTGTTAATTTAAAGATGGATTGAGATAGTCAGAAAGATGAATTGGATCAGAATTCAAAGGCTCAAAAATGAACCATATAAATGAACCAACAAGAAGTGTATATTAATACAGTGGAAATTAATTGCTACAAAATAAATGAGACAAACATGGTCATATTATATCTTTTCCTAAATCATCCATTCTTTCATGCTGAAATAAGTTAATTCTAGCCATGAAGATTTCCATTTTGCCCTGTAATCCTTTTCTTAATTAGCCTGGTACTACCTTCCTTAGCATCTGAAGTATCTTTATTGTCATAGTTATTATCAGCATCACAAACTTACTGAATTTCCACATCAAAATATTATACTATATTTCTTCCTAAACACATGCTTGCAACTTGGAATTGCATTATTAGAGTAGAGAATAAGACTTTTGAATTCAAACAGACTTTAATTAGAATCCAAGTTGTATTCCTTACATAAATGGTACCCTGATGTATAGACTTCTCATCTGAAGAATAGAATTTCTGAAAAGTCCTTCTTCCCCTGAGCTACTAAATCAGAATGTTTGGAGGTGGGTATTTTTAGTGAACTCCCTAGATGATTCTTATCTCAATAGCTTGTACACATGCACATTTTAAAAAGTGTTGATTTCTTAGATTGTTAACTATTCAGACCCACTTTCTTCTTGCCTATATCAGATTCCAATGATCTGACCCTGATAAGACTTTGCTTCTTTTTGTCTGCTCTTCTGAATACAAATTTGCTTGGGTATCAGAGCAAAATAATTACCTTTTAAGGATATATTTGTTTTTTTATTTTGTGAAAATGCTGTTGGAAGTTTGATAGGGATTATGTTGAATCTTTAGATGACTTTGGGTAGTATGGAACTTTTAGCAATATTAGTCCTTCTGACTAATTAACCCATGACCTGGGTTATCTTTCCTCAGTTTTTTTTCATCAAAGCCTTGTCGTTTTTAGTGTACAGATCTTTTATTTTCTTGGTTAAATTTATCTGTATGTATTTTATTGTTTTTGATGCTACTGTGAATAAATTTTTTAAAATTTCTTTTTTGGATGCTTTGTTGTAAGTGTACAGAAATGCAACTGATTTTTGTTTCCTGGTTTTGTATACTGCAACTTGAACGAATTTTTAGAGTGATCTTTAAAAGATTTTCTTGGTGAAGTCTTTAGGATTTTTTATGATCATGTCATCTGCAAATAAAGACAATTTTACTTTTTTCTTTCTGATGTCCTTTACTTATTGACTTACTCATTTCCTAGTTTCTCTCTCTAGGACTTCAAGTACTATGTTGAATATGAGTGGTAGGAGTGGCACCCTTGTCTTATTCCTATCTCATAGGAAATTCAGCTTCAACCTTTTACTTTTGAGTATGTTAGTTTTCGGCTTGTGATATGCATTGCGGGCTTTTGTTATGTTGAAATATGCCTTCTATACCCAATTTGCTCGGTGTTTTTTAATCACAAAATTATGTGTAATTTATCAAATACTTTTTCTATTGAGATGATCATATGATTTTTACCTTTCATTCTGTATAACTTATCTGTTAACAACCTTTTATGCTTGAAATTAAAAGACAATGATATTGAAGTACTCAAGTATAAAGTGGTATTCAAAAGACTGTGTCATCATTGTAATACTTTCATTGCCAATTCTTCAAACTAATAGACCACATTACTACTGCTTACTTGTTCCTTAAAGTTCTTTTTCCTAACAACTTCACACCCTGGTCTTGCCCCTCTACTTACTTAAAAGTAAAAGTCTACAGTAATGAAACTAAACTCAGGAACAATGTTTTAATTTTTGTTGTCTATCCCAAGTGCCCATTATCATTCTTTGTATATAAGTGCTCAATAAATATTTTTGATCATTCAATTCATCTTTTAAAATTTGATATTAGCTTGTCTTCTCATCCACTCTATATTATTTAATCATAAATCATTTTACCCCCTCATGGCTATAATCCCCAAGGTTCTGGGCAACATAAATTAATATGAAATCTTTTAATCATTATAATGTTAAAAGATTGTATTGTATTGAGAGCATCTTTTATAGGAGCTAAGTAAAGGGCTAGATCAGGCAACAAGTAGAGGGATGTTCACAGAGATTTATTGTGTTTCAAGTCTGCAGTGTTTCAATTTTTGATCTTTTATTGGGGTCATCTGCCTTCCAGTGGAATACATAACTAACATACTGTACATCATAAAAAATGTGTGCATGTGTGTAAAGAGGGGACAGGGAGGAAGGGAAAGTAAAATTGGGGAAAGTCATTATTAGGGACTTGTATTCTTGCCCTTGATTGAAGAGTTCTCAAATTTTATCTTCTCCTTTAGTATGTGACTTTTTATGATCTTGAAAATCCAATCATAAACATTGAAAAATCTGATTTTTTTATAGAGTAATGTCATAGTCTAAAACACAAAAATCCTACATTCATATATCAGATATGCACAGACAAACATTTTTCTTGTTTATAAATTTTAGAGGTGCTTTGATTATTCATAAACTTGGAGGCATATTTATTTAATGAAGATATTCTGAATCACACATAGTGATGAGGTAGAAGGTAGACATGGTTTTATATATATAGTGACAGGAAGATCTTATTTCAGTAGACTAGGTAACATTATCCTGAATTTTAAAAAGATAAGTAAATCTCTTAGACAGTTATATCTAGTTAATTCATCACTGAGGATTGAGTTGATCACTAAAGCCATTAATTGTGTTAATTGTGTTAACTAGTTATTAAAGAAAGTTTAGGATTAAACAAAGAATAAACTTTGAAAAAGAATTTTATTTAAAACATAGTCTACTTATGAGCGTTAGAATATTTATGAGTTTAAAGTTACTATATGTTGAGTTTGAGGATATTAAAATTTTTAAATAAGATCAAAAACATCATGAACATTATGGTTATAAATTAGTGCTGTAATAATTAACCATATTATTTAAGATAATGCTAGCTTTTTGATAAAATTAAGGCAAATCAACAACAGCTGACATGTAATACAAGTTTATTTTTCACTCATTGGAAGTCCATAATAGGTCTTCCTAATCAGCAAGTGACTCTTCTCCAAGTGGGAATTCATGAACTCAGTCAGACTTCTTCCATCTAGCAACTCTGGTATCTGGAGCACAGGCTTCCAAGGTCACCCAACTCATCTGTAAAAGGTGGCCAAGGGTAAACATAATGGAGGATGCAGCCAGGAAGTGTTAGGGGATGGGTTTGGAAACAGCAAACATCATGCAAATAGCCAACACCCTACTCATATTTCCTGCACTTGTACTCAGTCACATGGCCATGTCAACTGGCAAGGGAAGCTAAGAAATACAATCTAGTTATGTTGCTAAGATGTAGAGAGATCAGATTGGTAATCACCTCACCAGGATTGGCTGCACCGTATCTTCTATAATTTAAATATTTTTCCATATACACTGATTCCTATAGTTTCATAAAATTTTCATATAGTTTAGGTAATCACATATTGAAAGCATGCATTTAATAATTAAAATTTTCACAGTTAAAACTGTGAAATATTTTTTATAAAACAAAAATTAGACCTTAATTTCAAACTATTTCAAGTTTTAATTTCTTCCAAAAGAATATTAGAGTTATCACTAACCATTGTTGTATTATATAAATAATAGGTGCTTTACTTATAATCACTTTAGAGTGATTATTATGAAAATTTGCAAATATTTTTGACACACTTATTTACATATGAAGTTATAAATAAATACATCTTTAGCTAATTTACACATTTAAATAAGTAAAATCAGCAATTTTAATATGCTTGAGTGAGAAAGAATCTGAGATCTTGTTTTCCAAAAAATAAATGAAAATGAGTTGTTTCTTTTTGAGATTAAGAAATTGTATGAAAGAATATTAATGATTTGCTGAGATGTCTGGTAGATAAGACAGTAATTACTTTTAGAAATCATGCTTGAAGTTGGATTGTACACCTGTGTATGTGATAGCATACTTGGATATGCTATTTTTATTCTCACTTTTTATCTTTTCTTATAGTAAACTATATTTGCTTTCATTTGATTTACTTTAGAATTTCTCTTGTTTTGTATGCTGGTTCCTCCCTCAAAATAGCACTGTTCATCTCTCTTGCTGTCAGAATTTTTAAATTCCAAGACACTATTTATGCAATACTGGCTTCTGGTGGTCACAAATACAGCCTTGGACGCATTTTGTTTATATTGAACTCTCTAAGGAGAATTAGATTTTATTACTTTGAAATGGCCCTGTGATCACACTTTAGATCCTCTGATGAAGCTTTTTTCTACTGCCATCAAAGAAATGTATCCAGCAGAACTGTGCACTGGTTCCCAATACCAGAGAAGGCTCCAGCTGCTTGGAAGATAGCTCAGATCACCACTGTTAAACCATCAGGAAATACAAGTCAGTCACTTCTATTCCATTGCATTTTGATATTGGAGTCACCATAGAAAACAGCATATTTAAGCATTGGATAGAGTAGCACTCTTACAGACTTAAAGAATAGGCAGAGGGACTCCATGGTGGCACAGGCGGTTGAGTGCAGATCTGTGAAGATGTCCTCAGCCTCTGCAGTGCAGGTTCAATCCCTGGTGGCCACGGAGAAACCCACATGGCAGGGCAGACCTCTCCTGTCTTGCCCACTGCTCCCCTCTGCAGTGTAGTTTGGTCGGTCTGCCTGTTCTGTTCCCCTCTCTGTCTTGGGTGAATCCTCTCACCTTCCCACGCATCTGGCCTGTACCCTGGTTTTTGTATAAAAAAAATTAAAAAAATATTAAAAAAAAAAAGAATAGGCATAGCAGTAGTGCATCCATCCCCAAGGACCAACTCACTCCCCTTCTGACAACTAACTCAGGGAATTGACCTCAGTTCATCCTTCTTGTGCTGACAGGATTCTGACTCCTCTTGTCTGGACACTGAAATACTGAAAGCCATGGAGAAGGGCATGCCTGAAAGCCATCAGCAAAAGTACTTAGCAGAGCAAGGTGGCATTCATTGACCATAAAAAGGGAAGGCTATTCTCACATAAGGCCAGTAAAGACTGCCAGGGACACTGTCTCATTTAAGGAGGTGTTCTAGGCCTACATCCTGTTCTTTTATGGCCACTTTGGGATTGTGCATATGAGATATTCCCTTCCACAACAAGGTGACACCCATATGTAGATTGTACCAAATCAGTGCTGAAATTAGGAAATTTTAAAAGATGTCTGCACAATCTGATTTTCCAATTTTCCATATATCTCTTCAAAACCAATTTAATCTGACTTAAGTAAAAAGGGGTTGTGTTAACTGATGTAAATGAAAAGTCCAGGCTTTCATGTATGACTGTGTCCAAGTACTCAAGATCATATTGCATCTGTCTCCATCTCTCAACTAGGTTTTATTCTGTTCTATTCTATTCTATTCTATTTCTATTCTATTCTATTCTATTCTATTCTATTCTATTCTATTCTATTCTATTCTATTCTATTCTATTCTATTCTATTCTTCAATTCTATGGTTTCAGGTCTTACATACAAGTCTTAATCCATTTTGAGTTAATTTTTGTGTATGGGGTGAGGTAGTGTTCTAATTACATTTTTTTTTTTCCATGTGACTGGGCAGTTTTCCCACCACTATTTGTTGAATACTTTTTTTTCTCCATATACTCTTGGCTGCTTTGTTATAAGTTAACTAATCCATATAATTGTGGGTTTATTTCTGAGCTCTCAATTCTATTCCATTGACCTGTGTGTCTATTTTTATTCCAATACCATACTGTTGTGATAACTATAGCTTTGTAGTATAGTTTGAAATCTTGGCATATGACACTTTTTTTTTTGGTTAGGATTTCTTTGGTATTTGGGGTCTTTTGTGGTTACATATAAATTTCAGGAATGTTTTCTCTATATCCTTGAATAGTATATGGGGATGATCAGGAGATAATGTTATAGAGGTAGCCATTAAAATTATCTTTGTATTACATAATAACACATTTTGTCCTTATGTTCTAGGCAATGGATATCCATTGAATACCTTCTAGAATGCCATTGAATATGTATATTGCTTTGGGTAAGATGGCCATTTTAACAATATTAATTCTTCCAATCCATGAGCAAGGGATATCTTACCATTTTTTTGGTATAATCTTCTGTTTCTTTTACAATAACATTGTTCTTATAGTTTTCATTATGCAAGTTTTTTTATCTCCTTTATTCCTAGGTATTTAATTCCTTTTGATAAATTTGGAAGTGAAATTGTTTTCTTTTTTATTATAGTGCTGCTGAAGTGAGCACGGAATTGTTTTCTTGATTGCATCCTTTTGTGTGTTGTGTTACAACAGATTTTTGTATATGGATTTTGTAGCCTACCACTTCACTGTACTTATTTATTGTTTGTAATAGTTTTTTTTTTTAGTGGTATCTTTAGGACTTTCTATATTATATCTTCAGCATAAGGGTAGTTTTACTCCTGTTTTCCAATTTGGATTACTTTCATATCTTTCTCTTGTGTAATGATCTAACAAGGACTTCCAATACTATGTTAAATAGTAGTGGTGAGAATGGGCATCTTTGTCTTATACTTGATCTGAGAGGAAAAACTTTCAGTTTTTCACCATTGAGTGTTATCTTAGCAGTGAGTTTGTCATATATGGCCTTTATTATGTTGAGGTATCTTTCTTTTATCCCCATTTTATTGAGTTTTTATAATAAATGGATGTTGAATCTTGTTAAATGCTTTCTTGCATTTACTGATATGATCTTATCATTTCTATTTTTCCTTTGGTCCAAAACCCACTATTTAAAGATGCACTGGACTTCAGACTTCTTTAAGACATGGTTCAGAATGGAGACTTTAGTTGAAATTAACACTATTTTATTTCATAATGGCTGTCATCTTAGGGAATGTTCACCGAATGCATTTGTTTGATACCAGGATGATTTTGTTTTGTTATTACTTTAATCATAGTGTATACTTACTCACAAATAATTCACCAGTTTTCAGAGTCTCATGAGGTTAGAAAATTGTAGAATAAAGTCACATTAAACTTTAAAATACCTTTTATGTACCTTTATAGCCATATACTCTCATTTGTACTACAATATGATTTATTTTATTAATTTTCTTTTCTCCTCCGATCCATAAATGGTTGAAATTTTATTTTGAATTATATTCTGAGAGAAATGATAATTTTTCTTTTGAGAAAAATAGCTTTAGAAGTAGAATTATAGACATATTTATAGAGAAGATAAAAATTATACCTGTAAATTACTTTATAAAGACTAAATTAGGTTAGTGGTAAATTGTGTGTGTGTGTGTGTGTGTGTGTGTGTATTCAGTGAAGCATAATACATAGAGTCTCAGTATTTTTCTCTAATCTCCTGTTATTTTAGGCAAACCTCTATATTTTGTCATACTTGGCACAAAAGTCAATTTTTGGGGAGACACTGATAATTATCATTTACTTTACTGTTTAGAAGAGGTTGCTTAAATCAGATAATATCCAAATAATCAAGGCAAAATTTCTATCCACCAGGCTATGAATTAGAGAAAGCACTTAAAGGAACCTAATACAGTAGCATGAGGTCAAAATGATTTTTTATCGAGACTTAGCCAATTTAGAGAAAGAAAGACAAAGATAGCCATTGCCTGGTAAAGTACAAAGGTGCAAAGATATACTTGCAAATAGCTCAAAATGTTTTTAGTTTAAAGAGAAGCAATGAGAGAATAAGAACTTAAACGCTAGTGTGCATTTAATGTTTATTTCTTGGTTTGACTTTTATCAATTTAGTAAACAGTAGAATGCTTAGATTTTTTTTTATTATGAATTCTCCATACCATATAACTTTTCTCCATACCATATAAGTCAAATTGAAAAAATCGAGTTATTAATGCACTCAGCCTGTTTTGATACTTTATTTTTAAACCAAGATAGGTAGCTATGGTTTTAATCTTCTAAATTATCAAATCTCTAATAAAATGTTTATAAATTCTCATCAGAGTTTGTAGAATTTCTAATATTTAACAGTTTCTTTTTAGATTTATTCAAGGTCTATTTCGAAAATACAAAGTTTACTCAGTATTTCAAGTAAAGCCTCAATTTGATCAATTAATTTTTCAAGTAGAACAATGCAGAAAAGTAATAAGATCCAAAGCAAATAGATAGATTTAAAAAAATACTATATTTTTCCTACTTCCCAGGTAATTTTTGTCTTCTCTAATTTTGAAATGAAAACTTAAGGAAACTTAGTTGTTATCTAGCTAGACTAATTTTTGCCATTGTTCTGTTTTGAAGGCATTTCCTTTGGAGATTACCCCATCCCTTGTTATCTGGGGCTACACTTTCTTTACTTTCTATCTGTCAAACTACTTCCTTATTGAATTATAATCTAAATTTATATATTTTACCTTAGTGATCTTTCTCCTCATGTGTCTTGGACTACCACATACATGTATCAAAAATTCCCTGTTCTACACCATCAGCTACAAGTTTTTCTTGAGCTCCATACTTATAATTTCCAAGTTCATCCTGCACATGCTCAGATTGAATATAAATTGGCAGTCTTCTGTATTGTTGCTAGAATTGTAATGCTATGAATGGAATGGGGAATTATAGAAGTTATTTGAGTTTGGAAAAAACAAAATATGGGTTGAACATATTGATTTGGAGGAGTCTGATAAGAAGCAGTAAATATTGTGGTGAAATGGGCTTTCATTGATTTGAGCTTAAGTCCTAACCTAATATCATCTAACTATATGACATTGAGCAAATTATGTATATGTATATCTATGCCTGCGTTCATCCTAAAAAAAGGATAGTTTTACCTACCTAGCAGGAGAACACAGATGTTAATGGATATGTGTTTTAGTTCTACAGTTGTTGCCATTAGATTCTTTCAATAAATGACTTATAATAACTGGGAATATTAGTATGTCTATGGGGCTATAGCTTGAGGTAGTAGAAGTGGGGGTTTTAGAGTATGGAAATTATTGATAAATAGCTGTGAATTGAAGATAATGTGGTAGGTTGGAAGTGGCAAGATTTTCTGGGATAGTTGGGTTGGTAGAACTTAGAAGAAAAAATATCAAAGACCTCAGAAACAGAGAAACATTTAAGAAAAAAATTGAATGGGGTTATACAGATCAGGGGGGTGGGTGGTAGAGAGGCTTGGAAAGTGGGATGGTAAAGGAACCAAGGAGGAGAGAATTTTAAGAAATATTTACAAGGACATCCTGTGTGTTACATACTGACAAGCAGTGACCTCTATGGGTAGCCTAGATATTGCTTACAAGGAGCTTGAATTCTAGTAAAGCAAATGCTACTATAGAAATATGTTCAGATGCAATCAGTTATATAGGAGATAGGGGACAAAAATTGCTTCATAAAGAGTTGACACTAGTTGAATATTGTAAGATGTGAGGTTTTCTCTTGTATTGGGGAAGAATATGGATAACATTTCACACAGAAGGGCAGTACAACCAAAGACACTAAACAACATGATTTGGACTGGAAAATTTTAATATGTTTTGATGAATGGAATAATGGAATATTGTATGCAAAGTTTATGGTGTTGGGAGATGTCTGGGAGATAATGCTAAAGAGGTAGCCATGAAAAAAAAAAAAACTTTGTATTACCTAATGGCACTTTCTGTCCTTATGTTATAGGTGATGGATAGCCATTGAATGCCCACTATTGGACTTTAAGCTGGTGGGGAGGGGGAAGATGTGGAGAGAGAGAAAAAGTGTTATTTGATTAAATTTGCATTTTTGAAAAATTATTTTTAGCAGTATGGAAGATGAATTGATGTGCTGTTTTGGATTCCAGGAATCAAGTCAAGACTGGTTGAATAGTCTCATTGAGAAATTATGAGAGCTGAATTAAGATAGCAATAATGGGGTTGGAATATTGGAGATGTGCCATGTGAGGAAGGAAAAGACTAGGGAGAGAAGGAAAAGGCTAGGTTTACCTTTGCAGCTCTAGTTTGGGAGACTTAATGGATAGTGTTACCAATAACTGTAATAGGGAACAGTGAGGGAGGAAGAGTTAGGTGTGGGGTGGGCCTGGAGGATGGAGTTGATGTATATAGTTGACAGTGTTATTAAAAATTTTAGAAGGGCTTAATTAGGATGATAAATGAGAGGGTACCATTGAATGGATAATTAGGAAACTCTCACTATCTTTTGAGAAAATAATTTTGGTAAAGTTCCTGAAAGAGGAAGCCAAATTGCAGGGTATTAAGGAATGAATTGGAGGTGAAAAAGTGAAGATAGCTGATATAAACTCTTTGTTAAGAAGTCTAATAGTGAAAGTAAGGAGAGATATGAGTTGGTACATTGTGGGGGAATCAGGTTGGTGGGAGGATTGGTTTAAGATGTGGGAAAAATGAATATGTAGGTTTCCCAGTAGAAAATAAAAAGGTGCAGTGTTCAATGGGTGCAGCAAAGTTTAGGTAGGAAGAAAGAGAATCAAGGATATGGGGGTGGGATTAGTCATTTAAGACATGAAGAGTAAGGGGTAATGAGAGGTCAAGATGGAGATAAGACTGAGAAGAGGAAAACTGGTATATTTAATGCTTTATACATACTCTTTTTCTCTGATTTATGGGCAAACCCCCTGAGAGTGAAGTTAGGGCTTGTGATTCAAGTTAGAAATGGTAAATATGGGGCTATTGTGGAGAAATGGAAAAAGAAAAAAGGAATGGACATGGATAAGCAGTTTTACAAAGCACTGTGGTGTGTCCCACCAACATTTTGAATAACAGCTCTGTAAGTGAGTCATGGCAGTGCAGTTTTCCCAGTCACTAACAACTTAGGAATTGGAGTAGAATAAATAGATGGTTGTTCATTTATAGGCATTAGCTGATGAAATGAGGAGACTAGATTAGAATTAGCAGGATATATGGAGGAGAAGGAAAGTGTAAGTGGGAATTGAAGAGTGTTATTGACTATTATTTAGAGTGGTCATAGCCATTAACTATAAGGATAGAAATATTAAACTCAAGTAGATTTTGATAGTGAACTCACTGCATTCTGAGAAGCTATTTTATTATATATGGGAAATACCATCTTGAGCAAATTTTCCTTTAAAATTACTGATAACACTTATATTTTGGGCACTGGAAAAATGTTCTATTTAAATAATTACATACCGAATAAAAGAGTGAGTACTGGAGTTATAACATCCTGGTTTTAAATCCTGCTTGGTTGCATCTTGGCTCTGAGACTTTGAATTGTACAGTTTTCCCCTTTGCATTTCAGTTTCAAAAAATGGACAATCAAAAATAATCTCTCTCACAGAGTCACTATAATGATGAATAGTATATGTCAAATTTTTAGCTCAGTGCTTAGGACCATTGTAAATTCTCCACAAATGTTAACTAGGGCTAGGTAAAGTTGCAAAACAAACATTCACCAGACTCATTGTAATACCAAGACAACCTTTTAATTTTCTCACCCATAAGGGATCCTGCTGTAGGTTGTGGTTCAGTTCAGGTTTTGAGTAAAGTTCAGGCTTGCTCCACATGCCTCACTCTGAGGTTGTGTTTAAAGCACACTGCTGAATACCTGGGTTGTATTCATAAATTGATACATGAGTTTTTAAGATATTGCTTAACTTGGCAACACATTTAAAACTGTGCAAATAACCAGCATGTTTCTGCTCTATATTTTTGGCAAGGCACATGGCCAAACATAAAAGCATTGTGGGTTGGAAATATACTCTGTCCTGAAGAGGAAAAGAAGTAAGTGGTTATCTGCAAAATAAAACCCAGCTTTATGAGCCATGATATCACACTTTATTTTAGTTAGCTGAAATAGTATGATTGTTTTAAACCCAATTTTCACAGTGTCTGACTTAAGAGAAATACTGGTTTATAAATGAATGAAAATGATTAACAAAAGAAAATTTTCAGTTGATGTCTGCTAACGTAATTTCAGAACCTTTGATATCCAGTATATTAGGTCATTCAGTATATGAGGACCAAGTGTCTCAATTGCTCTGATTTTTTCCTATTATTAAACTATTGCCCTTCCATTGCTCTTGAAAATCTTCATTAAAATTTAATTTACATGTAATAAAATTCAATCTCTTTAATGGTGCAGTGAGATGAGTTTGAATAGTAATATTCAAGTTTGTATAGTAATATAATCAGAGCTATAATGACACAAAAAATTTTATGTCATCCCTTAAAAGATTCCTCATTCCTCTTTGCCATTGATTCCTACTCAGCAACCCCATCCCTAGATGACCACTGATTTTCTTTCTATTCTTTTAACTTTGTCTTTTTTAAAATTTCATCTAAATCAAATTGTATAGTCATTTGTTCCTGAATTCTTTCACTATATATTCATACCTTTTTATTGCTTAGTAGTATTCCACTGTATGGATATACCACAATATGTTTATCCATTCACCTGTTGATGGACATTTGGGTTGTTTCGAGGTTTTGGCTATTAATAAAATTATGAACACTTGCATGTAAGTCTTCGTGTTTTTATTTCTCTTATAAGAGTGGTAAATATGGACAAATGGTACTGCATCATGATATACATGTATATTAACTTCTAAAGAAAGTAAAAACTGCTTTCCAAAATGATTGTACCATAGTACCTTCCTACCAGTAATGTATCAATATTCCAGTTGCCCCACAACCTTGTCTTGTATAGTATCACATTAAAAAAAATTAGTAATTTTAATATCATGGTCTCTCATTGCAGATTTCATTTACATTTTTCTAAAGAATAATAATATTGAACATAAATTCATTTACTTATTTGTCATTTACATTTCTTCTTTGGTGAAGTATCTATTCACCATTGTATTTATTCAAGTATCTATTCACTATTGTCTCTTTAAAATTGTTTATGTTTTTAATATTGAGTTGAAATAGTTCATCATATATCTTAAAAACAAGTATCATATTTATGGTTTGCAAATTTATTCCCATAGTCTATGGCTTGCCTTTATGTTTTTTTTTCCTTTTGAAGGACAAACTCTAACAAATCTTCATGAAGTCCAATTTAATACATTAATTTTGTGTATGACTGATGCTTTTTGCATCTTAATTAAGAAAGTTTTACCTATCCCAAAGTCACAGAGTTTCTCCTATGTTTTATTGTAGAAGTTTAATAGTTTTAAACTGTGGGATATGACTCATTTCAAATTATTTTATTTTATTTTATTTTTATCATTTTTCCTTTTTTATTGTATTATACTTTTTTTATTGAAGGAATGATTTACAACACTGTATATGATTTAGCGGTATAATTCATACTTTTCAGTTGTATTTTACCATACCACAAAGCATATAAAACATTTTTCTAATGCACTATCATTTATAGGCATTTCTACATACATATTCTCATAAAACCAGATTTAACTTGTTTTTAAATTTCAAATTATTTTATATGTGATGAGGAAGGGCTGAGTTTAATTTTTTTCCATATATGTTGTCTAGCACTTAAAAATAAAAGACAAGTTTTCATTGAATTACATTGTTACTCTTGTTAATTATTTGACCAGAGGAATTTCTGGCATCACTACATGAAGAGCTCAGCAGACTTATACCCCAGCCAAACTGGTGAAAATCACGAAAATATAATGACTCTATGTCACTATAAATGATCCTGCAATTTACAGTAACTGAAGAAAGACCTATTCAAGTAAAGCTATTGTTTTTCTTTTCTGAATCTTTTTCAAATTTTTAAAATTAATAAAAAGAAAATATATGTTTCAGTGAGAATAGCAATATTTCCTATGGCATTTGAAACATCCCTCTCTCAACCCAACTCAGTGAGGTGGGAGTTCCACTGCAGACTAGAGTTTTATTGATGATTACTACAAAATAATAAAATACTTTGGAAAAAGTTTTAAGATTTGAATGTATAGATTCAATTACTTTTATAGATACAGGGGCCATACATCTTATCTATTTCTACATGAGTGAGCTTTGGAAGCTTATTTTTTTTTAAGGAATTTATACTTCAAACTCATTGAATTGTAAAATTGCTTCTGTTTTGTAGATATCCTATTAATAACTATGTGAGATATATATTAGTGCCCTCTCTTTCATTCTTGACATTGCTCATGGGTTTCTTCCCTTATTTTTCCTCATCTGGCTTGACATTTAACATTTTTCCACCTTTTTAAAAGAAGTAGTTTTTGGATTCACTGGTTTTATTTATGGTATTCCTGTTTTCTATTATATTGATTCATGTTCATTAGTTATTTTCTCTTTAAACTGCTTTATATTTTATTTGCCCTTTTTTAGTTACTCAGTTTGAAGCTTAGACTATTGATTTAAGATATATATATATGTGTGTGCGTATATATATATATCTTAATGTAAACATGTACTAATATAAGTATTGCCTTAACTACAACACACGGATTTTTATATAATGTGTGTTTTTTTTTTAAAGATTTATTTATTTATACAAGCACTGGGTACAGTCAGAAGAGTGGGAGGGTGAGAGAATTCACCAGAACCAGAGCGGGGAACAGAACAGGCAGATGGACGAAATATACTGCTGAGGGGAGCAGTGGGCACAGCAGGAGAGGTCTGCGGGCCATGTGGGACCCTTGCGGGCGGCTGGGGATCGAACCGGCGCTGCAGAGGCTGCGGGCAGCTTTGCGGCCCAGTGCTCAACCGCTGTGCCACCAGGGAGGACCTATATAATGTGTTTTTTTATTTTCATTCAGTATGTAATCATTTCTAATTAATTTGTGAACCTATAGGATATTTAAAAGCATACTGTTTAATTTCTATGTGTTTTGTGATTTCTCAGATATTTTCAGAGTGGTTTGTTGTAGTCAGATTGCATTCTCTGTAGGAATCAAATCATTTTAAATTGAGATCTGTTTTATTGAATTACTTTACATTTACCTTGGTGAATACCTCATGTCTACTTGGACAGAATATGTTTTCTGCAATTTTGGGTTAAAGTGTTGTGTAAATGGTACAACGTCCATATAATTGACATTGCAGTAGAATGTGGCACAAAAATATTTGAATAAATAATGGCCAAAATGTTTCCAAATTTGATGAAAATTATAAACCCATACATTTCAGAGGTTCAGTAAACCCCATGCAGTAGAAGAATAAAGAAAAGTACCTAAGGCACTGAAATTTAATTTACTGAAAACCAGTGACACTGTGAAAAACTTACATGCAAAACAAGAAAAATATTAGTTAACAAAGAAAAATATTAGTTAACAAAGAAAAAAATTAGTTAACAAAGAAATAAAGATAAGAATGACATGGAACTTCTCATTACAAACTGTGCAGACAGAAGACAATGGGCAGTTTTTAAACTGCTAAAAAATAGCTGTTGATCTAGAATTTTACATTCAGAAAAAATAAACTGTAAGACAAATTCAAAACTTTTTTCATAATAAAAAAGATGTCAGGGATTTCTTTGAATTCTCCCTGACAAAAATATTTAGTAGAGTAACCAAAACAGGCTTCTCTCCCCCACCACCACTTCCCAGAGAGCTATCTTTTGGGGGTGATTATTATGTTTATTGGATTGATTATAGTAATGGTTTAAATACCTAAGTATACATATGAAATTGAGCACTTTGCGCATATGCAATTTTTAAAAAATTAAGTTGGCAGTCATTTACATGTCTGTATTACTTGGGGTTACATTTTTTTCTCCATTTACATGTGCAATTTTGGTATGTCATTTATGCCTCAGTAAAGTAATAGAAAAAGAAATAAAAACTATAAATATCCTGGCTTGGTTTAGCCTAGAGAATGTGGCATTTTCTTATCTGCAGTGGGATTACATACAAAGGCATACATGTCATGAAAACTTCACATACTGTGTAAGAACCATAGCAGATACTACTGAATGACCCTATTCTCTAATTCAGACATATAAATGAGAATGTTCTCCTAAAAACATCTTTCTAAATACAGATATAATTGAACTTCTATCTTTATATTGAGTAAATCAATACTTTTCAAGTAAAAAAAATAACATTAGCATAGTGCATTTCAGTTTATCAGGTTATTTCATTATAATGGTAACTCTTCCCAGTTAACCTTCTTTGCTTGTATTATAGATACAAATCTAACCAGACCTGGGAAGCTTAATAAGGAAGTTGGGTATAGATTATTGGACTAGTCATTGATTATGGTTTTGAAGGATAGTTTAGTTTGTTGACTCCTGAATTTTTCAGCCAAGTGTTTTGAGCATTCACAGAAAAGGAGTTAGGTTTTAAAAATAGTAATTAACATAAGGCAAACTGAATTATAATTGTAGGAGGTAGGGGAAAGATGGTGATTAATCAGTTAAATGCAAATATGTGGGCTTTCTTTGATTGTGATCCACCCCTGAGGGATGAAGATATGAGTGGCATTTATCTCAGGTTGCTTTTGGTTTGCATGAATCAAAGGTACATATGCAAACAAGTTGAAATACAAACAGGAGCTTTGGGAAGCAATTCTTAGTTGAATTGTGTTTTCAGCTCTTACTAGATATTGACTTAAATGATAGAGAGGTATTTTATCTGATGATTGTGTAGGGTATGAAAGGATCCCTCTGAATAAAGCAGGTGACATTTGATACATTAGAAAGAAAAATTGGCTCTCAGTTTGCCTTTTCATGACGTGCCTTACGTAATCCATTCTGTAACAAAACACACATACACAGAGATACACAGACTAGAGAATTAGGTCAAGGCTTGACCTGAATTTGTCACCTGAGTCTTGTCTCTTCTGGCCAGTAAAGTTTAGTCAAGCAGAATGAAAATCCAATTGTTTCTCTAATTGTCCCTGGAATAATGGGCCCTAAAACCTTGGCTGCACCAAAGAATTATCTGTATCTTGATGGTAATATCTTCAATTTTCTTTTAGTTAGTGTGTTGCACAAATATCCCATCATTGACAAAGAATGCTCTTCTAAAGTCAAAAGGCAGTCTGGTGAAATGACATTTTGATGAGGCTGTGTCTTCTTTATGGTAAAATGTCAATATCATGAGTGCAAGGATTTCTCCCTGTGGTAATGATCAAGATTCCTGTTGGATCAAGTTTTTAGCAGCCAACTCTATAGTAGCCTGAGCTGGAATATTAGATCTCTGTTGAATTAGCTTATAAAGTAGATACCTTATTAGGGAAAAAAGCATGAGCCCTGCTATGAAAAATCCAAACACTTAAGTTCAGTTCTATGAAAGATGGAAGCTACCACTGAGATGAAATAAGAAATTGGACTTTGTGGGAGTGCCCATTTTATTTTTTCCACTTGCAAATTCAGTCCAACTTTTAGTGAAAATGAGTGAGGTAATACAATCTCCCTCTGCCCTCAACACACACACTTTGGTGTGCTACTAATTTGATTTATTTTTTTCTATTTTATTTGATTTTTCATTCCAATGATTTAAAAAAAAATTCTAATGACAAACTTGTATGTTTTGGCTGTGTTTTTTTTTTTTTGCAGTAACTGTTCACAATATTATATATGATTTAGAAGTATAGGCTTACACCCTCGGTGTATGTTACCACACACCACCACCAAGGTGCCTGTAGTCTTCCAATATAGTCCATTGTGCCTCCTTCCTACTCTCTCATCCCTTCTTCTCTCCCTCCCTTTTTTCTGTAAGCTCAACTCTGCAGTCAGAGTTGGTTTCTTGGGTTTGTTCTTGGTTTGATTTTATCTGAGCCTGTGTTGTGTTTCTTTATATTCTCCATCTGAGTGACAGCATATGGTGTTTGTCTTTCTTCTTCTGACTTATTTTGCTTAGCATAATCCCCTCCAGTTCCATCCATGTTGTAGCAAATGGCAAGAGTTTGTCTTTTTTTTTAAGGTTTATTTATTTATGCATATAAGAACTGGGGTACAGGCCAGAGATGTGGGGGGTGAGGGGATTCACCAGAGACAGAGTGGGGAGCAGAACAGGCAGACCGACCGAAATACACTGTTGAGGGGAGCAGCGGGCAAGACAGGGAGGTTGGCCTCGCCATGTGGGTTTCTCCCTGGCCAACCAGGGATTGAACTTGTGCTGCAGAGGCCGTGGACTGCCTCACAGTGCAGTGCTTAACCCGTTGCACCACCAGAGAGGCCAGAATTTGTCTTTTTAATTCGGTGATTAATCGTCATTTGTGTTTATATACCACATCTTCCTCATCTACTCATCTGTCTTTGAGCACTTAGGTTGTTTCCATAACTTAAATATTGTTAGTAGTCCTGAAATTGAACCTAGGAGGACAAATATCCTTTGAATTAGTGTTTTTGCATTCTTTAGGCAGATGGCTAGGAGTGGAGTTGCTGGATCATATGGTGTATCTGTTTTTTGAGAAACCTGCCCACTGTTTCCTTAGGGGCTGGACCAGTCTATATATTTTCACCAACAGTTTAGGAGCTTCCTTTTTCCTACATCTTCACCCAAACTTGTTGTTTCTGGTCTTTTTATTTTGGCTCTTCTCACAAGTGTGAGGTGGTATCTTGTGGTTTGGATTTGCATTTCCTTCATGATAAGTGATGATGAGCATTTTTTCATGTTGGCCATCTGTATGTCTTCTTTTGAGAAATGACTGTTTAGCAATTCTGCTCATTTTCTTATCATATTATGTGTTTTCTTTTTGTTGAATTCTGTGAGTTCTTTGTAGATCTTTGAAACCAGTCTCTTGTTAGATACATGGCTAGTAGATGTTTTCTCCCACTCAGTAGGGTATCTTACTGATTTAGTGATAATTTCTTTCTCTGTGCAGAAGCTCTTTTTTGAGTAGTCCCAACTGTTTATATTCCCTTTTGTTTCTCTTGCTGTTGGAGAATGAATCCACAAAGACATAATTGAAGTTTATGTTGTGCAGTGGTTTGCATATGTTTTCTTATTTTATGGTTTTAGGTCTTACATCCAAGTCTTTTATCCATGTTGAATTATTTTTTCTGTGTGATGTGAGATAGTGGCCCACTTTCACTCTTTTGCATGTGACTGTCCAGTTTTCCCAACAACATTTATTGAAGAGACATTCACTTTGGCTCCTGTGTCATAGATTAATCATCCATTTAATTATGGGTTTATTTCTGGGGTTGGAGAGCCTGTTTTCATGGGAACAGATGATATTGTAAATTTTCTGAGCCCAGATAAGAGAGGGAGGGTCAGAATAGTGAAACAGAAACCTAAAAGTGGGAAACACTGTTTACTTGTATCTGTAGATGGGTAACCAACACATGTGGCCAATATGAGTTACTGGTATGATAATATTTCCTAAGCTGTTTTTGTGTCATCCTTTTGAGGGGTTGGGAGTTGAGGGGATCTCTTCTGAAACAAACATTGTTGACTCACGACTGCTTCCAAATATGTTATATTCAGTAGTATGATGAAAAGCCCATGGTGGTTATTTAAATGTCAAAAAATATAGGCTTGAATTTTAGCTATACCATTTGTTACCTGGCAAACCTGGGGGCAGTTATCTAATTCTCTCTGGGTATTATTTTCCTCTTCCTTGAAAACCTCTGTCTTCTGTTGTTGTGAGCTTTAATTAAATTAAAATTTGTAAAGCCTGTAGCTTTGTGCCTGAGACAGAGCAACCATTTAATAAAAGTTAGTTCCTTCTCTCCACAGCCCACACACCTTTAAACATAGCTACACCCTCAGGTGTCAGGGCAACTGCTTCAAAATCTGCTCAAAGTGTCTTGTGTTGAAATTGCCTCTTGCTTACTGATGTACATTTCTGAACTGACAGTTGTTATTATCACATGAATCATTCCACATATACAGCTTACAGGTATATTGGAATCCTTCAAGTATTCACCTCTGGTATGTTTTTAACCAGTCTCCTGATCCTCATCTCCACCCCCAACACACACACTACAGTACTCATGAGCTCATGATCCATTACATTTGCTCTTGTTTTGTTTTTGCCCCCACATTGTGCTTACCAAGATGAATGAATTAGAAAATTTCCAGAACAATTATTAAAGAGTTTAGGAGACAAAATAATGCTGAGTTACAATTGCTAACCAATTTTAATTTTTCATATTTTGAATGGCTTTACTTGTGAGTTTTGAAATATTTAGTATTAATTATAAGCAGCTTCATTTTAAGGCACTTTTGAGACAGGATCTGTGGTGAATTGAATAATGGCTCCAATGATATCCAGGTCCTGTTCCCTAGAAGCTTTATTGTTACCTTATATGGTAAAACGAACTTATAGTTGTGACTTTAATTAAAGATATTAAGGTGAGAAAATTATGGATTATCTGCATGGGCCCTACCTTCGTCACAACTTCACTTATAAAAAGAAGGCAGAGGGAGAACAGACTGCAGAGTAAAGAAGGAAAGGTGCACTAGAAGATGCTATGTTGGTGGTTTTGAAGATGAAGGCAGGACCATGCGCCACAGATAGCAAGAAATGCCCATGATCTTTAGAAGCTGGAAGAGGCAAGGAACAGATTGTTCCCAGGATCTCCAAAGGCTGCAGCCCTACCCACACCTTGACTTTATCCAGTGAAATTGATTTTGGATTTCTGGTATTCAGAATTGCAAGAAAATAAATCTGCGTTGTTTTAAGCTACCAAGCTTATGGCGATTTATTGCAGGAGCAAAGAAAAGTAGTACAGAAACTAAATGGCCCAATTGAGCATTATGGAAGCCTGTCTTCACCTCAGTGTTATGTTAAATAAGAACAATATATCGTTATTTGCTTTTCGTGCTTTATTCATGCTGTGAGGTCATTAAAGAGAGACTTCCACACTGATGTATTCTGTCATTTTCAACCCCTCGGCACCCACTTTAGCACAAAACCATCTAGATTGCAAGGCTGCTGTCGTCAAATTTCAGATTTTTCTCATGAGTCCCACTCAATTGAATCTAGCTTGCCAGCAATATCTTATGATGGAGACAACTTGTCCAATTGTGACAGCTGTGAGAAACTTGGCACTGACAGATTCAGACCCCCACATTAACCTCCACATCACTTCAAGAAGTTTTGAGAAGTGACAGTTTCAGTGATTGCCCATTCAGTTCTTTGTTCTTCAGGTAGATGAGTCACAGCTGTCTGCGGATTCTCTTTTGAAAAAGTTTTCCCACACATACATAGAATTTCTGAGTCAATGTGATCAGGACATCCAAAAACAAATAACTGCAGTTTTCATTTAACAATGTAGTTGTGATAACTCTAAAGCAGGAACATTTATGAGAGCTGGCAGGTGGGGAATCAAATGGCTACTGCTGCCTACCTAGTTGTCACACCATTTCTTCTGCTTCTGTAATTCCAGTTCCCTGCTGCCCTTTCTTCCTGTAAAATAATGTATGCTCTGTAAGCTTCACCATTTTACCACCCACACATCACCTTTTATTCTAGATTAAAAGCAAAGGAAATTTCTCTCCATTTACCCAGAAACCAGGATTTGTTAAATATTCAATGTGTTAGAATGTGTATTTTTGAAGGGTCAAAAATCTGATTTTTATTTTACTGTTCCATTTTATTAAATAGATATTTCTATTAGTGTGTTACCTCTTATGACTTTTCCTTCTAAAATACTGAAGTGAATAGTGCTTTACCGTTTGGTGACATTTGATTGACACCGCTGAAAATAGTCATTTGTTTAAGTTCTCTAGTGTTTGGGAGGTGATTTTATAACTTTTTGATGATTGGATGATGTCGCCCAGAATGAAGCAGTTGAGGTGCAGTGACCCTGATGATGCAGAAGGTCAGAGGTTGGGATTTCACAGCCAGGATTCAGGCCTCTATGATAAGCAGAAGTCAACAGTCTTGTTTAATAACCCCCATGAGTTGATGAGAGGCTAAAGTGATGGTCTCATCTGGTTGGTTCCTGTATCAGTCTGTTGCTGACATTACTACAAACTTCGTGGCTTCAAGCAAAAGTGTATTATGTCACAGTTCTTGTGTCTCGGAGTCCATGTCTGGCTTGGGGCCCCAGCTTTAAGGTCTCCCACGGGACTGTCATCCATGTTTCAGCCAGGGCTGGGACCTCATCTATGGCTTCACTTCCAAGAGTACGTGATTATGGGCAGCCTTCAGCTTCATGTGGTTTGTCAGCTGAGGCTCTCAGTTCCTTGACAGAGGGAGTCAGTTTGGAGACTTACCTCAGTGTCATTCCACATGGACCTCTTTATTTAGCAGCTTATTTCATCAAAGCCAGAAAGGGAGAGAGTCAACCGAGAGAAACTGCTAGCAAAACAGAAGTGACAATCTTATATAACAAAAGCTTAGAAGTGACATCCTCTTACCTTTGCCATGGTCTGTTCAGAAACAAATCACAGGCCTTCCCAGGGAGGGAATTCTACGGGAGCCTGAATACCACGAGGTAGGAGTGCTTGGGAGTCTTTATAGATTCTGTTTGTCACAGGTACCCAACCCTGAAGGAAGTTAATAGGGATTACCAAGTATTCCCATTTTCTAAGCTTACCTAAGAGTATTCATGGGTAAGAATTGACACTTTAAATGCAGGCAAGTTATATAATAACATGAAAGGGAATAATAATGTTAACTATCCCTGATAAGTGGTAGGGGCTCAATAAGTGTGGATGAATAAAACTTATGCTTATATTTACAAACTTATTTACACGCAAAGAGCTTTCACTGACTTTCATTTCTTCCCACGACAGCTCTGTGAGGGTGGTCAGGAAGGCATTCCATGTAAGAGAAGTAGAAAATCAGGGTAACAAAATGTAACTGCTAAATCTGGGTTCAGACCTACTACCCTTCCCACCATAATTTGTCCCTGGACTTCCTTGGAGAAGTGAAGAGACTGGGTGAAGTTCCAGTGAATCTAAGCAGGTTGGGTTTCTAATACCCTTTCTGCCATAGCAGTGATGGAAGACTCTTGTCTTTTAGTTTTATTCAAATGATTTTTTAAAGGCTGTGATTTTTAAAGTCAAGTATTTCTGTAAGATTTTTATTATTATAAAGAGAAGCCTCCTGCCCATCTTCCTCTCATCCCCCCCCCATGACTTCCATCATATAATCTGATTATCTGGGTATTTATCTTTTATGTCCAACGTGTCTGTTTAGATAACTCTTAATTATTCAGTTTTAGGTCTTCTCTATTCACCTCCCACTATGGCGTATGCAGATTCATCTCCCACCCCACACACCCACAAGCACACATGTGTATGTATTCTTGTGTCTTATTACTCTCCCTCCAATATATTTATGGCATAATTTTTTCCCATCACCATCCCTTATATCCTATCGCCCTTTCTCCATTCTGACTCCCTCTTAGCCTCAGAAACCTCATTGCATTTATTAGTGTCCACAAGTTTTTACAAGTATTTTGCTTTACTGAATCATCTGCTATATAAACACCGAACATTTCTTTGTCATTCTGACCTGTTTCACTACATATAATTCCCTTGAATGCCTTCCATTTTGCTCTCTACGGCAACATTTTATCTTTATTTATGGTTCAATTGTAGTCTGTTATGTGGATATACCACATTTTCTTTTTCTTATTATTTTTTTCTTACCTCATTGTAGGCCCCATAGTTTCCCCTGCCACTCTTGACCCTCTTTTGCTGTTCCCCCCTTCTTGACCCTCTTTTGCTGTTCTATGGTCATTTTGCTAGTTTTGAATTCTTCCTGACTTTTTTTTTGATTTCTCTAAAAAACTCTATATCCACACATAAGTGAGACCATCCTGTATTTATCTTTTGCCTTCTGACTAATTTCAGCCAGTATAATCCCTTCCAGCTTGTCTTTATTGATAGTGGAGTAATATTCTATTGTCTGAATATACCATAACTTTTTGATCCATTCATCTATTTGGAGGTATTTGGGTTGTTTCGATATCTTGGCTATTGTAAATAGTGCTGCAATAAATGTAGGCGTGCAGGTTCCTTTGGAATTAGTGTTTTGGTGTCCTTAGAGTAGATTCTTAGGAGTGGAATTGCTGGATCATATTGTAGATCTATTTTTTTAAAAAGATTTATTTACTTATGCATACAAGTGCTGGGATACAGGCCAGAGATTCAGGGGGTGAGAGGATTCACCAGAGACAGAGTGGGGAACAGAACAGGCAGATTGACCGAAATATACTGCTGAGGGGAGCAGCAGGTGAGACAGGAGAAGTTTGCTTTGCCAGATGGGTTTCTCTCTAGCTGGCCTGGGATTGAACTTGTGCCGTAGAGGCTGTGGATTGCTTCATAGTGCGGTGCTTAACCCCTTGCACCACCAGGGAGGCACTGTAGATCCATTTTTAGTGTTCTGAGGAATCTCTGCACATCTTTCTATAGTGGCTGGCCCAGTTTATATTCCCATCAGCATGTGTAAGAGGTTTATGTCCAAATTCTCTCCAGCATTTATTTTGTGCTATTTTTTTTTTTTTAAATATGGTCCATTCTAGAATACTGGAGCTGAGGTGGCATCTCATTGTGGTTTTGATCTGTATTTCCCTATTTTTCATATGCCTGTTTATACCACATTTTCTTTTTTTTTATAATAAATTTTATTTTTATAATCCCCATACAATTGCAACCTCCTTATTTTGACCCCAATCCCTCCCTCCCGCCCTCTACCCCCCACAGAGTGTCTCTGGTTCATAGTTTTTTGTTGATTTTGATTTTCACTTTCTTATAGTTATTCATTTTCCTGGTCCCTTATTTAAGTTTTCTAGATTCCTGCTATGAGTGAGACCATCCGGTATTTTTCTTTTTCTTTCTGGCTTATTTCGCTGAGCATGATCCCTTCCAGCGCCATCCATGTTGCTGCAAAATGCATGTGTTTATCTTTTTTGAATGCTGAGTAATATTCCATGGTATATATATACCACATCTTGATCCAGTCATCTATTTTTGGGCATTTGGGTTGTTTCCAAAGCTTAGCTATTGTAAATAGTGCTGCTATAAACATAGGGGTGCAGGTGTTCTTTGGAATTGATGTTTCTGTGTCCTTTGGGTAAATACCTAGGAGTGGAATTGCTGGATCCTATGGAAGCTCTATGTTTAGTAGGTCCAGGAATCTCCACACAGCTCTCCATAGTGGTTGGACCATTTTGCACTCCCACCAGCAGTGCAGAAGAGTTCCTTTTTCTCCACACCCCCGCCAACATTTGTTGTTGCTAGTTTTTTTAATATGTGCCATTCTCACTGGTGTGAGATGGTATCTCATGGTAGTTTTGATTTGCATTTCCCTGATTACAAGTGATGTTGAACATTTTTTCATATGCCTGTTGGCCATTTGCATTTCTTCTTCAGAGAAGTTTCTTTTTAGCTCTTCTGACCATTTTTTGACTGGATTATTTTCTTTGTTGTTGTTGAGTCTCATCAGCTCTTTGCAGATTTTTGTATACCACATTTTCTTAATCCAGTCCTCTTATCAGTGGACACTTTAGGTGTTTTCATGTCCGATGTACTGTAAATAATGCTGCATAATTATATAATTTGAATTAGAGTGATCTCTTCCATTTACTTTATTAAGTTTGTTGACAAGTATTAGAATGTTTACTGATTTATATACAAACCCCAATTCATTTTCCTTATTTTTTACAATTTTTTGCTTTCCCTATTTAACATTTGTCTCTTTTTTCCCCATTGTGATTAGTTTTCTTTTTTAATTTATTTTATATAATTCTTACATCTTTTTTCATCTTTGCACAATGTATGCATTTTCATTATGGTTATATTCCCCATACAATTGTACCTCCCCCCTTATTTTGACTCTAGTCCTTCTCCTTACCCCGTCCCTCCCTAACCCCCGCCCCCGGGTGTCTCTGGTTTATAGTTGCTTGTTGATTTTGATTTTTACTTTGTATTGGTTAGTCTTTTTCCTGGTCTCTTATTTAGGTTTTCTAAATTCCTGCTATGAGTGAGACCATCCGGTATTTTTCTTTTTCTTTCTGCCTTATTTCGCTGAGCATGATCCCTTCTAGCTCCATCCCTGTTGCTGCAAACTGCATGTGTTTATCTTTTTTGATTGCTGAGTAATATTTCATTGTGTATATCAAGAAGATGTGGTACATTATGATTAGTTTTCTATGTGTGTAGTAAATTCAATTCAAAAATTGTAGCTTCTCAAGATGTCCAGATCCATGAGACATTTCATAATGTTTGAAGGATCTCCCACAAGCCTTTTTGTTTGCTCAGAACTTCTCATCTTCTACTCCCTTTCCCCTGATATCAACCTCTGTGTTTTCTTCACCATCACTGCCTTGCTTCTGTGTTGGATAACTGCTTTCTGCATCTTGAACCTTCTCTTGTTCTCATGGAGCATATTTTCCCATAATTTCCTGAAAATGTCTTTATCCTACCCCCAGTTCTAGTTAGGCTGGGTACATACTTCTAGAGTTGGAAATAAATTACCTTGAGGAATTCTAAGCAATTATTATATTGCCTTCTAGGTACCAGAGTCAATGTGGACTTTACTTTGGGTTGCCTTAGCTGGGTTGTTTTGTTGGGGAAACTTTGAAGTCAGTATCTTTAGATCTTTTCTCTTGATGTTATGTTCTAGAAAATCCTCTTTCAGGCTTTTTATGAAAGGACTCAGTTTACCTGTGTTTTCACCCTATTTTCAGGGTGTCCTAAACTGACTGGCTTAAAGAATTATTTTACTCTCCCAAAGAGAAAACTTTCAGTATTTTGCAAGATAATCATCAGGGTATAAAAAGTGGGGAAGGCATATGGAAATTTAACTGCTCTTTAAATCACCTCCAAATAGTTCTTCTGGGTCCCCCCCCCTTTTTTTTTTTTACCTCTCAACATCTTCAGCATGAAATTCATGAGTCTTTTGTGGTAACATTAGTCTTTTCCAATGGTTTCTTTAGGATTTTTATTCTCAAGTCTTAGTTATTTGTCATGCATCTACTGTATGGCTTCCAGAATTTGTTACTGTAGTTTCCTCTCATTCTGCTTGTCTTCATGTATTTGTGCTTTGTAAAGGTACATACCATTCTATCACTTAATGGCATTTTGTGATGAAGGGGCAGTAGATTGTTTGTGTGTATATGTTTGTGTGTATATTCAATCTGCCATTATATTCCTATAAAGTTCTGGGAAACTTCTTTAACTTAAAGGGACAAAGATTAATACCCTTCTAGAGATTTAACTGGATGACTACCAGATGACTTCTTAGCACCTAGTTTCCTGACTTGGGAATGACAGTACTACACTGGAGAACCTCAGAATTAAATTCTCATTTTGCTTTGTTTTAGGAATTGGCATGATTTTCATTAGAAAGTAAGTATGTACATATGTACACAAAGTATATGAGTATATATATGTGTGTGTAGATCTATATATGTAGATAAGTAAATACTTATTGCGTGCATAGTAGCAGGAAAATGGCTGTGGAAATGTTGACGTGTCCTGTCTTGCGTAAGTTAGTTCTCCTGGGGGAAACTCATCTTATTCTATTTTTTAACCTAAACCAAATACTATGCTGTTCCACATCCCAACCATCCCTCCTCATTGCATTCTCAGAAACTATGCAAGGGAAAATTGCCTCCATCTGCCTGTAGAGAGAGGAAGCCAAATTATCCCTCCCACGTTAGCCCAAGAGGACTTTCCTTACTGTGTTATGCATCCCAGCCTCCAACACACCTGCCAGACTATTGAGTTGATTATGTTCATACTTTCTGTTCTTATTTACACATCTATTTTGATATTATTTAGCTTCTATTTAGGAAAAAGTAAAAAATTTGGGCCTACAGCAACGTCAAGCTTGAAATTAACTTTTTAAAAGGTCCAAATCGTGTTACTGCTTTTAGCAAAATTATTCTTCTTGATCCATGATCCTTTGTAATTTAAATGTTAATATAAACATGTGACATGTAATAGATGTAATTCTGAGGCTAATCACAGAAATAGTAGTACAAAATACTTTATGTTCCGAATCAAATATTTCCATTGTAGATTTCTTAATTCTATTTATTAAACTTTTATGGTGTGCTTATACGATTTCAGGCTTTGTTAGTTACTGGGAATACAAGCATGTATCCTCATCTACATTATGAGATTGTAAGGAGGTACATTCACAGAAATATTATTCTAAGATGTGATTTTGAAGTAAATACAGAAATAGATCCTGGGAACAGAGTACAAAACAGGGAATCTCTCAGGGGCAAAGAGCAGAATTCAGAATGACTTCACTAACATGGTGGCTGAGCTGTGTTTAAATGTAGAGAAGGATTATAATTTGTGAACATGGAGGTAAGAGTGAGCATAGAACTTATAAAGACATGGGGCATGAAATAGGAAAATGTTTTGGGAAGTCTAAGTGTAAAGAGAGATGCTTATTCATTGCACATGGTGGAGACCAATCAAAATCTAGAAATATTTTGAGAAGAGTCATAGAAGTCAGTTAATTCAGTTTCATTAAAAAAAAATTCTAACTACTCCAAAAACATTAGCTGTGTTACATCTACATTACAGATAATCAACTATAGTCTTTAGGTCAAAGTATCTGTTAGCTTTTGTTGTACAACATGCCACCCTAAACTTTGTGGCTTAAAACAACAAACTTTTTTAGGTTTACCATCTCTGTTTTTTCATCTAGGCTGGGATCATCCTGGTAGTGCTCCCAATGTGGGCTGGCTCAGCTAGTCTTGGCTGACCTCATTTACATGATACTGTCAACTGGTGGTTCAGCTGGTGCTGCCGGATTAATGGTGGCTCCATTGAGTAGCTGGGATGCCTCGGGTCTCTCTTGTAGAGTCTCATGCCCTGCATGGGCTTGCTAGGGATGGCTCTTCTGGCAGTCTGGGCTCTTGAGAGAGTGAGGATTTGTCAAAGTCCAGGATTTGGAACCAGCCAACTTTGCTTTCTCTGCAGCTTTTGGCCAAAGCAGATTCCAAGACTAGCCTACATTTGACGGTAGAGAAATAGATTCAACCTCTTGTTGAGAATAACTCTAAAAATATGTGGCCACTTTCATAATGCACCATAGCCCATCAATATATGTATTAAATTAGTGGATTCCTATGGATATCTGTATGGCCGAAGAATTTCTCACTATCCTGCCTTCCACCCCCTCAAAACCAGAAACATCAATCTCTGTATTTGACTTGACCAATCATTCTGGTTTGCCTCATTCAGTCTTTAGCACTGAAAATATTGTGCCCCCGGTTTACCAAGATAGTCTCATCTTTTACCTTGTTAACAGTAGATTATTTCAGATTGGCTTAATTATTTTCAGAAATTTAAAAACTAGAATCAAAAGAAAGATATTTCTGAAGCTTAAGGAAACTTTGAGATTTCAAGCTTAGTTTGTTGGTTGTTTCTTACCTTGTGGAGAAAGAAAATGAACAATAAAAAAGAATGAATGGGGAGGGGGGCGGAGCAACATGGCGGCGAGGAGACGCTGCGAGTAAGATCTCCCATTAAAAAAAGTGAATAGGCCTCCCCGGTGGCGCAGCGGTTGAGCGCTGGGTTGCGAAGCTGCCCGCGGCCTCTGCGGCGCCGGTTCGATCCCCGGCTGCTCCCCGGCCACCGGAGGAGGATCCCACATGGTGCGCAGACCTCTCCTGCCACCCGCTGCTCCCCTCAGCAGTGTACTTCAGCCCTTCTGCCTGCTCTGCTCCCCACTCTGGCTCTGGTGAATTCTCTCACCCTCCCGCGCTTCTGACTGTACCCAGTGCATGTATAAACAAAACAAACAAATATAATAAATAAATAAATAAAAACATGCCTCTATAAAAAAAAAAAAAAAAAAAAAGTGAATAGGAGGAAAAGCGGCAGGTCCCAGTGAGAACTGGGACACGGAAGATAAACGGGTGACGCCAGCGAACTGCCCGAAGAAGAAAGTGGCCATAAAAGAGGACTAGAAGGGAGGGAAGCGCAGAACCCTGCTCCCCTCCCCCGCCCACAGAGGCGGCACTCTCCGACCGGCAGAGAAGAGGAAACAACAAACCAAAACGACCCACAAGAACAAATGACGCAGCAAGCGGGACTGTGAGCGGAAAGGAACTATTGCAGCCACCACACCCCGTGAACGGGAGCTGAGGCGAACCCTGCAGGATCCGCCGCGGCGGTGAGCGAACGGCTCCGGGCGCCATTAGAGAAGAACAAAGACCCCGGGAGACGCGCACACAGCCCGGGCTGCCGGTAAGCCTGCGCGGGAAACGGCGCGCCTGGCGCGCTTGAAAAGCAAGTGCAGACCGGGATAGCGGCTGCCCAGGTCCCCGCGCCTGCGACCTAGGCTTGCGGGGAGACGACCTAGGCTTGCGGGGAGACGCGCGGAGGTCCTCACTGAGGTGAAGGTCCCTCCCTGAGTGAGCAGGATCCAGGCGCCCAGGCACGGGAGCTGTGCAAAAGGCGCCATTCCCGCGCCACTGAACTGGGCTATAGCCCGCGTCCTGGAACTGAGGGCTTTGAACTGAGACCCGGGGCACGAAAATTCGGGGCGTGGTTTCTCCACGACGGTGGGGCACAAGGCAGACACAGCACCCCAAAGCTGTTGAGGTGTACCCTACCATTCCCGCTCTGTTCTCTGTCCCACGGGGTGGGGGGAGGCGAAAAACAGCCCCCCAAGGACAATAGGAGAGATCTCTGGCGCCACCTAGCGACCAGGAAAAAAAAAAGTCACTAACACCCTATAAAACAGGACATTTCTTAAGTCTGCTTGAAAAGGGCAGAAGGTTTCTGGAGGACCCAGTGGCCAGCCGGGAAGTTATTCCACGCCAGGCCCCTTCCGACCAGCAGTCTGAGCCCACAGAGGGAGCAGGCACCCACGTCCGGGGCAGACCGGGTGCGCAGAAGAGTGTGCCTGAAACCGGAGGCGCAGGGACTGCATCCCGCTTCGCCATTTGAGAACAGGGACATTTCTTCAGTAAAAACTGCCTAAAACCAGCAGAAAGCTCCCCCAGAAGACAGAGATGGCTCCTGGAAGAGCCAGAGGGGAGCGGAGAAGTTCACCCAAGATGTCAGTCAGTCCGAGCAACACAGTGTCCCAACGCATACGACAAATTAGAAAACAGACAGTAGGGAGTAGAAGAACCACACGCAACCTAAAAACTCCTCAGGAAAGAAGCACACCACAAAAAGAAAACCACTCCCCAGATTGCAACGACAGCAACTTGGAAGAACTTCTGAGCCTTCCAGAAAGAGAATTTAAAATTGCCATGATTAAAAAAGTGATAGATCAGAAGAAGGAAATTGAGTCCCTAAAGAGGGAAGTAAGAGAAATGCAGGAGATCAAAGAATTAATGGAGGAACTAAAGAACTCTGGGAAAAGCAATGAAAGCAGAATAGATGAAATGGAAGAACGAATAAGTAATCTTGAAGACACAGAAATAAAAAGAACCAAAACAGAAAAGGAAAGAGAAGTACGAAGGAAAAAGAATGAAGAAAGACTTCGGGAACTATCTGACTCCATGAGGAAAGGAAATATAAGAGTTATAGGAATTCCAGAAGGAGAGGAGAGAGATGTAGGAACAGAGAAAATATTCATGGATATAATTGAAGAGAACTTCCCAAATGAGAAGAAGGAGCTGAAAATTGATATACAAGAAGCAAGAAGAACACCAAACTTCCACGACGAAAGGAAAAACACAGCAAGACACATAATAGTAAAGCTCCCAAGAATCCAGGACAAGGAAAAAATAATGAAGCTGACAAGAGGGAAGAAACAGATAACATTCAAAGGAAAACCAATCAGGCTGACATCAGACTTCTCTGAAGAAACACTACGGGCAAGGAGAGAGTGGAGGGACATAGTCAACAGACTCCAAGAAAACAGATGCCAACCAAGAATACTCTATCCCGCAAAGCTCCCTTTCCTCCATGAAGAAAGAATATGGACCTTCCCAGACAAAGAGAAACTCCGGAATTTCATTGCGACTAAACCCCCACTCCAAAAAATACTACAAGGAATCCTAAAGCCAGAACCTCAGAGGGACGAATAACAACGAAAGAAGACCAAAAAAAAAAAAAAGTTATTAAAAGAATAAATAAATAAAATCAAAGGAAAGACAAACATAATGGCAAATACAGATGCTAACATATCAATATTAACTCTAAATGTAAATGGACTAAACTCTTCAATAAAAAGACACAGAGTTGCAGCCTGGATTAAGAAACAAAACCCAACCTTTTGCTGTCTCCAGGAAACACATTTAGCTACAAAAGATAAAAATAGGCTCAAAGTCAAAGGATGGAAAACAATCCTACAAGCAAATGGGCCAAAAAAGAAAGCAGGAACAGCTATACTTATATCAGATAAAACAGACTTCAAACTCAAAAAAATAAAAAGAGACCCCAATGGTCACTACATTATGATTAAGGGGACAATACTTCAAGAAGAAATAACACTCATTAACATATACTCACCAAACGAAAGAGCACCAAAATATATCAGACAACTGTTGTCCTCTCTGAAAACAGACATCAGAGAAAACACATATGTAGTGGGAGACTTCAACACACCACTATCAACAATGGATAGATCAACAAGACAAAAAATAAGTAAAGAAACTAAAGCTCTAAATAAGGACCTAGAGCATTTGGGCTTAACAGACATCTATAGAACACTAAACCCAAAAAAAACGGAGTACACATTTTCTCAAGCGCACACGGATCATTCTCCAGGATCGATCACATACTGGGGCACAAGACAAACATCAACAGATACACCAAGATTGAAATCATACCAACCATCTTTTCTGACCACGAAGGCATCAAACTAGAAATAAATCATAAAAAGAAGGCAAGGAACTATCCTACCTCATGGAGATTAAAAGCCACACTACTGGAAGACCACTGGACTAACGAGGAGATCAAAGAAGAAATTAAAAAATTCTTTGAATTGAATGACAAGGAGGACACCAATATCCTAAATGTATGGGATGCAGCAAAAGCAGTAATAAGAGGAAAATATATAGCAATAGAAGCTCACATCAAAAAACAAGAAAGAACTCAAAGAAACAACCTAATCTCGAAGCTCAAAGATCTAGAAAAAGAACAAAAAACCCCAGAACCAGTAGAAGAAAAGAAATAATAAAAACCAAAGCAGAAATAAATGAAATTGAAACTAAAAAAACAATCCAAAAGATCAATGAAACCAAGAGCTGGTTCTTTGAAAAAATAAATAAAATAGACAAACCCCTAGCCAGGCTCACAAAGGAAAAAAGGGAGAAAGCACAAATACACAGAATCATAAATGAAAGAGGAGAAATCACAACGGACAGAGCAGAAATCAAAAGAATAATCAGTAACTACTATGAACAGTTATATGGAAACAAGTTCAACAATCTAGAGGAGATGGACAAATTCCTACAACTCTACAATCACCCAAAGCTAGATAAAGAAGAAATAGAACACCTAAACAGACCAATTACAAGCAGCGAAATTGAAATGGTAATTAAAAACCTCCCCAAAAACAAAAGCCCAGGACCTGATGGATTTACAAATGAATTCTACCAAACATTCAGAGACGAATTAGTGCCTATCCTTCACAAACTCTTCCAAAACATTGAGAAGGAAGGGACAATACCAAACACGTTCTATGAAGCCAATATTACACTAATACCAAAACCGAATAAGGACAACACAAAAAAGGAAAACTATAGGCCAATCTCCCTAATGAACACTGATGCAAAAATCCTCAATAAAATTTTAGCTATCAGAATCCAACAATGTATCCATAAGATAATTCACCACGACCAAGTTGGATTCATTCCAGGGGCACAAGGATGGTTTAACATCCGAAAATCAATCAACGTTATCCAACACATCAACAAAAAGAAATATAAAAACCATATGATAATATCAATAGATGCTGAGAAAGCTTTCGACAAAGTGCAACACCCATTCATGATAAAAGCCCTTGAAATTCTTGGGATACAAGGAACATACCTCAACATCATAAAGGCCATCTATGACAAGCCAACAGCCAGTATCATTCTCAATGGTGAAAAGCTGAAAGCAATTCCATTAAGATCTGGAACAAGACAAGGATGTCCACTCTCACCACTGCTTTTCAATATAATACTGGAAGTCCTAGCCAGAGCAATAAGACAAGAGAAAGACATCCAAGGAATCCAAATAGGAAAAGAAGAAGTCAAACTATCACTATTTGCAGATGATATGATAATATACAGAGAACCCCAAAATCTCCACAGAAAAACTAATTCAACTCATCAATCAATTCAGTAAAGTGGCAGGATACAAAATCAACACGCAAAAGTCAGTAGCCTTCCTATACACAAACAATAAATCTGAAGAAGAAGAAATCAAAAAAACCACCCCTTTTATTATCGAAACAAAAAAAATCAAATATTTGGGAATAAATCTAACAAAAGAGGTAAAGGACCTATACAAAGAAAACTATAAAACACTGTTAAAAGAAATAGAAGAAGACACAAAGAAATGGAAAGACATCCCCTGCTCATGGATTGGAAGAATAAACATTATTAAAATGGCCATCCTACCAAAAGCAATATACAGATTCAATGCTATTCCAATCAAAATCTCAATGGCATTCTTCAAAGAAATAGAACAATTATTGATGAAATTCATATGGAATCACCAAAAACCCCGAATAGCCAAAGCTCTACTGAAAAAAAAAGAAGGAAATGGAGGCATCACACTCCCAGACTTCAAACTATACTACAAAGCCATAATCATCAAAACTGCATGGTATTGGCACAAGAACAGACATACAGACCAATGGAATCGAATAGAAAATCCAGAAATAAACCCACAGATTTATGGTCAACTAATCTTTGACAAAGGAGCAAAGACTATGCATTGGAGCAAAGAAAGTTTGTTCAATAAATGGTGCTGGGAAAACTGGGTCGCTACATGCAAAAGAATGAAGCTTGACCACTACCTCACACCATACACAAAAATCAACTCAAAATGGATTAAAGAACTAGACATAAGACCTGAAACCATAAAATACATAGAAGGAAATATAGGCGAAACACTACGGGATTTGCACATCAAAGACATCTTTACAGACACATCACCCAAAGCAGTGATAGTGAAGAGAAAGATAAACAGCTGGGACTACATCAAATTAAAGAGCTTCTGCACAGCAAAAGAGACAATAACAAAAACAAAGAGAAACCCCACCAACTGGGAGAACATTTTTGCACCCAACACTAATGATAAAGGACTGATCACAAAAATCTGCAAAGAGCTGATGAGACTCAGCAACAACAAAGAAAATAATCCAGTCAAAAAATGGGCAGAAGAGCTAAAAAGAAACTTCTCTGAAGAGGAAATGAAAATGGCCAACAGACATATGAAAAAATGTTCAACATCACTTGTAATCAGGGAAATGCAAATCAAAACTACCATGAGATACCATCTCACACCAGTGAGAATGGCACATATTAAAAAAACTAGCAACAACAAATGTTGGCGAGGATGTGGAGAAAAAGGAACTCTTCTGCACTGTTGGTGGGAGTGCAAACTGGTCCAACCACTATGGAGAGCTGTGTGGAGATTTCTGGACCTACTAAACATAGAGCTTCCATATGATCCAGCAATTCCACTCCTAGGTATTTACCCAAAGGACACAGAAACATCAATTCCAAAGAGCACCTGCACTCCTATGTTTATAGCAGCACTGTTTACAATAGCTAAGCTTTGGAAACAACCCAAATGCCCAAAAATAGATGACTGGATCAAGAAGATGTGGTACATATATACCATGGAATATTACTCAGCTTTCAAAAAAGATAAACACATGCAATTTGCAGCAACATGGATGGCACTGGAAGGGATCATGCTCAGCGAAATAAGCCAAAAAGAAAAAGAAAAATACCGGATGGTCTCACTCATAGCAGGAATCTAGAAAACTTAAATAAGGGACCAGGAAAATGAATATAAGAAAGTGAAAATCAAAATCAACAAAAAACTATGAACCAGAGACACTTTTTGGGGGGTGGGGGCGGGAGGGGAAGGATTGGGGTCAGAATGGGGCGTTTGCAATTGTATGGGGGAATATAAAAATAAAATTTAATATTTAAAAAAAAAAAAAAAAACAAAAAAAACAAAATTAACTTACGACTAAAAGTAAGAGTGGATTTTTAAACCTTTGGAATGGCTGTATCTAAATGTAGAAATAAAATTACATGCAAAAGAACAAAAAAAAAAAAAAAAAAAAAAAAAAAAGAAGGTTGAGCTCTGAGGGAAAATAAGCCCCAGAGAAGTATACTTGCTTTGAATTCTTCTATTAAATAAAAAAAAATTAGTCCTTCCTAAAAAAAAAAAAAAAAAAAAAAAAAGAATGAATGTAAGAGGCAGAAAGAAGCAGTAGCATTTCTGCTATTGATTGTTATTGAAGTTCATCTGCATATTATTGTTTAATTCTTCCCTGGATTCTGATATTGTAAATTCCAGTTTATGATTAAGTTAGTTTGCAACCTCTAAGGTTCTCTACAGGTGTCTGCTCAGGAGGGCATAACTGACAGTTTCTAAAATATGGAACAAAGTTGATCAGGAGCAGGACTAGGATTCTTACATTTCGAGTTTCAGGTCTTGAAATGTGATAGCAAAGTTAACTTTGTATTTCTTGGGATTCAGGCTCACATATGCTCCAAAGCTTGATTTTGCAGGAAATACTCAAAATTTACTAGACTTTGCACATTTCTTTCTTTCTTCATAAGATACCGAACATAAGAGATTAAGTACTAACTGAGCAGATAGGAAATGAAAGAATACTGAAGGAATTAAACAAATCTTTTTTTGCTTCAGTCCAATGACCTGAGATTGTTAAGAGCAGGTTTCACTGAATTGCAGGAGATAAATTATCTCGCATACTCTGAAGTTAGCTTCTGATTAGGAATTTGGATCTTTCTTTGAAATTGCAGGAATATCAAAGGTTTTTTTTGTGTGTGTTCTCTCAGTTTGAGCTTCCCTTTTCTAGCTGAAGTATACCTCTGTTTACAAACTGTGCTTTTTAGAGAGGGGCCAATACATGGAAAAGATTACAGCATCAGTAAATCAAACATTGTTAAAATATTTGAGTATTTAAAAAATTGTCTGTGAAACCGTGGTAAACTCACAAGTACATCCAAAAACTAAACATGAATTATTTAGTCAGAAAGTTTAACCCTCTTAACTCAAAATCGTTCTATCAACATCAATTTCTTATTTACTAAAGACTGAATGAAAACCCTTTCATTTCATTTTAAGGTAGCTGAATTTATAATCCATATTTAAAAGGTACTTCCAGGGTTAGAATTATATGCAGAAAAATGCAAACAGCTTATTTTAAATATGCTTGAAGGAGAAAATTCCACTGAATTAAATCTTCAGGTAAAATTTATCAGTGCCAACACCTGTTCATCAAAATTAAAATGGAATAACTTTACCAAAATTATTTCATTTTATTGTCCTATGTTGCAGTTACTTGCGTTGGCAGACATGCATTCTCTCCCCTAGATATTAAAATTTGAGCGAGTCTTAAAAATTATTTACATATTGTATCTTCTAGCTAGTTTAGGGATTTGACCAGAAGTTATAGGATATTTAAAAGCTGCCCCATCCTTCAGCTCTTATCAAGGGTTTTATATTGTATCTGTGAACTTCTATTGTGTAACCACCATGCAGATTATTGTATCATTACCATCCAGTTCTACTGAAAGCTTTTCCTGTTGCTTGGCTAAGGACAGAGGGGTGAAAAGGCATATTTTTTACTCTCCAGAATTTTATAGCTTAGGAAAGGCAACACTGAAGAAATGGAGGTGAGCAAAATACCCATACCCACATACATATATTTCAATAATTTATTTCTTTGTGAAATGCTTAGCCTTAGTCCTTATCCCCATCCCCCAAAGGGGAATACAGGTAGACATCTCTTCCCAAAAACTTTCGGTGGATTTTTAAAAAAGATTTATTTATTTATGCATACAAGAGTGGGGGTACAGGACAGAGGTGTGGGGGGTGAGAAGATCCACCAGAGACAGAGTGGGGAGAAGAACAGGCAGATGTACTGAAATACACTGCTGAGGGGAGCAGCGGGGAGATAGGAGAGGTCTGCTGCGCCATGTGGGTTGCTCCCTGGCCGGGGATCAAACTCATGCTGCAGAGGCTGCGGATAGCCTCATAGGTTGCTTCTTGAGCCATTGTGCCACCAGGGAGGGCTTTCAGTAGATTTTAAATATTGACTTTTTAAAATATCTGACATTGCAATAAATCTGAAATAAAAGCTTAAATAAACTGACCAAGACACAAATTTTTATGTGTAACTACCTTTATCAAGTAAAAATAATGCTACATACAATTCCTGTATTGTAAGGATTCTTCCTTCTTGCCAGTGTTTTCAGATTTGAGAATAATGGTTTACTCCGAGAACCTATTTTCTCCACTGAGGAACCAAAAGCATTGATGTTTTTATCTGTCTCTATATGAGTCTATGGTATCTAACTCTTAAGACTTGGTAGTTATCCGGATGCAAGGTGCTGTTGGCATGAAATAGGGACTTGTTTTGCCAGGGAAGAAAAATGAGCATATCCAAACCATGTTTCAGAGGTTGGACATACTTCTGGCAAGAATTGTACATAGGTTAATGTGTCCTGAGAGCATCACTTCAGAGTGTGGAGTTATCATGGTGATGTTGAGACTAATCACTTGATAACGCAGTTTCTGCCACATTTCTTCATTGTAATGTTCCCTAGTTATCAATAAGTAATCTGTAGGGCAGTTCTGTGAGAAACCTTGTGAAAGTTCTATGCTTTAAGTTCCTTGTCCCCTAGTGCATTTAGCATTGATGATTGTTACCTGTGTCATTGATAAAATGGCAAATTTTTACAAATGACACTATAAGCTTACCATGTTGTTACTATTATTTCTATTAATACTACTTATATTTCCATTTATTCTTCACTGACTATCTCTTCTATCCTTCTTTATATACCTGAACTCATGAGTTCCTTTCTAGATCAGAATATTATAGTTAATTCCTGTCATTGTCCATTTTGATGTTCACATTCTCCCTAATTTTTGCTGATTAGAACCTAGTCAAGCTGGCCGCTGTTTTGACTCCCTTTCATCAGTTTTGAGCAGCTCCTTTCTGGAACAATAAGATGTTTGGGTCTCCATGAACTTTTGCTGTCTCAGCTTCTAAATCATTTATTTTTCTAAAGAAGTTATTACCTTTTTGAGAAAAGTAGTATTTGGAAATATTTAGAAACCAAAACCTGAGCCCTGAGCCCTATAGCAAGTAATATTAGCAAGTAGCAGTAATACTTGCTATTATTTTTGGGCCTGTTCTTATAACTAGGAAATTGTGTGTGTGTGTGTGTGTGTATGTGTGTGTGTTTAAAAATCATGAATTCATACTGAGACCTCTAATTCCACTCTAATGCTGGAATGGTCTTTGTCTTCATCCCTCAACCTATTTTTATATTTCCTTTCTCTCAAGGAAAGGAATCCTGGTTCCAACAACATCAGTATAACTGCCCATTTATTAACTTCTAGCACATGCACTTGTTTACACATGTGCATGTGCACACACAGACACACACACACACTCTATAACCAGTACCCCCAGTCAAGTAGAATTCAAGATTTATTTGCAGTGAGGGTATAAACAGTATTGTCTTCAAAAGGTACTTAGCCCAATTTGTTTTCTTCAGTATAGTTACATTATCTATTTCATATGTATTTAGATTCATGTTTTTGTTTGTAATTCATTTCGTCTTTTCAACCCAGTCTTTTTGTTTTGATTTTGTACTTTGACTACATAAAACATTAATATGGTACAAAAGTCAAAACTAGATAAACAGATATACTTAGAGAAATCTTCTTTTCTATGTATTCTGTTCTTTCTAGCTACTCCCTGTAGGCAATCTGTTTGATTTTTTTGCTTTCTTTCTACCCACTTGTTTATTAATCAAAAGAATATATATACATATATATATCTTTTGCATTTAGATATATTAAAATTAAAATACACCTCATTTTTAGAGCAATTTTAGATTTACAGAAAAATTTAGCAAATGGTATACAGAATTCCCATACTGTATCCTCTATTTCTTTTATTAATAGCATCTTGCAACTACTGTGGTATGTTTGTTAAAACCATAGCTAAAGTCCATGGTTTCCTGGGGTTCACTCTTTGTGTTATACTGTTCTATGGATTTTGACAAATGTGTGATGTTACGTATCCACCATAACAGTATCATGCAATGTCATACAGTATTTCACTGCCCTGAAAATCCCCTCTACTTGTTATTTATCCCTCTCCCCACCCAGGCCATCTCAACCAATGATCCTTTTACTCTCTGTAGTTTTGCTTTTTCCAGAATATCATATAGTTGGAATCATATAGTACATAGCCTTTTCAGAGTGACCTCTTTCTCTTATTATGTATTTAAAATTCCTTTGTGTTTTTTCCTTTGGTAGTTCATTTCTTTTTAGCACTGAATAATATTCCATTGTATGGATGCACCGTAGTTTGTTTATTAACCTATTGAAGGGCATCTTGATTGCTTCCTAGTTTTGACAGTTATGAATAAAGCTACTGTAATTCTGTCTAGGGTTTTGTGTAAATGTGATTTCAATTCATCTGGGTAAATGACAATGAGTTTGATTGCTGGGTTGTATGGTAAAACTATACCTTTGTCAGAAACATTCAAACTGGCTTCCAAACTGTACTATTTTGCATTCCCTGTAGCAATGAATGAGAGTCCTATTGTTCCAGTATCTTTGTTAGCATTTGGTGTTGTCAGTGATCCAGATTTTGGCCATTTTAATAAATGGGTAGTGGATTTCATTATTGTTTTAATTTGCAATACTCCAGTGATGTGGTATATTAGCATCTTTTCATGTGCTTACTTGCAACCTATGTATCTTTGGTGAAGTATCTTTTCACATTTTAGCTCATTTCAAAAATTGAGATATTTTTCTTCCTTTTAACTTACCTTTATTGAAGTAACATTGCATTGCAACAAATTTTAGGTGTGCATCATTAAAAATCAACATGTCTATACTATGTTAAGCTTACTACTCAATTTGTTTTCTTATTGTTGTGTTTTAAGAACACAACAATATATATTCTTTGTATATTTTGGATACCAGTCCTTCAATGTTTTGTAGAGACTTTTTTTTTTTGCCAGCTTGTGGCTTAACTTTCATTCTTTGAAGGCTACCTTTTGTAGAATGGAAATTTTAAATTTTAATGAAGTCCAACTTACCAGTTTTTTATTTAGGGATTATGTTCTTGGTATTGCATTTAAATAGCATCACTGAATCCACAGTCACTTAGATTTTCTCCTCTTATAAGAGTTTTATGGTTTTCTGTTTAGTTTTCTTTAATTGAAGTAATATTGACTTACAACACTATATGCATCATAGATAGGTTCACATCTCTTAGATGTATGTTACCACACCACCTCATCACCAAGGTACCGATAAATCTCCACTATAGTACATTGGGTGCCCCCTGCTCCATGCTCCATGCCACACCATCACCCTGCTCTCTGCCTTTCCCCTCCCTCCTGTATCCTTAATTTTATAGTCATATTTCTAGGGTTTATTTTGGTTTGGTTTCATCTGATCCTTTGATTTGTTTCTCTGTATTATACATATCAGTAAAAACAGTATTTGTCTTTCTCCTTACAGCTTTTTATTTTTTATTTTTTGCTTAGCATAATCTTCAGTTCCATCTATGTGATTGTGAATGGCAAGAATAATGTTAGAAAAATTTCAAAATTTGATGGAAATTATAAGCCATGAAACTCAATAAACCATAAGCAGAAAAAATTTAAAGAAAGTGACACTAAGGTTTATTAAAATAAAATTACTAAGAATCCAATGATGAAAAGAAAAATCCTGAAACAACCAGAGGGTGGTAGAAGACACATTATTCACATGGATATAAAGATAAGAATGAAAATAGACTTCTTGTCACAAACGATGTGAGCCAGAAGTGATGAAATACCATCTTTAAAGCACTGAAAGAAAAAGCTGTCAACTAAGTGTTCTATTCTTAGTGAAAATATCTTTCAGAAATGAAAGTGAAACAAAAACTTCAGAAAAACAATCTCTGAGAGAACTCACTGTGAATAATGCCCCTACCATCAGAAGATTAGGAAAACTTCTTTAGGCAAAATGATATCAAATGGAAATTTTGATCCACCAAAAAATGAAAAGCTTCAGTAGGATAATAGATGGGTAAATGTAAATTAAAATTGTCTCCTTTTTTAATCTCCTTAAAATATAATTTACTATTTAAAGCAAATATAATAATAATGTGTGGTTCATAATGTATGTACAAATAAAACATAGTAATCTCTTTTTTTTCTTTGTAAATAACCTGCTTTGTTTTTTCTCTAGAAAGTGGTAAAATTGTCATTTTCCCCAGAGCCAAAATTTCCTGTTTTAGAATTAAAAATTTCCTTAGATTTTCTTTGAATATGTATAATTGTTAATAATCCTCAGGAACAAATAATTTCTTTCAATTTGAATCTAACTGCAGATCAGGAACATCTTCTTCTATGATTTTTTGATTTTTACATAATTTAATCCCATATTCAGAAACTTACAAATGCTAAATTTGTACTTGATACCTGTTAGGGTTCTCATTTCTTTTTTATTTTATGTTTTCTCCATGTGATTTTCTACAACACAAAATTGCCTTTTCTTAATTTCTTTTTATTTTTCATTTTATTAGACTAAATTTTACAATTTAATACCTTTTATTGTAGTTTAATTCTGGAGACTTTTGACACAATTTTATATCTCTAGGAAGAAAAGTCAGAATTTACCCCAGAGTGCTTTTGTGGAATTTAGTTTATAAAGAGAAATCTCTTATTTTCTTGGTTCAATTAGGGATGGTTTCATTTCCTCTCCAACGAAAAGTAACATCTAGCCTCTTTCAATAAATAGGTGAAGTTTCTTCTTTCTCAGCACAGGGATTTCCATTAGTTTGTGATAATAGTTCTGTGTTTTGTGGGAGCAGGAAGTCTGGCCAATAAATATCAGACCAAAACTGTCTTCTTTGTAAAGACTGAGATTTCAAGTGATTTTAGGTTTTACTCCAGCCTCCAGAGTAGACTTCAGTTCTTTTTTGAGGTTGAGCAGCCCATCAGGGACTTAGCAAGAAGGAATGGAGACTCTGGACACAAGCTGTGTTCCTTCCAGAATCATACTCTTCAACTCTCCAACATAGTTTAGGTTTTATCTCCAGTAAGGGATATCTCAGAATAAGTAATGGAACATGTCAAATTTCTCCCATTTTGAAGTATTGCCATTTTGTCAAGGTAGAGTTGTATTAAAATATATTATTAATTTTGTTTTTATCAACACTGCATATAATTTAGAGGGATAGGTGCACGCCTCTTCAGATATATATTATTGGAACCACTCCAGCACCAAAGTACCAGAACAGTTGTTTTAGTGGGTAACTTTCAAAAGAACGTTTTTCCTTTGGTGTAGCTATTAAAAAATGGAGGATTTATTCAGAGTAACATAAGCAGCTGGAGATTTGACTGGGTCATTTTGATCCCCAGTGGGAGTTAACTGCAATTCAACAATGTTCTCAGCAGCCGACTTAATTTTACTTCAAAGTTCTAGCAGTTTCAGAAGAGAATCTAATTATAAGATACTTTATGGAAAACATTTGGAAATTGTTTCCTACTGGTGCAGTTTTTAATATAGTAATCACATTCCTTCACTTCCCTGTCCCCCCAAAGTCCCCACTAAATTATGTATCATTTAGGGTATATTATTTGTTACACTATTGAGAAGGCTTAAAGATAAAACAACATATTGGGGGCAGCTGATACTGTCTTTAAGGTCTTATTCTTATCAACTTAGTGATGGTGTAGGACTCTTACCATCACACTTTTGTCAAGCAGAGTCTGGAGACAGGGATATATAGCTTAAAACTAGAAATAAGGTATAGGTCAAGACAGATATAGGAAAGGAACAATTTTGGGGGCAAAGTGTCATTAGGAAAAAACTAAAACTTAAATTTGTAAGTCCTTTCACTATATTTTGGAAACTTCTTAAAGTATTTCTTAAAATTATCTTTGATGGGTATTATTAATTTGAACTTAAGCACTGTTGAGTTTGCTTTGATTTACTGGATATATTGTACATTAGTAAGAACAAAGATGCACATTTCATTTCTTCCTGTGTGTTCTACTGTATCTCACAACAGATCCCTTCTCGTTACACCTCCCCTTTTAACCAAAATGTGCCATTGCATAATTTAATAGAATAATAGTCTTAAGGCTTTTTGATATTTTTTGCTGACAGTAACTACTACATTTTTTTATATGTTTCCAGATTTTGTTTTCAGAGTAACTGTATGGTACTTTGAAATATAGGTATATTTGCTAATCATGTCATTTTTTATAAAGATTTATTTATTATTTATGCATACAAGAACTGGGGTACAGGCCAGAGGGGTGGGGGGATGAGAGGATTCACCGGAGACAGAGTGGGGAACAGAACAGGCAGATTGACTGAAATACACTGCTGAGGGGAGCAGTGGGCCAGACAGGAGAGGTCTGCTGCGCCATATGGGTAGCTCCCTGGCCAGGGATTGAACTCATGCTGCAGTGGTTGTGGATAGCTTCATAGGTTGTGTCTTAATCCCTTGTGCCATCAGGGAGGCCCAGATCATGTCATTTTAACATTACTAGAAGTGAAGTGCTTCCAAAGAAATGAGAGCCAAGAGTACATTTTAGCTCAAGTTAGAAAAGATCTGCATTTGAATATTCAAATTAATATAATTTATTTGGCTTACTAAATGTAATGAAATTAAGTCATACTTATTTTTGGGGGGTAATTCTTCAAATTTATTTATTTTTTTTTAATTCTGGGAACATTGCTCTACAACACTGTATATGATTTAGAGGTGTAGGATCACACCCTTCAGGTGTATGTTGTCACACCACACCCACCACCAAGGCACCCACCATAAACCATTGTGCCCCAATAAATTATGTATCATGTTGTTCTCCCCTTCTGGGAGCCTGATTTCTACAGTGAGATATCTGGGGCTTGTTGTTTGGTCTTACTGACCCTTTGTTTGGTTTCTCTATATTCTACATGTGAGTGACACCACCAAGTATTTGTCTTTCTTCTGCTGACTTGACCCGCTTAGCACAAGCCCTTATAGTTTCATCCATGTTGTCCCAAGTATCACTTACTGTCAGGAAAATGCAAATCAAAATCACAATGAGATACCATTTCACCCCTGTGACAATGGCCCATATAAAAAAGACCAGAAACCAACCAAGTGTTAGTGAGGTTATAGAGAATAAGGAATCCTCCTACACTGTTGGTGGGAACGTGCACTGGTCCAGCCCTATGGGAAACAGTATGGAGATTTATCAAAATATTAAAAATAGATCCGCCATCTGATCTAACAATTCCACCCCTAGGTACCTACCCAAAGAATGCAAAAACAGGGCGTCCCCAGTGGCGCAGTTGTTGAGCGCTGGGTTGCGAAGCTGCTTGCAGCCTCTGCAGCGCCGGTTCCATCCCTGGCCACTGGGCGAGGGTCCCACATGGCGCGCAGACCTTTCCTGCTGCCCCGAAGCTCCCCTCAGCAGTGTACTTCGGTCCTTCTGCCTGCTCTACTCCCTGCTCTGGCTCTGGTGAATTCTCTCACCCTCCCGCGCTTCTGACTGTACCCAGTGCTTGTATAAATAAATAAATAAATCTTTAAAACAAACAAACACGTGGGTCTACAATTTAAAACAAACAAAAAAAAATGCAAAAACACTGATTCAAAGGGATATATACTCTCCTAAATTCATTGCAATACTATTTACAAAAACAAACTTATGGAAATAACCTAATAGCCCAATGGCAGATGAATAGATTAGGAATATGTGGTATATATGCACAATGGAATACTTCTCAGCTATGAAAAAAATCCTACTTATTTTTGTAGTTTATTTGGAAAATAGAAATTGTGAAGATAAGATAAAAATTATGAAATTTTCTTAGAATTTTAGGATTGCTTCTGGTTTCTGGTAGGTTTTAATCAAATCACTTAGTATTTCATTACTGGGACCACAGAGGGGAAATATCTCCCATATTTCAATTTTTAGAAATTGTATTATTTTTTATCGAGGTAGCATTAGGTCATGTAGACACTCTCTTCTGAGTATGTATCAAAATTCCAGACGTCCAGAAGGAAATCGGGTGGACAGAGAAACCATAATTTTCACAGTTTAGGTGCAGTGAGTCACTCTTGTCAGAGTGATGGAAACTCCTTAGAAATCCAAGCTCCCAGATGCCAGCCTAAGGTTCTTGTAGACATCTTTCAAAGAATAGTCAAGCATGATGCAAGTTAACTCTTCTGTTCAGTTTCATGTTCTCTACTTTTCAAATCTTTAAAAATATACCAAAGAAAGCTGCTAAAATTTCCTTTTGTTTGTTATATAAAATTACTTTTAGAGATTAGATTGTATTTTAGAAAATATCTCCATTTTCTTATACTGCAGCATGTTTAAGTATGTCCTCCTATTTGAGAATATTTTGCTGTTCTCTCATTCTTAAGTGGAGTGAGGTCTATACAAACCATATGTTCCCATTAGCACATTGATGCTCTTAATTCCATCTCATTTAGGTCTGTTAGGTTTCCACTTTCACATCTAAACTGTAAGGATAGGTTTATGTGAGTGCTCAATTTGTGATATCTAGTAAGCTCATTTAGAGAGAGATTTTCTAGAACGAAGCTTGACCTCTTTCTCTGACTTTCATGTTTTTCTAGTGAAGCTGGAGAATCAAATATAGTTTTCTGTCCTTTGAAAAATGTTGTACCTTAAATAATATATCCCTTGGTGTGAAAAGCTCCAGTTCTTCAGACTGCTTTTCAGTAGCTGACTGAACTTTCCAAGATTCATCACTATTCATTGCTTTCTGCTTTAGTGCATGTTTGGAGTTATCCTTACTAAAAGGTAATTTTCATTCTGGGTTATGTTAGGAGAAAGATGCCACATAGTAATTCATATAGGCAAAGTTTAACATAAAGGATTATTAAAATATGCTAGAAGAGTAACTATGACTATATAGAACAAAATATACAGAGTACTCAAAGAAGTAGAGTACTTAAGGAAGGAACTTGGACAATGTCCCCTCTTCAGACATCATTGGAGAAGATAGAATTGCAGCCCATTGGATGACACATCTCTGTTTCACCAACATTATAGGGACTTTTGAAGCTGGGGTGGCCCTTCAGAGTTGTGCTAGAGTGGAAGGAGGTGGCTCACTTCTTTGACCATTAAGTACAGGCTACCCTAGAAAGAGGCTTTGGCTTTACACAATGACATGACAGCTCTCCCTGGTGCTGTAAGTGACAGATTTTGGTGTGGGATCAAATCTGTTTGGAGTACTTCTGTTTGGTCACAGTTGGGTGTACTGAAAAGGTGTTTTCAGATGATGGAAATCCATAGCTGAGGAACTGAAAAATTCCCTTTCTCTAGATGAAAATTAGTTTATCTTTAAGATGATTAAGGTGGCACACTAGGAAATGATTCAACAGTACCATATGGTAAATCAGAAGTTGTTGATGTCTTTGATTGTCCTGCATATCTCCCACATTATTAGCTTAGACAGTTGACTTATCTAGCTTGGATTTAATACCTCAGTTAGACAGGATGTGGCTCAAGCATTCCAATTAAGACGTTTGATCTTGGATCTTGGCTATTTCATTACATGCTGGCAGATGGTGAGAATGTTACACAGGCTGAAGGATAGGGTCATGTTTTTGAACTTGCACTGGTACATCTGGAAGGTTCTCTCCTACTTTAAAAATATATTTACCTCAAGGAATATATAAAATAGTCAGTATTATTGGTCTGATTCATTAAAGGTAGCTTTTTGGTGGAAGAGAAAACATCAGTTTTGATTTCCCTTGTTAACTGTAAATTAGTGAAATGATTTAGTCAAAAACCATTTGTCAGGTGTTGTTACACATGCCAAAAAAAAAAAAAAAGCATATTAAATTCAGCATTCAAATACCCACTAGGTACTACATACTACTCTAGATACTAGGGTTGCAAATAGAAGTAAGATATAGACCTCCCTGTTTACTAGTTGCTTCCCCCAAGAAAGGATTCTATTTCAGATTCTACTGTGTATTTATTTTTAATCAAGCAGGTCAAAGTTTGACCTTGAAGAAAGAGGTTAACCTTGAAGGTTTGCTTCTGGAGTTTTCATGCAAGCCCTTTGCTTCTGCCCCGTGTCTATACCATCATGTACTCTGACAGGCAAAATTGATGAAGATGCTTTTAGGATTAGAAAATAACCTAAATCTAAACTTATCCTAAGCGTGAGACAGTTATAAACCAGGATCACAGATCTGGAAAATTTCTATTAAGACACACAGTCTTTAAAAACCCAAGAATTCGACTGAGCTGTGACAGAAAACAAATTCACCGGATATATCTACACACTTACACACATACACCACACACACAACCAATGACAAAATATCTTCTGTGGAAGCATAATTTCTTATATTACATTGTTGTATGTATACTAAAAGAAACCTCATTTTTTTTTTTAGTGATTCACACAGAGTATTTAAAAATATTTTGAAAATCTTAAATTTTTTTGGCTAATTTTGGCCCCAAAGTAGTGATTTGACCAAATTGTCATCTAGATTCCAATTTTATTTACATCTATCACCTTTAAATACTTATACTTCATTCTGTGGATTAGGATGATTTGTCTTTGTGCATAAATTAGGAGAAATGGATATTATATATATCCTTTAGGATGCTTTGAGATACTGAAGATCCTGTAGATTAAATGTTCTGGTTGTTGAGGGATTATTTGGATAGATAATGGTTATAACTCTCTTATTTAAAAAAACTCATTTGTTCTTTTTCTATTGAGATTTCATTTTTCATAATTATGTAAATTGACACATTTGTTCTGAAGTTATGTAAGTGAAAGTATTTTATTAAAATCCAAAATGCTATACAAGAATGACATATCAATTCTTAATGGTTAGTGGTGCATGTCTCATTAGGGGTATTATAATTCTATTTCAATATTTTAAGAAATATTGAATAATTGGTAGTGGAAGTACTTGTGAATAACAGCATTTAAAAAATGTCTTAATGGGGTACATTTACAAGATTCTATATTAATCATTCATTTGGCCATTTTAGTTCTCATTAGTTCTTCATGTGTTTTTTAACTTATTAGATTTTTCCTCCATGCATTTTTGTCTGCTGTTCTTAAGAGAATATTTTGATCCTGTTGAATTTACAAACACTATCATGTCTCATCTCTTTTTTTTTTTATATGGGATTTGTTATTTTAGTCTTATTTTCTGTGATTTTATGTTTTTCATGGACCCAAGCTGACTTTATTAGTTTATTATTTCTATTTTCCATTGACATGATCAAGTTAAGAAGTATTCTCCTTCATTTTTGTAGTAAGCATTTATCTTATTTTATTTTTTTAAATAAAGGACCATTGCTTGTTGTGTAATTTCCTACAACCAATGATTTGAACCATGGAAGTCACCCAAAAGTACCAAATCATTAGTCTGAACCATCTGTCCTACATCTCTTGGTAGTACTATGTCCTCAGCCTACCCTTGACTATATTAATATTAACAGACTGTGCAAAATCCTCAATTTCTGTTCTCATTTTATTTATTCTACTTTGATTTAGTGTGCCTGTGACCTCGAGTTAATCAGTTTTCTGCTGATCTAACAGGTTTAATATCTAATTTGTATTCATTTACTTTTCAATGTAAAATGCTTTAGTTCTAAGTTTTATTAGTTTATGGTTTAACTAATATATATTTCAATACTTTCTTTGCTTTTCCAAAATTTTACTTTAATGTAACTGAACATTTGCATCCCTTGAAAATATACTATAATAACAGAAAAATTATACATATAATAGAATTCTGTATACATAAAATTAAGTATATTATTGTGAAATAATTGTATATAATATACAGATGAAAATGGCAAGTAATATGATATTGTCTCTTAAACATAATAAAACATTGCCATCTGCAAATGATAATTTTAATATTTTGATTGTGAAGTTATTGAATGGTTTTTCACATTTTTTCCTGATCAGACCTACCTCTCACTATGGTTTGGAAATTAATGGAAATTAAAGAATACCTACTATATGGAGACATATACCATTTTCACTGAACGTGCAGGCTCCTTGTCTTGTTACTATAGTGTGGTGGTTATTTCATTCACCTCACACACATGCCTCTTCATTTAAGAATTCTTCTCGTTGCCCAAGGTTATAAGTTAATCATCTGGCTGTCCCTATAGCAGTTATAGAGGTTAGGGAATGTGGTCTTTATTCAAAGCAGGCATGTACATGTGCACAACTAAAAATTAGCATTCTATTACTATAGAAGGAGGGCTAAGTGTGAAGGGTCACAGGAGTAGCAAACTATCTATTGGGAGATTGCTGGCAGTCTGTAAGAGAAACAGTATGTGCTCAGGTAAGGTACTAGGTAAGAGCAGTTTTGGTGTATTGAAGGCAAAAAGCCCAGTGTGTTTAAGCATTATGAACAAAGGGTAGGAAGACTGGCAGGGGGTATTAGGACAAAACTGCCAAGGCGTGATAGACAGATGATAGAACCTAGAGTCAGACACCTTGGATTATAATCTAAAGTCATTTCTAGGATGATGAAAATTGAGTAATAGCAAGAGCATCATTTTCTACACTTGATTAAAAAAATAATCCTTACCCATCTTTATTGGGCAATTTGTAACTGAAAATATTTTTTGTATTTGAAAGCACTATTTTATATAATAATTGCATAATTATGTTTATATATACCAACTATAACACATTGCTATGTTAATATAGTTATTATCCACATATAATTATGCTTTATATAGTATAGTTTAATGATTGTGATACTATATTGCATATAGAAAATATATTTATTTCACTTACTATAATTTTGTATTTTATATACATCTATCATCCATCTGTCTGTTTATTTATATAATCTGATAAGGAAATATCATTTCTTCCATGTTAAACCATGTTAAACTGATGTTATTATTCTAGAAGTATTTTTCTTTGAGCTCAAATATGTCTCCCAATGGCATTTATGAATAATAATTTTTGTCATTTGCAACAAGGTGGAGCTAGTTCAGTCTTTCATCTACATAGTTGCTACATATTAAACAACAAAGGGAATAGGATTGATTTTATATTCTATAGAAAAACATTCTGACATCTGGAACTTTAGGAAAACAGATGTCCATTAAAAAGTTTAAAAGGAGGGGTTGGGGGGAAGCAAATATTGTCTAAAAAATGATAAATGTTAAAATAAAAAAATCTAAAAAAATTAAAAGTTTAAAAGGAATTTGAAATAAAGGAAACTCTCAGTTTAAGTTCATATAGTTTCTTTTCTATATCTAATTGAAGATTATATGTAGCTTGATAAAATCTTTCCCAGGTGCCTTAAATTGTAAAGCAGTGAAGTAGAAAATAATTTCATAGACCTAACTTGTGTATTGTCTTTAGGGGGCAGTACTAAACCACTGATAAATTTTGTTATTTGTGCTAATGCTACTGTAATAGTTAATACAAGACTAAAATAACAATGATATTGTGATGCAATTATATACATACTTTAATATTAATAAATTGTACAGGTGTTCAACTGAAATGGATAGTTTGAAATTCATTTAATAATTCATTCAATAAATAATCATTAAATTTCATTATGCACCACATATTGTAAGAGACACAAAAGTGAGTTAAGTGATTGTTTGGTTCAAATAGCTTATAATTCACTAGTATAAGGAAACTGCATTTGTTTGTACGTATGAGTGTACTATGTGTGTGCATATATGTGCAACTCTTTCAGGGAAAAGATATTAAAAATTAGTAATATTAGGCAAGTCACAAACAATTTTATCTTGTGCATCCCTTTTATCTTGTGCATCCCTATCAGGTAGGAATTATTATTATACTTACTTTGCAGATAAAGAAACTAAAGATTAATAAAACTGTGATTTGCTCAGTGACAGCTTGGAAGTGGCAGAGCCAGGACTTAAATGTATATCTACTTGATGTCAAAGTCAATGCTTTTTGCCACTATATCATCTATCAATCTCCAGGTATATGTGAAATATCTTAATATAAAAAACTCAGACTTGCAGAATAGAGCAATTGCATTTGTAAGATGTCTGGAAATTTTTAGGGAAGAGGTAAAATATGAACAGTATTTTGAGGAACCCATGTAATTTAAAGAGAATACTAGCATAAAAATATTAACACTAGTCAATATTTATTCAAACCTCAATATGTGTCAGTCATCTTACATGCATTGCTTCATGTAACATTTAATAGAATGTTCTATTTATTATTTTCCCAGTGCATAGATAAGGCAAATGAGGCTCAGTGATCAGATCTGATAATTATCACAGCAATAGTGGGTTCATAAGTAAGAGAGATATAATTTGAATCCAGGACTAATTTTAGGACCAAAACTCTTCACCATTAAAATATGATGCTCAATGGAGAAAATGGAAATTATGAATAAAAATCTGGGACATAACTAAAGGGTAAACAATTCCACTTGTCTGGGGTGAGTATAACAGAATGAGAAAAAGAGCTGAAAATCTGGACATAGAACTTCAAAGTCAGATTGAGGAATGTGGGTATGTGTTGTGTAGTGGGGAATATTTGAGATTATAAAGATTGGATCAAATAATTATAGTACCATTAACAAAATATCAACAGGGTCAAACGATCCTTAATTAGTGGGGGAGATGCTAATTGATCATTGTATTCATTTTTGTAGACAGTGGTTGATCAAACATATTTCAATAGATGATCTTGTTAATTAAGTTTTTAAATATCCTGAGTTTTTTCATTGAGATGATTTGCAGGATAAAAATCCCTGTGGTTATCACCTTTTATTATTGCTTTGATATATGTATTTATGATGGTACAGGCTGTTATGTAACAAATTACCAAAAATTTCACTATCATCGATAGCAAAAAACTCTCAGTTGTACATAACATAGTACATATACATAGTACGTAGTACAAATATGCTTCTGATTTAGACATCAATTATATTAGCTTGTTTGTTGAATATACTGCTTTTTATGTTACTGTACAGAACAAGAGGGCACAAAACAGTGTTAAAGGGATAAACAAGTAAATCAGACAGCCTGGGTTTGAGTATGTTTTCTGCCATCTACTGACTCTATGACCTTGGATTTTACTGACCTCTCTGTACTTTAGTATTTATTTACCTTAAAGCGTTGTTGTGTGAATTTAATAGAGTGCTCAAAAGATTGAGCCCATTATTATTGTGTCTTATAAATAGCAACTGATTGAGGGACTCAGTTCACAATTTTTCATTTATTAAAAATTGATAAAGGAAAATTGAAAATGTGAATGCAAAAATATGTGAGTCAAAAAACTCTTGTATTCTATTTTTGTAGGCAACTATATTGGGGGGCAGGTGCTATTTATAATATATCAAATGTCTTTGTAACTTCAATAATCATGATCTCTTAGTATTGTGCTGAACACTACATTTGAAGGATGGACAAACATCTTTTAAAAATTCAGTCTGTTGAGCATTTAGCAGATTTTTTTTCTTCAGCTGTGGCACAATTTGTTGCATTTTTTTCTTTGACAGCCTCCTCACATTTCTATATGGACCTGTTAATTTGATCCCCTACTTCTTTTTCATCTTTTGTCTCCTGGGAAATTTCTTCAGTCAACATTTTTTATTCTCTTATTGAATTTTATGTGTTTGTTTTATAGCATTCTGTTCTTGTTTCAGGGATGCAAATATCATCTATTTCTATGAGGATACTATTTGCAACTTTTTTCACTATATTTATTTTGGCTTTAAAAGGCTTCTTTCAAATATGTGGTGATCCTTGGATTCTTCTTTATATTAAAAAGTAAAATTAGAGGCCTCCCTGGTGGCACAGCGGATTGAGTGCAGCGCTGTAAAGCTATCCGTAGCCTCTGCAGCGCGCCAGTTTGATTCCTAGCTGGGGAGATTCCCACATGGCGCGGCAGACCTCTCCTGTCTTGCCTGCTGCTCCCCTCAGCAGTGCCTTTGGTCCTTCTGCCTGTTCTGCTCCCTTCTCTGTCTTTGGTGAATTCTCTCACCCTCCTGCACCTCTGGCCACTACCCCAGTGCTTGTATAAATAAATAAATCTTTAAAAAAAAATTAGGAACTGCTTATGTGGGTGGAGCTTGTTGAGACATGGCCTTCATATTGGGGGTTAAGGCATAGGCACTTTGTTAGGGACTTATGGATCTTTCTTTATGTAGATTAGTTTCTATAGAGAGGCATACATTCTGATCTCTATATGATGAATATAAGGTTAGCGGCCATATTCTCTAAGGTAAATGTTGGAGTACTTGGGATAAATTGGGAATCTTGGTTTAATCTATTACTGTTCACTTAATTTCTTTGTTCTTAGAGGCACCCTCTGCTGTGTGCATTCTTAGAATTTGTAATCCCTTTACTTTATCCTTTTACTAAACCATGCAGTTCATTATTTCAAATAGTGATAACCTCTTTGGTAGCATTGTAAAAAATTGAGTTTCCTTCTTTTTAGGAATTCCTATTGCAGTGAAGTATTTTCATCCTATTCCTCTGGATTGCCTTTTACTTTAATTTTATGCCTAAACTTACATTCTGGATAAATCATTATCTTACTTCTATGCTACTCTTCAGATTTTTTGGGGGGGTCATTCTTATTATCACTTTGTGTTTTTACCAGTCTCAGCCAGTTGTTTCATTTTTAACTTAAATGATATATTTTTATATTTTGCTCAGTCACAAGGCATTGTCACAACTAAACCTAGAATTAAGCTTACTTAGGCTTGCTGATAGATACCACCAGTAATTTATGTAGTTTAATTCATGTTAAGATATCAAAATAACATTAATATGTTGGTATAATATAAATTTGATTTCAGAGAACTTCATCTACAATAAATTTGTCACCAGGAGAAGTGGAAGATGATGATGATGATGAAAATACTTGTGGGCCCTCTGGACTCTGGGAGGCGCTGACTCCTTGTAATGGATGCAGGAACCTTGGCTTCCCTATTCTTGCACAGGTAAATGTTTACTTTTCTTAAGGTACAATGAAACATTAAAATAATTGCCTATGTGTCAAAGTAAATATTCAACTCCCCCCTCTGAAAATCCAACTACTATGTTGTTCATGTTATTCTTTTACTTCAGTTAAAGATCAGTAAAATGGGTACATCATTTGTTGTATGTGTATGCATATGTAAATATAATTTATACCAGAAAAATTGAGGTACTTATGAGATTTTAACATTTTCTCTAGAGATATTCCATTTTATAGAATGCAATTTTGAAATTAAATAGCAGTTTATATTAAAATAATAAAAAATCATTTATAAGAACCATATTAGGCATCTTTAAAAGCATAGTCAAGGATTATTTTTCTTAGAACATGGAACATTGTAGAATAATGTATGCCAATGAGGATTATGCAGTGCAATATAAAAATAAGAACAAAACACTGGAACATTGATTACAAGTTTGAACCCATTTCATTATCCATGAAATCAATTTTGATTCTGTTCTATTATCTTCAAATTCCTGTTGTGTGTTTTGAACCACAAGCCTTCAATGGAATTTCAGAAATGAGTGAAATAAGCCAAACAGAATTATGAAATTTGAAGTTACAATGAAAATATTTTGAGGTAAAAAAGTGTAATGTTAAAGGTGGAAAAAATACTCAACAGAAAGCAATTCACAGCAAATGAAAGGAATAGTGTTCACTAATTCACAGTAATTGCCCAGAATGGCTTTATAACCAAAAATCACATTTTCTGATTTGCAACAAATGTGAAGTAATTTTGTCTCTGAAACCATCGTGATTTTGAAATGTGTATGTCATCACTTGATTGTAGCCACTCAAATTGCAATATTTATTGTGGAAAGCTAAGCAAGGCAAATTGGCATATAGTATTTAATCTGTTCACCTAAATATGAACTATTTATTCATAAAACTTAAAGATAATTTATGATAACAATTACAGAATTGGTATCAAAATATACTGAACTATGAATTTCATAAAGCTACAAACTCTTTTGCTCAACATTTGTCTAATGCCAACATAGTTTCTGACATATAGTCAGAAGTAATAGTTGAATGGAAATGATTTGTATATTCTAGGGTTTCATCTCTTCACTTAAAGTTTTTACATATAATGTGGACCTCATACCTGTAAGTGTAAATGAGAAAGGAAATTAGCATAAGTTTTATTTAAATATACCATCACCTGCTTTATAGCTTACCTAATTCAATGCCTTTGCCTATTTTTTTTTTGTTCATTGAATTAAACATCTTTCTATTTTATATTTTAAAGTAGAATTCTTAGGAAGTATTAGGGTGCTTATAGTAGCCAGATCATTCTAATCATAAAGCCATCAATAATATGTGGCTGAATTTCCCCAGCACCTTTTATTTGTTTTATTTTATTAGGCATGCTAGTAGGCTTGGTAATACCTTGGTTTTGGTTCACAATTTTGGTAATATTAGCTATTTTTCTATTAATATTGGATACTTTTCTGTGAAGACTGTTAATATTTTAGTATTTACATTACCACAAAATATTTACCTGTCTGCAGCTTTACTTTAAAAAAAATGTTGTGTTATATAGATTTTTTTGCTATCAAATTCATTGAATTTCTCGGTCTTGTTTTTTGTTTAATTCATCTCATCTACAATTCGTTTTAGCATATTTCAAATATGACTCTAGTTTTCCTATGATTTTCCAGTGGATGGTAACTTCCACTCCTTTATATTTTATTCTATTTGGTTTAGGTTGTCTTTTAAAATCTTTATTTTGTTTCCCAGATTTAAAAACCACATTACATAAAATATAAAGCAGGGACAATTATTGTTTAAAGTTATTAGGTGATATGACTGCCTGATTTTTAAAAATATATATTTTCTATTATTATTTTATAAGTATCCTTATTGGGGTTTTAGTTGTTAAAGCATTTAATCTACACAGGTAGTTGAGAATGGTTACTGCATTAAACCTATACATTTACAAGAGTAGAATTCTTTTACCAGTATTCTCATCTACTCTTACTAATGTTCTCAATTTGTTGATAAACTCTCCCTTAATATATATAAATATACATATATAACTATAAGAAAATTGATTCATGTGTGATAGCACAAAACTATAAAAATACTTTTCTATTTTATACTAATATTAATGTGTAATGGTTCTTTCCTTTCGTATAATACGTTTGTTATGATGCCTCCAGGTTCATATTAAATGTAAATTTATCCCACAATTGGCCACATTTTAAGAAAACATGTATTTTTGAAGCCTTTTTTTCAGAACATTAAAAATCACTAAGCCATTAACACTGTGTATCTAGAACTGCATGAAAATCTACCTTACGGTTTGCTATAGGAGCCTGTGGATCAGTGGCATAGCAAAGCATTATCCAACTACATATATTTATTTCATCTATATAACACTTAATTTGATTGGATCCAGCAGTCGTGTTTAGTTTCAGAAACATGAGGCTTATGGAAATAGACCTATTTTGAATCCAAGTTACCTATACATTTTTGTTCTGGATTATAAGACTATGTGATCAAACAGATTTTTTACTTGCAAAATTAGAATATTGGCTGATCCCTGTGGCTCTTACCCCTCTAAGATTACCTTAGAGTTTTTGCCAATTTTTTTGATTCGATCCAATATTAAGTTTTATCTATGTTTTTCTGTAGTATTTAATCTTTCCATTGTGCCTAGATTACTGATATTTCTGCAAGAAGCAACGTCTCTTAAATTCATAAAAATTTAGAACTCAATATAACATCAGAGCATTAAATTAAGGTTTAGTATAATCTTAAAGGAAGAATTAGAAGGTAATCAAGATTGATGAGACTGGGGAAATGAAGGCCTTTCTAGAAAGTGTAAATAAGCACAAATTTGTTTAACACTCCTGACAATAATCACTATTCCTATTTATAAAATGCCTAGTGTTTGCCAGATATTTTACATGCATAATCTCTAATTCTCAAAGTACCTGTTTAACTAAGGAAAGAGTTAGGGTACTCAAAGTCAGAGTTAATGAGTGGCAATGCTATATTCAAACCTGGATTTTCAAAAGTTATGATGTGATGTGATGTCGCTTTCCTGGTATCATTTACATTATCCTTCCTCTTATTGGCTGCTTCTGTCTGTGATTATATATTTTGAAAGTTTTGGGAGCATAGTCTTTGGCAAATAACTGTGGACCATAAATGGATGAGAGTCTTAGAACATAATCTTTTAATATTTTATTCTGTCATTTGTTCATGTATTTACAAAAATCAAATTAAGGGAAAGTTAGAGATAGTTCAGAGCCTGATTATAAATTATTAATTTTATTGCTACCCTTTCCTGTTAATAGAGTATGACTTATTAGAGCAGACAATTGAGTTAAATTGTATAATGGTAGATGATACTGCTTTCCTCCACAGACTTAGAAGAGATATCACCTCTGTACCATATGGGCTTTGAGGCTGAGGCTCTTTTCTACAGTCATTCCTGCTGGGTAGAGACCCTCTAGCTTCTATCCTTGTTCATTCAGCCTTCACTCTGTCAGGTTGAGATAACGGGGTCTCAGTACTGAGCCTTGACTGCTTCTGCAGTTACTATAATCATGCCCCCTCTGGAGAGAGGCCAGCAGTTTTTTCTAGACATACCATCTGTGGACAAGGGCTTGCCACCCTTGCTAACAGCATTCAGACATGTTGAAAGCATCTACTATAGCCACACTGGCTCTGCTTCCTTCTGAATCTGTGAAGGCTGCTCCTGTTTGCGCTGTTTTACTTCTGAGTCTGTAACTTGGTTGCTGTCACATCCACGGCACTTGTGTTGATACTTATTATTTCCATTCCTCCTGCTACTACCCATGCCCCTTTATCAGGCTTTGTGACTGCAGAAGTATGTGACCTTGTTTGGGGAGGAATATTGAATTCATCCCTCCATATTAAAATTACAGTGGGTGGTCTCAACTATTTCAGGGTTCATATGAAGGTTCCTGATGCTGAATTCATCTTGATTCCCTTCATAGAAGTGAACAGAATCTGCCTATGGGCAAGACAAAGAAAGTTAGACCAGAAAAGTCTCCTCCTGTAGCCATACAAAGAAGAACTTATAAGAACTCAGAGGTCGTAGGTCCAATCTCCCATCTGATGCAAGGACACCCCCCCACATAGTCCCACAGTGATGCCTATGATCATTCCAGGTTTGCCTGAGCAGTTCCAATGCCAGTGAGAGCTCTGTCATACCCAGTGAATAACCTCACACCTTTTAAATACACATGTGAGTATTTCTGCTGGTCAAGTCATATGCATTATAATATTTTGATAGCTGCTAACAGATTGTTCACATGCATACAAGAACATCTCACTGCCACTGATGTATAAAATTATCAGCACATAACAGTCACGAGCAGAGTTTATGTGACTCACAACACAGTCGACCAGGGCTGGAGTCGCATATGTTCAAGGACAGGTAGTATATGTTCAAGTAGTATATGCTTATTTAAGGTCAGCATGTTGCAGCTGGCATTATAATTTGGATATGAATTTAAGAGTTGCCGACAGCCGAGGAATCTCTAAAATACAGCCTTGGGGGACTCTTTGGATAAGTGCTGAGAACCTCCCCAATGTGGCTTCCAAACAGAGACTTATTTAACTGTGAGCCCTTTTTTCATATGCATGCATTTTCCAAGTGAGCCTCAGAACTAATGCCTCTGCAGATGTTTAAAAGCAAGACTTACCATTGGGCTCCTATTGTCTTCCTCAAACCCAGGTATGTTCAGTTTGTTTCCAGCTGGGAGGGCCTGGGTTCCACTGAAAGCCTCTACTGGTGGTTTCAGCAAGTAAACGAGATTTTCCCAGTGAACAAAAAGATCTCTTGTATCTGAAGGGGGACATAGCTGAAGGTAGAAAGAGCGGCCCGTGACAAGCTTCAGGCGGAGCTGTTGTTTGGTGCTGTTATGGATGGATATCTTTACAAGCTTCAAGGGAAACATTCTGGTTAGCTCTAAGATCTGTGTAGGCTTGTTACTTCTTTCCCGGGGGGCGGGGCTGTATCTGTGGTAGTCATCAGAGAGAGTGGCTGGTCGGGCCAGCAGCATGATGTCAGGTAGTGTGAGGTGGGGGCTGGTACGCACGATGCCCACAGTTACCCTTCGGGCACGGCTGTGCACATCAATCACTTCTCCTCTTTTGCTGATCTGTATGAAGTCACTCTCAAACATCGGTGCATACTTGAATATAGCATACTCCCCTTTGTACAGCTGCTGCTGCAGTTTCCCCATGCAGGTGTTAAACATGCCCGTGGCAGGGCTGCTTTGGGCTGTGTAATACGGTAAATCAGGTGGACAGCTCATGGCTTTATTTTATAGAGACAGCTCCTGGGGGCTCTCCATACCCTCCTTACCAAACCTTGCAGGATTTCCTGGTCTTTCTAACAGGTGGGCTAGTGGTGGTCTTTTGCAGGTATTCTCTCTGAGTCACTGAGGTCAGAGTGGGGTGCTGATTAGGACTGTTCTGTGCCAGAGACAGGATTTGATTCTTAATCTCAATTGCCTCTCATAGTCTCACTGCTTCTCTCCTGCCCATTGTGCTCTGTCCCCAGAACACACCCTTTGTTTCTGTTGCCCAGGAGCTCCTCCCTCAGAACAGGAACTCTGTTCTCTCAGTAACCCCCCACCCCCTCACCATGCCACCCATGCTGTGGCTTAGCCCCGCCCCTTCTCCCTGGCAAATTGCTTTCTGAAAAGGTTAGGCAAAGATTCCATTAGGTGTAAGTTTAAAATATACATATTCTTTCATTCAGTACTTTAACTATAGATAATATACTTTAAAGAGATAATTGGACAAGTTGGTAAACAGGTTAGCACAGGATATTTATCAACATATATTGCATCTTTAGTTTGTTCTATCAAAGCGAATACTTTTCTTCTTTCTGCATTGAAATATTTGGTTATTTATGGTAAGATAAGTATGCTTACTTTATGATTTGTAGTCCTATTCACATGTCAGTAGCAATTCTTCCTGTCCAAAGTCCTTATATCTTAATTTCCATTTCATGTCTGTGTTACTTATCTTATATTCAACAAAAACAATCAACCTAACAGAAATTTAGCAACTAAACTAACATTCTAAAGGTATCCAAGCAGTATTGATGTTGTTTTGAAATAACTAGGTAGTATTGGACACATTATAAATCAATTTAGGTGCTTTAAAAAAAAAAAGTTGAAGCTAAATAGATTTCCTTAAAAGCACTAGTATGCCATATACATATATTACAAGATATTTGTCTCAGGGTTCCATAAAGAACCTGAGTTAATTGCCTTGTCTCCAGGGAAACTAGAAGTTATATTACTTGAGAATTTTTTCCCAAACCAGCATCCAATCAACAAGAGCACAGCCTGATAACCATCCTGTGGGGCATTCTGGCAAAGATGGAACATTTTTATGAGTCTGATGAAGTTTACCTAAAATTCCTCTAGCTAATTAGAAAACTGTCTTATTAATATTAGCCTCAATACTTAATATGCTCAGCTGGCTGAACAAATAAAACCTGAACATGAGATTGGGAATTGCTTTTTATGTCATGGCAGCAGCTTTCTGAGTGCTTGCTCTTAGAACATATTTCCACTCAGGTGGTCCCTAGGTATCTGCAGCTCTGTGCTGCCTCCCCTCTGCACTGGAGTTTGTCTTATTGGGTAAGTCATTTGACCTCCCTGTATCTTTTCTCATCTTTATCATTGACATGATTCTTTAGGTAAATTTGACTGTGGTGAAAAACTGGAGGACAGTTGTTCCACAGTAGCAGAGTTGTGTTCTACAGTTAAGTTATGTGGAAAGCAGAATTATTAAATGATGAATTTAGATACTGAACTGAGATTTCCAAGGGAAGTGTTAGAGGTGAGGTCTTGGTTACTTGTATCTGCCTAGAGCAACATGTGAGAGGCAAGAGATAAATTGGGTGAAGAACTTTTAATCAGAAAGGAACCAGGACTTGATTATTTGAAATGTTCTGAATTTATCCAGATTGAAAATGATAAGATTTATGGATTCACTGTCAAGAAAGTGTGTTATCGCAAGAAAACCAAAATATAGTTGGGTAACTTTTCCCCAGTGCCTCCGTATGGTTTAAAAAAAAAAAAGATTATTCACTCAGAGGGCTCTTTGAAGAGATTAGGAATGTGTAGTTTAGAGTTTACTCTTTTTAGCATAATCCAGAGAAGGGATTATCTAGAAAGATGTGTGGAGAAGCCTCTTGTCTAATGGAATGAATCGCTGTGATATATATGGTAAACTCAGAGCTTTTTGAGGACCCCACAGCAGACACTACCAGGTTGGACTGAAAGGAATAGGGAGAAGACAGAATAAAAGGTTATTAAATGCCTAAGGGAATGGATTTTTATGGGAAAGCAAAAGGCTTTTAAAAATTATTCAATTGCAAATACATGCTAACCTTTATGTAATAGACATTAAGACTCAGAAAATAGACTGAGGACCCCCCAGAGAATGGAGCCAGGCACTACACAAGGTTAGTCCTAGACCTTGAAACCTAGTGGGGTTAGCCCATTTATTTTTCTAAATTGTTTAGGACTGTTGATTCCTTCCCCCCACCTCTATTTTTAGTTCTCTCTGTTTGAATGAAACTATAATCTTGCCTGTCCTACCTATGTGTTTGGGGAGCAAATACCTTGTTTTCTAGTTTCAAATATTCACAGATGTGTTATAATGCAGTGTTACTTTAATTAAAAAATGAAGTAAAAACCAAAACTCACAGATGAAGAGGAAATTTGTTCAGGAAGAGTTATACCCAGAGTTCCACCCATACCTGATATGGATGATGAGATGGAAATACCTTGGTATAGCTGAGTCAGGTAGACCTAAGTTTTAATTTTAGCTTTGTAACTTATTATTAAACAGCTGTCTATTTTTTTTATCATCAGTAAACTATGGAACATCTACCTACTTTATAAGGTGGTGGGAAAATTGGAGAGCACATGGAACAGTGCCATTAAGTAGCCTCTCAATAAAGGATAGACATCATTGTTCTATTCCCTTTTAGAAGAATAAATCATTATACCTTTTAAGAAGACATGTCTCTGCTGAATAGCTCCAGGGATACAAATGTGTTCTGTAAAGCCCCAGCTTTAGCTAATACAAGCTGTGAACCCTTGAAAATTTGACCCTTCATTTCCTCATTTCTAAAAGAAGGATAATAATAATGGTACCAACACTGTAGCACTGTAGGTATAAACAAATAACATATATTACTTATAGTAAGTGCTTACAGTAGTACCTAGCACTCAGTTAATAAATATTAACTGGTAGAACAGGTAGTGAGAATAGAATTCTTCCCAATAATACTATATCCCAAGTCACCTACTATATTTTTTCCACAGCAAAAGTTCTTTGAGTTCTTCCTTTCAATCCACACTAGCTACCTACTAGCAACCTACAGTTGTAGACCCTTAATAAACATTTGCTGAATGAATTTTCTATGGCAAGGGTGTGCAAATTCTCTTTATAAAGGTCAAATAGTAGATATTTGGGGTCTTGATGTTCTATGGTCTCTATCACAATTACTCTATTCTGCCATTTTAGCATGAAAGAAGCCATAGGAAGTATGAAAATGAATGGGCATGGCTGTGTTTTAATAAAACTCTATGGAAATGGGCAGTAATCTGGATTTTTTGCTGAAATTTATAGACCTCAGGTCTATGGTAAAAAGAAATTAGAACCCTAATCCTAATAATTAAATATGCATCACAATGGGTTTATTTGGAAATAATTACAGGTGAGAAAAATTTTTTATCTTGCATAGAAAGATGGAACCATAGAGAAGAGGTGTAAATGCTGTGAATCCCCAAATTGCATTCTCCACAAAACTCCAAATTGCCAGTTTCTAAACTCAAGCTCAAAGCACAATTTCAAAAAAAAGATAATTTTATATGTTCAACTTAAACACATTTCTCAGTCACTGAGACCAGATTCATGTGGCTAAAGAACCATTCTGGACTTTCAGAAACTAATTTCTAAATGAGAGTGAGTAATGTGAGATAGTTTGTCTTCCAAGTATTGGTGAGCAACAGTCCAAACTTAACAGCTACTTCCTTCCTAAAATCCTCCTTATTCTTCTCCTGTTGGAAATAATTGCCTTTCCCTTACTATTCAAATAATTTTGACATCAGCGGATTGCTCCCTTTTATGATAGTAATTTATGTGGTCATGTAACATCTGTTCATTTAGGTTATAAACTGCCCGAGGGCAGTATCTGTGTGTCACAAATGTTTGTATTCTCTAGCACACTCTACTATATGCCTTCCATGGCAGTTGACACTTAGGCTGAACTTGTTGATCTCTGAATTTTTTTTTATCATCTTTGTAGGAAGATAAGCTAGAATGTTATCGAAAGCTCTCACTTTGCTCTGTTCACAGCATACTCAACTTCTCTGTATCAGCCTCAATTTCTTTATTTGTAAATTCCATAAAACATTAACTCTCATTTTATTATATATCTAAAGTATGGACTCAATTTCTCTTTTTGTTTTACCCACTACTCTCCTATATAAATCTTCTAAATGTGACTAATCACTAACCCATTAGTAAGTAAATGTAAACAATATGAAAAAGATAAATAAGTTTTTCATTGAGTGTGAACTAATGTTACTATTTGTTCTCTGCATCTGCCAGTAGATATTTTATCCATTGTTCTTTTTACAGTTATATAGTAGCAAAAAATAAAACTGTGTTTAATTTGAATGAACTGCTAGAAGGACTTTTTATTGCTTTGCTTTGTGGCTAAAATGAAATTTGTCTCCACTTATTAGCCTCTTACATTCTGAAAAAAAGGTAAAAATGAACAGGAATTTTAAGGGAATTTATTAGACAAAAGAGAAAGTGGTGTTCTACTATCTTCTGATGGTCAGTAAATATTTTATCTTGAAGAGGAGAAACACTTTAAAGAGATGAATGATATTGCAAACTTTGTTTTCTTTTCTATATTTCTGGCATGTTTACGTGCCTGGGTATAATACACTGTGATCCTTCTGGGAGACCCTACAGACAAGCGCTGCTCAGGCTAGGTCACTGTTTTCCCTTCTCAATGTGCCTCTTCCTCTTATTATTCTGCTGACCAAATTGCAATTTCCTAAGATGGTTTTGTATTCACCTTAGTGGATCAGTCAGACTCCATGATCTCTGAACTAGTAGCCTCACTGGAAAAATGAAGAAAAAATACCTTCTGTTAGATGTGAGGGTGAGGGCTAGGGGTGGTCATGAAGTGGCTACAGCTATAGGGATGGAAGATGTCTAAAGGAGAGGAAACAGTAGGTGAGTAGTAGTGCAGATAGATAGTAGTAATAGGGTAGACTGAGAAGAAAAAAAGAAAAGGGAAGAACGTGAATTGCATTTGTAATCCTTGGCTGCAAGGGGTATATTGATTTTTCAAACATTTACTGATGATGGGAATACAAGGTGGAAACTTGAGCAATTTGTCAATGTCACCTGAATGTGGAGAAGGAATTGCAGAATGTTATACACCTTTGATGAACCATTTTTCATTGCAACAAGTAGACAGCTGACTACCTAAAATACATTGAAAAACCATAATTTTAGGGGTGATCATTTTGTGATAATAAAGATTGTAATTTTATCTTAAATTATCTGGGGGACATATATTTAGCTCAGAAACCAAATACATTTATTTGCGTTTTTAATGGAATAGGGCCTTCTCAGGTTAGAGCACTTCACAGACAATGCTCTATCTTCTTAGATAATAGAAGGCTGATTTATTTTAATGCCATAATTCCTTTCTATACAGTGAGGATTATACCTACTCAGACAGTTCTTATGGTTTAAATTAGTTTCAAAAATGGCTTGGCGTATCAGAAGTGTCTCTGTTAAGTATCTTTTTGTTTTGAGCCTCAAAAAAATAGAGACAAAATGTCAAATGACTTGCCAACTTTGTCTTTTAACTTCATAATTTTGTTTCATACTAATGTTTAATGAAATGCAATGATTTCCTAATTGTAGATTCTTTTCATAGTTCTGTATTTATGAACATTTTTTTTTTTACTGAGGTAACATTGGCCTATAATATATAATTTTCAGGTATACAGTGTTATAATTTGACATCTGTATATACTACCTCATGATCACCACAAAAAGTCTATTTCTACCCACAATCATACAATTGACCCCATTATGCATTTCACCCACTCCTCAACCAATCTGCTCTCTGTATGTTTGCTTTTTTTTTGTTTTGCTTGTACATTTGGTTTGTTTCTTTATATTGCACATATGAGTGAAATAATATGGTATTTACCTTTCTCTGTCTGGCATAGTTCACCGAGCATATACCCTTAAATTCTATCCATGTGGTTGCAAATGGCAATATTTCATCTTTTTTATAGCTGAATAACATTCCAGTTATGTATATGTGTGTGCATTTATATATATATATGCATGTGCATTTATATATATATGTGCATACATATGTATATACAGGTATATATAGAGAAATCATTTTATGTTCATATGTATATATATTTATCCATTCATCCACTGAGGGACACTTACATTGTGTCCATATCTTGACTATAGTGAATAATGCTATAGTGAACATAGTGGGGCATATATCTTTTCAGATTAGTGCATTCATGTATTTCAGATATGAAAGTAGAATTACTGGCTCATGTATTATTTCTATTCTTAATTTTTAAAGGCGTCTCCATATTATTTCTCATAATGGCCATACCAATTTACATTCCACCAATAGTGTGTAAGAGTTCCTTTCCTCCACATCTTTGACAACAATTGTTTTGTGTCTTCTTTGTAATAGTCATTCTCATGGGACTGAGGTTGTATCTCATTTTGATTTTGCATTTCACTATAAGCGTTAATGCACATTTTTTCATGTGCTTGAAAAGACATATATCTTCTTTGGTGAAATATATTCAGATCCTCTGTACATTTTTTAATCAGGTTGTTGGTTCTTTTTTATTGAGTTTTATGAGTGCTTTGTATGTGTCAGATATTGATTCCTTGTCAGATATATGATTTATAAATATCTTGTCCCATTTTGTAGTTTGCCCTTTTATTTTGATAATTTTTTAAAAATTATAAATAGTCATTTTGAAATATATTCTTATATATTTTTACTGGAATTAAAAAATACTGGTTTTACTAGTTTTAAGTCCCCCCATGATACCATGATTCTGGGACCCATGATGAGATTAATTTTGGAAACTTTGGTAGTCCAGCATTTGGAAGGACTTCATGTTTTGTAGACTATATGACATAAATTGCATCATTTTTCTTTTTCACATTGTCTTGTTTAAAGACATACTGGTGTAAAAGGAAGTAGACCATAATATAGTCAATATAACAAGCTAATAGACCTTAGAGAGAATCCTTTAACTGAAGATCACAAATGCCCTGAGTAAGAAGCTGCCTGGAGTATGAGAGATCAGAATGTAGAACCAGGTATTTAATCTCCACAAAGGAGACTTTCTGGATGAATGTAGTTATTCTTTAGCCACTCATAGAAGCCAGTTCTCTCAGATCATCTATTATTATCACCCAAACTCTCATCCTTGGAATGCTGTCATTGTATTCAATTTCCATCCCCTCTTTTATTTCATACTGTCTAGGTAATCAAAATTGTCATATGCTCATCCTCTCCTGTAACTGTTTCTTCTTGGCTTTCCTCACATTCGTGTGTGTGTATAAACTTATATCAACTGTATTGTTACCCTGAAATTGTTATGACTGGACGCTGGTTTTGTAAGTTTTAAGAGTCCTAAACCAAATTGAGTATAATGGACAGCTACTATTTTTTACTGATCCCTTTCTTCAATAATCATCCCTTCATCATGTTTATTGCTTTCTCACTATATATCAAAATGTTTTAAGTATGAGCGTACGTAGTGGAAAAAACATATTTTAATAAGAGAAATAAATAATAGCAAAGAAGTGAACAAGAAGTTTTGATAGTGTTAAGTGCTATGTAAAAAATTTAGAGGTTATGGAAATGAGTAATGAGGTCAAGAAATAGATGACAAATGAGATAACGTTGTTAAGGTAGACCTCCCTGGGAAGGTGATATTTGAATTAATACTTAATGACAGGAAGAGACTAGCCACATGTTGGACAAAGTGAAGCACAGGGCAAAGACCAGAGAGACTGCTCTATGGTGAGTTTGGGAAAGTGTTAAGACTTGAGATTAAAGAGGTGGCTGTGGGCCAGATTTTATTTGGCTTTGTAGATCTGGATAAAGTGTTTTGAATTCATTCTAATTCAATCATTGGAGAATTGGAGAATCCAATCCAATCACCACAGGATTTTAGGCAAGGGTTTATGTAATATAATTTGCATTTTAAAAAGCCACTCAGTACATTCTTACCTGATTATATTTAGTATGTATTTGTATTTGTATATATTGGTAAAAGACGAACTACTCAAACAGAACACTAAATACCTAGAGGGTTCAGTTTGCTATAGGGCTAGATTTAGAGAAATCTCCCTATTTTGCGGAAAAAAGATTGTTCCCTCACTTCTAAATTAGCATTCTATGAAATAAATCTTCAGTTTTTATACTGAAAGTATTTTATGCTCTTTCAGAAGGAGGGAAAAATAAAGAAAATTATAAGAAAAAAATCATTTACAGTTACACTAAGTGAGACCATTTAGATGTATTTCTTGATTTTTTTTTCTGTTCAAGTCTCTCTATATATATACATGTATATAAGCACAAATATATATATGTTTTCACTTTGGGGTTCTGCTAACACACATTTCACATAGTTATTATAAACATTTTTTTATGAGACAATCTCTCACCAAGAGATGGAACTATCACTGAAGAAGTAATTTTCAAGATGGAGTGCAGGGGTAGATAAGAATTCTCCCTTTCATTGAAGATCCTTGAGATTTTTTTTTAGATTTATTTTCTTGTAGATTGGAGAAGAAGCCTTATGCTAAAGCCACACTTTCCCCCCCCTCCACCCCGAGGAACAATTAATTCAGGGAATCAAAGAGAATGTAATGTTTTCATTCTCTTTGAATTATGAAGGCTGGAAATATGGTTACTGATTTGGGATGAGAAGATAAATAATGACATATGGAAGAAAGATGACAGAAAACCATAAGCATGATCACTCCAGAATATGTTTCAGTATAAATTTACACAGCAGAGAGATCCAATAAACAAGATCCTGTGAATATGCTTCATGTGGGAAAAAAAATATTAAAAAAATATGTTGGAGTACTTGTGTCGGAATAGTTCCCTATGAATCTAGGGAAAGTGAAAATCCTGTCCCAAGAATAACTTCCTTACTCAGAAAGAGAATTAATTTGATTACGCTCACCGACGAAATGACTACTCTTCTTGGGGAAGAATAGGTGAATGCTATAGAGAGGTTGCTTCTATTTTAGGGATCTGACACCATAACAGTTTGAGTTCAGCAGAAGATACATATTTAATGCGCCATTGGCTCCAGCCTGTCATTAGACAAAACTTGTTAACATATTCTGTGGGGGACTTCTATGCATTTCTTTCTCTCTCTCTCTCTCTCTCTCTCTCTCTCTCTCTCTCTCTCTCTTTTGCTGCTTTCCTCATTGGGTGAGCTGGGTTTCCAGATATCTCTTTTTATTTGCTTTACTCTCCAAAACTGGTTAATTAAGACAAATCAGGGAACTAGAAAGTAGACAGCTTTTTCACACTTAGGTCCTTATTCAATATAAGAATAATGCCTTAACTGTTCAGATTGATCATAGCAAGTCTTCAGTATATCAGATAAAAGAATATTTCAGAAATTTATTGTACCCAGGTACATAGCATATGCGGTGTAAATGAAAGAGAAGGAATTTTACAGTTGATTTTGCCCAAAAAATAAAGTTAAATCAGCATATTGAGTGAGGTAATATAAGGAAAGAACTCAGACTAGCACTTGACATATTGTAAGTGATCAACTAGAGTAGACATTGGAGCTCAATCCCGTCTATTTTTTTTTTTTTTGCTTGAAGAAGTAGTAAGTCATTTTTGTGTCACAAAATAATATAAAATGAAATGAAAACTATGTCAAATAAATATATATCAGGAATCTCTTGCTTTCACAAAGACAAATTTATTCTTATGTGGAATGCACTTTTCTTTATCTCTATTGTTTTGAACCCTCTGCATTTTATGACTTTATATTATTTTAGCCCTTAAAAAAGGAGCTGTTGGATTTCAGACTGTATTCCCCCAAATTCAGCTACCACTGGTATTTTTTTCAAAATAATAAATTTGTTCTAATCATTTTGTTTAAGTGAATATCATGAATACCAAATATACAATATATTCTCATGCCACTGGAACAATTGGTTTAGAGGTTCAGAACATTTAAATGAGAGCTTCTCATGTGTAAAAAATTAAGTTGCTGGTGATAGGAATAGCAGTTGAATTATGAAATGAATTTCTTATAAAATTTCACAGATTGATAATTCACTAATCTTGCTTTAAATAATAAATTCCCAGGACATACATTAAATATGGTGCATAACTTCTTCAATCGTAGAAACCTTCCCTCTGAATTCATTTTCTCATGTCTTCCTCATTAAGGAGTCTGCCTCTAATGCCTCCACTAAAGCTCTATCATTGTTTTTTAAAATTTGACCAGGAGACCTGGATTTAGTCAGTTCTGTAGCTGTCTGGAGTGACTTACCTGGACAGCTTTTTAACCACTACGACTCTCATTTTTTAAAAATTGTTAAAGTCATGTATCTTGCTCTACTAACAGTGGGGTTACGTATCAATAAACCCATCATACATTGAAAATACCGTAAGTTGAAAGCTCTGGCAACACAGTGCATGGTGGGATACTGGGAGCCGAAGCTCACTGCCAGCCCCCAGCACTGCAGGAGAGCAGATCAGACTGTATATCACTAACCTGAGAAAGATCAGAATTCAAAATTCTAAGTGTTGCTTCCACTGAATGTATATTGCTTTTGTTCCATCATAAAACCAAAAATTCCTTGGGCCTCCCCGGTGGCACAGCAGTTGAGTGCTGGGTTGCAAAGCTTCCCACACCCTCTCCAACAACGGTTCGATCCCCGGCCGCAGGGCGAGGGTCCCACACGGCGTGCAGACCTCTCCTGCCGCCCGCTGCTTCCTCAGCAGTGTACTTCGGTACTTCTGCCTGTTCTGCTCCCCGCTCTGGCTCTGGTGGATTCTCTCACCCTCCCACGCTTCTGACTGTACCCAGTGCTTGTATAAATAAATAAACAAACAAACAAACAAACAAATAAATAAATAATTATTTTAAAAACCTTTATTAAAAAAAACAACCAAAAATTCCGAAGCCAGGGGCTCTGTGTATTCTTCTAGACCAGCATTTCTGAAGTGGTGGTGTGATTATTAGTTCTGATTTCCAGTGTGTTAATAGGTGTTACCGATTTAAAGATTCCATAGTCATACAGTTTATGAAATTAAAGGTTACTTTTTTGGAGTTCATGTATATGATATGCAGCTCTAAAAGAGGGAAGAGAGCAAACAGAGTTTCCTAAACATCTGTGGTTCCAGAACCATTTTTTTGTAATGATACTATTTTTGAAATACCCTTTAAGATTCTTGAGTTGGATTATTTTGAGACTCCTGCATTAGATTATTTTGTTTCTATTACATTTTATAATATACCTTTAGTTAAGTAGCAGAATATAAGTTACATATTCTTGACATCCTTGAAAAGAATTCTAAAGTAATAAAATTTATGTTTTAATCCATTGTTACAAGCCTCTATATCCCTGATACAAAAAGGTTGAATCTTATAAATTAACTTTTAAAATTAAGATGCATTTTTTGTATAAAGAAAATTGTGTTTGTAAAATAACACAAAAAGCAGCCACTTAGTTCCTTTTTCTGTTTCCTAAATGCATTAATATAATGAATTACTGTGAAAATTAATCTAAAGATATAGCCTTATTCTGGAAAATCATCTTTTGTTCAGGCATTAAAATTTGAGAATTGGTGTAGAATTATTAAAGGAAATAATAGCAAGGAATCTTACACTTATGAAAACAAACTATTAGGAAGAAAAAATGGAAATTTTAATTATAAAAGTTTATATAGAAAAGTAATTTGGTAGAAAATTAAAGATCATCTTAAAGGGCTAGAATAAAAGGTTGAACTATATTCTGGAATTGTGGCTTCTAGATGTTCTTAATCATCTCATCTGTAGCCCCTACTGGACATTGGTGTCACAGTGATATCACATACAGACTCCATTCAAAAATGACTTTCAATCTAGAGAAACAGGAAAACAACATAAAAGAAATGCAGGACAGTGTTTTCCATTTGCCAGGTCCTTAATTATATAATTATGCCAGAAATATAGAAGGCAGGCATTACGACTAATAGCTGGCATGGTCCCACCAAATTTCCATGAATTAAGTAAAACCCAAACTGAAGCTTGAACTTGAAAAGCAGAGAAAAGGGAAGATCTTCCAGACAGGAGTGATTTGAAAAGGTAGGCTAGAATTCTTATATTTTATAAGGAATAATTCATAAATGATTTACACTGAGGCAAAGAATGTTGCACTTGAAAAATAAAAGTGATAAAAATAGGGTTGGAGATGTAGGTGGGAAATTTGGAAGGATGTAGAATCCCTTCAATTTTCTAAAGCTTTCCTTTAGATTAGGTTAAGAAAACCTGCTTAGAAGCAATTTTTGACCCAGTTAAACTTTGAAATCCCTCCTGAGCTAACTGTGTGTCTTGGCCTGAGTGATGGATGTCTCCTGGGGCTAATGGCTGAGGCATTGTTTCTCAGAGTGGGAATCTCTGGCCCAGAACAATGCATCTATGAATAGTGATTTGATGACCACACAAGCACCCACTTGTCAACTCCTCAAGATCCAAAATCTTCCTGTAGCTTTATTGTTCTCCAGTTTCTGCATGGTGCTTCTTTTTCAATAAAATTTATTGAGTGTACTCTGTGCTCTCAAAAGATGATAATCTCTTTCTTTCCTTCCCTTTCTAATAGCATAAAAATTATGCAATTATATGATTTGCATTTGTAGGAGACATGAGGTAGTGCTTGAGCCAAAACAAGATGGTGAAGTTTTAATTACCCCTGGGTTAGGGTAATTTTCCATCCTAAATTCACTAGAGGATTCATATAAGCAATGATTTTTCCTTTCCAAAGCTTTTTAGGATTGGCAGTTCTCTTCAGCATTTATGAGGTCCCTGGCACCAGGACTCTATGCTTTAATATGATAATTTTCTAAAAATAGTGCAGGCAGTGTCTAAAGAGAGTTGGCTCATTAGATACAGTCTAAATCTCAACACTGGCCAATGGAAGCATCAACAATAGCATTAAAATTGTGGAGGAATTGCCTTGAAACACATTGGTATGAATAGTCAAAGTTTTTTTTACTAACATGGAATTATCCATCATTTGATAATTTTAGTTCTACTCATGGTCAATAATTCCTGAGGCCTAAAATTTCCAGATTTTTCATGGGCACATCTAAATCTCTAAATCCTTCTCTTATATGCCAGACTTCCATTTCTAGGTATCTACCAGCATCTCCATTTGGATGTCACAAGATCACTTTTATGTGAGCAGGTCAGGTGGAAGGCCAAGATCAGCCTGCATCTCTAGCTTTCTCCAGCATCCCTTATCCTCAGTTATCTTTGCAGTATCTACCCACTTGTCAAAACTGTAAATTTAAGAGTTATCGTAAATCCCCCTGTAGTCTTTTTCTCTACATTCATTCAAAACTAACCATATTAATCTCTTTCCCATTCCTTTCCTTTTTCCCTGAATAATTATTGAGTCTTAGTACCTCCTGCCTCCTACTAATCACTCTTGAATATGAACTCTGTGAGGATCTTGCATCTATCACAATGTCTTGTTGCAAATCAAAACTCTTCAACTCATCACCTATAGGATAAAAATCTAAATTTCTTTGAAACCAATCTAGTCATCATCATCTGTTCCCTGCTCTCTTATGGAGCCTATTTTATTTCCCATTATCCTCATCTCCCACCAGCCATACCTCCCACAACCTCCACACCTGTACTGTAGTGGTGGGCTGAAGAACAACCTTGAAAGACACCTGGTCAAGTCCCTGGAACCTGTAATTGTCACCTTGTTTGGAAAAGGGAGTCTTTGCAGATGGTACTAAATTAGGGATCTTGAAATGGGAAGGTTATGCTGGTTACCGGGCTGGGCTCTGAATGCAATTACATCTGTCTTCATCAGAAAGAGATTTTACAGATACAGAGACATTTCAAGGTCCTGATCTTGAAAAGTAGAGTGATATTTTCCTAAGCCAAGGAATTCTGGCAGGGACCAGACACTGGAAGAGGCAAAAAAGAGACTCACCATAGAGCCGCTGGAGAAAGCATGGCCCTACTGTCACCTTAATTTGTGCCCAGTGATCCTGGTTTAAAATTTCTGACCTCCAGAATGGTGAAAGAACAAATTTCCATTCTTTTAAGCAACTAAGTTTGTGGTAATTCATTGTAGCAACCATAGGAAATCCCTGCAATTTCCCTGAACATTTACTGCTCTCATGCATTATTGAATGCTAGCCTAGAATGCCTCTCCATTGTCCCTCTGCCTGAAAAATTCCTGCTATAGTCCAGTCTTGGGAAGCCCTTTCTAACTCTCTGGAAAGTCAGCATTTTCTCCCATTGGAACTGATTGCTTTGTGGTTGTTTCTTAAAATCCTTACAACTACAGCAATGGTGTGAGAGGTAGTAGATATGTCAGTGATTAGGGAAACAGAGCATTGATCCAACTGAAATTGGTTCCAGCCCCCTTGTACAAGTTATATTTCTGTTTGTTTTCTTATCAATAAAATGGCAATAATAATATGGTACCAACCTTGTATATTTGTTGTGAGGATTGGATGATACAATTTATGTAAATATGCTAGCTGGCTAACAGTATGTGCTAATAAACAATTGTTACCTGCTTTTAGAGAGCTGTATTTTCATTTTTCCCTGACTGTCTCTTCACTGGACTATGAACTCTTTGGAGAAAAGAATTATTTTTATATCTAGTCCCTAGTTTGATTAGTGCTTAATAGATAAATGAATAAAATATGTTTTTTATTGTATTACTCTTAAGTCATTATCCCTTACATGGAACTCTCAACATGCTTAATCTTGTTTCTCTCCAGTCTCTAAAAATGTGATTTTTTTTAACCTACAGAATGTGGCAGCATATTAGTTTGTTCCTCCATAATGGAGTTTTTATGGATAAAAGACTTGTATGGTAATTCTCTACCTCTCAGTAAGGACTTTAAGAATAAGAAAACATTCATATGTGAAGTTAATGTGTATGGCTTTGTAATCATAGATTCCAGGAAGTAGAGAACTATTTAGTTTTTATTTAACAGAAGTCTTCAGGATTGCTGCTTACTGGAGATTCTATCATTTGCCTCAATCTCCATTTTATAAGATGCATTTGACATTTCTAAAGGTCTAGTAAAAATGATTGAAATCATTCAACAGAAAAATCTATTGTTGAAATCATCTTTGTGGAAATTCACTTAAAGTAATAATGGTCATTTTTTTCCCTGAGGAAACTTAAAGGCAGAGTTACTTTGTACTCCATACTATTGCAAATGCCCTTCAAAGGAGATGAAGTAGTTGAAAGACTGTCTTACATGATTGCTTTGGATCAAAAGTATATGGAAGAATTACTTGGCAAGCTTATGACTTGAATATAATCTTGAGCTTTGTTTAGTTGAGTCTCCATAGAACTGTTTGTTCATAATGGAGTATGTTCAACTTCCCTAAGCTGTTTAATGAAAGATAGAATGTAATCACCTTTTGTAATTATGTTTGTCCTTCTCACCCTTTGTTTCTCATACTTTCTTTCTGACCTTAAGTGCCTAGAGCTCAGTGATTCACCTTTTTATGCCTATTAACTAGCAGACTGCTTGGCACATTACTAGTTATTAGGGAAATGCAATAAAAAAGTCAATAATAAATAAATGTTGGCAAAAATGTAGAGAAAATGGATCCCTCCTGCATTGTTGGTAATATTACAGAATTGCTCAGGCACTTTAGTAAAATAATTTGGTGTTTGCTAAAGATAAATACACATTTATCATATCACCCAGTAATTGTACTCCTGGGAATGTGCCCAACTGATATGCTTCTACTGAATTCTCACCCACATCCTTCTTGGTTTCTACCCTGGTCCCTCACTCTAATCCCAAAAGCACAGATGCTCCCTAATGTCTCTTTTTTAGCCCTGTTCTGAGGTCACACTTACCTATCTAAATAAAAGATTTACCTGAGTAAAGTCCAAAGGCATGAGGAGGTAGTGACATTTTTGTATTATAAGAATGACTGTTTTAGTAATAAATGTTTTTTTCTCTGAGAAAATTTGTAATTTTGAGAAAACACACAATGTGCACTTTGTGCTAGACATAGACTCATTTGTGCTGTCAAAATATGGAATCCCAAAACTTTATAGCTGAATCATACTTTAGAGATTAAAATTGCATGAAATAAATATAGTGCTACTGTACTGTATTGAGTAATGTCAGCCCTAACTATGTGTACTATGTAACCTCTAGAATTTGGCTTTATTTGGAGGTAAGGTCTTTACAGATGTAATTAGCAAATAAGAGATTATATGGGAGTAAGATGGGTCCTAAATCCAACTTGACTTTTGTCTGTATAATAAAAGCAGAAGACAAGGACACACACACACACACACACACAGGAAAACAGCTGTGTAATGATGGAAGCAGAGTATTGGGGTGGCACAGCCATAAGCCAGGGAACAACAAGGATAACTAGTATCATGAACAGCTAGAAGAAGCGGGAAGAATTTTTCCCTAAAACTTTTCAGAGAAAACAAGATCCTGCTGACACTTTGATATTAGATTTCTAGTCTTTAGATTGTGAGAGAATAAATTTCTCTTGTTTTAAGCCACCAAGATTGTGGTCCTTCATCATGGCAGTGCTAGGAATCTAATAGATGTATATTTATTGAAGACAAAAATAGAGTTTTGTTAATATCAAAGAGTCTACTAAATTATTTGGCAAGGAAATTCCTTACTTTACCGTTATTTCATAGCTAGCTTTGGGATCCAGCAACTCATATTTCAGAGATTCAGTGCATCCATTTAAATTGACATCATAAACATTTACCAAAGAAACATTAAATTGTGTTGATTGTGAACACAGCAATTTATGATGTAATTTAGAAGGTTGGTGATGAAATTCTCTAAAATTAATTTCTTTTAAGAGCTGAATGACCTTGTGCTTGTGACTTTCAACAAAATAAAAAATATATACCATGTATTGTGCACAAAGAATATACATTTTGTCTCAAGTTGTCTTAGTTTAAAGATGTAAAGGGTATTGTATAGGGAATTTTTCAATCCAGGTAGTTGATGTGAAACTTTTCCCTTTAATGTGAGTTAATGTGTGGGATCACATGGTTAAAGTCTCTGTATTGGAATATTTAGCTTGACTAGACTCTGGCAGTGCTAATTTGTGAAATCATTAGTTTTATATTTTCTAAAATGCCTTGATACAAAATAATACTGGTAGACTTTTCTGTTTCTGAAAAATGCTTTTTTGTACATTTCAGCATACGAAATGAGGTACTTATCTCATTAATTTATATTTTTGCTAGCAAAAGAAGTTATAAAACACACAGGCAGTTACACGATTTCTCACATGGTTTCCCAGAGCAGCTATTCATTAGAATTAGTCTAAATGGTTGTACCTGTTGTAATAGGGAATTATTAAGGACCTGTTAAGGAATTAAAAGGACCTGTTAAGGAATTAAAAGGACCTGTTAAGGTCCTTTTAACTTTTTGTCTATGTTATACCAGCAACTATAATGTTGTGGACTTAGGACCTCTTAACATAAAATATTTACAACAAAGCCAAATATTGCCGAGAATCAATTTGCATTTTACAAAATCCTTCTGCTTGACTCTCATGAAATTGTGGACTCATTTGATTCTCATATCACTATATAAATCAGGTATTCATGTCTTTATTACAGAGGCTCACTGTTAAGTGACTTGCCCAGAGTGGAATATTGTTGAGCTCTAACTTTGGATCAGTTCTAGACTTTCAAGAGCAACGTAGGCTTTGGCTACATTGGACTAGGTTTTAAGCTTTGTTCAAAGTCACTTGACTTTATTTAAAAGGTTAGAATTTGAATACTGACTTTTCTGTTTACTGATTGTGTCATGAGGTCTGTTCACTGGACCTCAGTCTTACCTGTGGTTATCATAGCTGACGCCATCACTTACTATGGGCCTCTTGTTCTAAGTCATTGATTCATTTAATCAATCTGGATGCCAACTCTGTGAAGCAGATAAATGTCCCCATTTTACAAATGAGGAAAATGAGATTCAGAGAGTTTAATTGCTCAAAGTACAGAACATGGGCTCTCATATCAAAACCTGTGTGCTATGCTACCTTTCTATGGGAACAGTTAAATAACTAAGCTGCAGGCATATTGTGGGCTTAAAGGATGATATGTATACAGTCATTTTGTGAGCAGGAAAGGGTTGAAGAAAAGTTAGCTATGATGAATAACAATGCTTTTCTTTGTCTGTGGGGATATGTCAGGATAGGCAGTCTCCTTAAAATTAAGATTCTGTGGAATTTAAATGTTACTGTTACCCTAATCGTACTTATTTTCTTAAATTATTCCTTGAAGCAAGATATGCATTTTTCTTCATTTAGTAAATGAAATTAAATATAAGAGTTTTCTACTAGTAGTTTAGCCATTTGTGTTTTATGATTCTTGATTGTTTGATTTGTTTTAACTAAGGATCATTTGTTGAAGTCAATTAGTGTTTCCTTTTAAGAATATGCTAATATTTGCATGAAAAAAATTGAGTATTTTAAGAGTAAATTACTTGCTGCATTATGGTATTTATCGAAGAGAACATCTGTTCCATTTTGATGCCTATTTTATTAATGGGATGACTTTAGATATTCTTTACAGATTATTTTATTGGACTTGTGAATTTCAAAGTTTTTTCATTATGCCACTAAAATTCCAAATTGTACAGTTCTGACTGCAGTTATCCACATTCGGCCTTTGAGAACCAAAATTAAAGTTTCATTTGATTGTTGTAATGCCATCAGATGCAGAAGTTCATAGTGTGCCTTCCTTGTTTTTCTTCATCACCTTCATTTTCATGTTCATCTTTCTTTTTCTTCCCTTCCTCCCATCCTTCTCCATGTCTTCTTTGATCTAGCCTTTGATCGGCTACATTATATATAGAAGCTCCTTTTAAACTTCTGGTTGAGGATAAAAACAAAATTCTTTTTGTGTATTTTTCATTTCCAGTCTCTGTTCAGATATTAGGTGAGATTACCTCCTTTGAATCATGGTGGAGAGAGCAGAATGAAATTCCCTCACCACCCAGTAGAGAGCTGATGGTCGTTTTCCTTCCATGGGATGCTTTATCACCACAGCCCATTCTCTCCATGCTATAATCCTTTATAAAAGAACTGTTCTGGGTTTGCATTTCATATTCCCATGTTTCTGGTTGTCATAGTAAAGGCCATTTCTTTTGCTTTGGAACAGTCACCAAGATCATTCCAGTCATACAGTTTTGGTAAAATGAACAGGGTTCAAATCTTCCATATAGGAAATATTTTGCTCTTATTAATGAAGTCACCACATTATTGGCATGAAAGGAGGACCAGTCTTAGAGTTAGTAACATACTCTACTTATTCACAGAGGGTTTTTGGAAACATGAGCCCATTTTCAGTCCATTGGAGTGTTAATTTAAATGACTTACACATTTTTCTACTTATGAAATGACATCATACCCATAGAGTCTATATCCCATTTCTGGGGGGGCCAAAACTCTCTGGCTTTGTTTATAATTGCACTGTGCCTTTTCTCCCCTCCTAGAAAATTTGTGCCACCCTTCCAAAGTGGGCTTGGGAAGCTGAAAATGGTAAAGCTGAAAATTATCCCTCACCTCTGAGGTTGGAAACATCAATGCTGAAAAAGATTTATGATCTCAGTAGTGACCAAAGAAGCAACCCTAAATATTTTGGGGATCGGGTACTGCTTCCTTAGGAGTTCTCTACACAGTGGTAAAATAATTACTCCTAAAAGCTACTTGTTGAATTGGTGAATAATTTTAAACATTTTGCTGCAGTATGAAAGGATGGTACATAAAAACAGATTTATTTATAAGAATAGATTATTATTTTAACCAACACAAAATGTATGAAAATAACACTTGTTATGTGTCTGAAACTGTAGTCATGGTTACTTTGGCCATCAGAATATTTTTCCTCTTCTCTTTATCCTGGAAAGAAATCAAAACATCTGTTTCTGAGATTTTAGGACAATAAATAGCATTAATTGTTGTTACAATTCAAGTATAAAGTATTTATATCAAATGAGATAATTTCCTCAACAAAGAAATCTTAAAGCTGATTGAATAATTCCCTGATTCCTCTGGGACTAGTTCTGTGAAATCACTGGAATAATAATTAGCCATAAGATAATAAGATCAGAATTAGAGGTTTTGTGGGTTCAATTGCTGTTTATGTCCATATATAAATTATTTAACTGGATTTTAAATACATATTTGGTGTATTTAAAATAATACCAGTTCTATGGAAGATACAAAATAAAGAAAAGTAAACATTCTAATTGACAGGAAGGACTGAAACTCCAAGAGAAAATGTAAGATATTTCTAGAGTTGACCACTGAATTTTCAGTAATTTGTTCCATATTGCATGTTAAGTGCAGAGACAATTTAAAGCAAGAACATAAACATGTAGAGTCAGGAAGATCTTCAAAAAATCAGGTATTCTCAATCTGTTTTGTTCAGAATATGGTTTCTCTCATCACCACAGAAGTTCATGTTCATTAAAATAAAAGGTACTGGGCCGCCCCAGTGGCACAGCGGTTGAGCACTGGGCTGCGAAGCTGCCTGAAGCCTCTGCAGTGCCGGTTCAATCCCCGGCCACTGGTGAGGGTCCCATATGGCGTGCAGACCTCTCCTGCCGCACCCGCTGCTCCCCTCAGCAGTGTATCTTGTCAGTCTGCCTATTCTGTTCTCCCCTCTGGCTCTGGTGAATTCTCTCACTCTCCCGTGCTTCTGACTGTACCCAGTGCTTGTATAAATAAATAAATAAAAGTCTTAAAAAAAAACAAAACAAAAACGAGTGCTTTTAAAAAAATAAAATAAAATAAATAAAAGGTATCTATATACCCTTACTCTGAGATAACCACTGCTTGTATGAAATCAGCTAACACCTTTTCTTTAACCTCCAATCATTTTCTACCTGAAACAGTCTTCCCAACTTGCTTTATCTGATTAATTCTTTTTCACCCAACAGACCTAACTTTAAAGGGCCCTTGCCCTCAACAAAATTTTCAATCCTTCTCAATTAGTGAGGTCCGCTTGCTAATATGTTCCTATTTGGTATGGGGGCTTCCTTTATATTTATGGAATATTTATGAACTCTGTGATGGAGGCTGGGACATAGTAAAAAATATGATAAACAGTTTTTCTACCATCATGGAATTGGTAATTGTAATGCAGATAGATAAGAAATCTCAAAATGACTGTATAAATACAATTTAGTTGAAATTACTTATAAATTTATCTTTCTCACAGAATCATCAACTCTATAAATACAATTTAGTTGAAATTACTTATAAATGTATCTTTCTCACAGAATCATCAACTCTATAGGGTAAGGACTATGTTTTGTTTAGAGAAGTTAGTAAATGAATGTGTGTGTGTGTTTTAAATGAATGAACACTGAAGGAATGAACAAATAAATTAACATTTCAATACATTTTTTGTATTAATTCATGTATATCAGCATGTAATTTTCATATATATTTGAAATTAGAACTTTTCTGTAAATACACCCTATACTTACTTCATTGGACATTATATCTTGAACATATTCCTATTAATAAATATTCTAAGAGTTGCATAAAATTCCACTGTAAGAATGTAACATGATTATGTAACCATCTTTAATAAGCTTATTTTCACTCTTTTCCTGATTCAGAGCCACATATTCATTTAGATTGCTTTCAGTAGTTGGCTGTTATGAATTATGTTTATTTTTTTAATAATAAATTTTATTTTTATATTCCCCATACAGTTGCAACCCCCCTTTCTGATCCCAATCCCTCCCCTCCTGCCCACCACACCCCCAAAAGTGTCTCTGTTTCATAGTTTTTTGTTGATTCTGATTTTCACTTTCTTATAGTTATTCATTTTCCTGGTCCCTTATTTAAGTTTTCTAGATTCCTGCTATGAGTGAGACCATCCGGTATTTTTCTTTTTCTTTTTGGCTTATTTCGCTGAGCATGATCCCTTCCAGCACCATCCATGTTGCTGCAAATTGCATGTGCTTATCTTTTTTGAATGCTGAGTAATATTCCATGGTGTATATGTACCACATCTTCTTGATCCAGTCATCTATTTTTGGGCATTTGGGTTGCTTCCAAAGCTTAGCTATTGTAAACAGTGCTGCTATAAACATAGGGGTGCAGGTGCTCTTTGGAATTGATGTTTCTGTGTCCTTTGGGTAAATACCTAGGAGTGGAATTGCTGGATCATATGGAAGCTCTATGTTTAGTAGGTCCAGAAATCTCCACACAGCTCTCCACAGTGGTTGGACCAGTTTGCACTCCCACCAACAGTGCAGAAGAGTTCCTTTTTCTCCACACCCTCGCCAACATTTGTTGTTGCTAGTTTTTTTAATATGTGCCCTTCTCACTGGTGTAAGATGGTATCTCATGGTAGTTTTGATTTGCATTTCCCTGATTACAAGTGATGTTGAACATTTTTTCATATGCCTGTTGGCCATTTGCATTTCCTCCTCAGAGAAGTTTCTTTTTAGCTCTTCTGCCCATTTTTTAACTGGATTATTTTCTTTGTTGTTGAGTCTCATCAGCTCTTTGCAGATTTTTGTGATCAGTCCTCTATCATTAGTGTTGGGTGCAAAAATGTTCTCCCAGTCGGTGGGGTTTCTCTTTGTTTTTGTTATTGTCTCTTTTGCTGTGCAGAAGCTCTTTAATTTGATGTAGTCCCAGCTGTTTATCTTTGTCTTCACTATCACTGCTTTGGGTGATATGTCTGTAAAGATGTCTTTGATGTGCAAATCACGTAGTGTTTTGCCTATATTTCCTTCTATATATTTTATGGTTTCAGGTCTTATGTCTAGTTCTTTAATCCATTTTGAGTTGATTTTCGTGTATGGTGTGAGGTAGTGGTCAAGCTTCATTCTTTTGCATGTAGCGACCCAGTTTTCCCAGCACCATTTATTGAACAAACTTTCTTTGCTCCAATGCGTAGTCTTTGCTCCTTTGTCAAAGATTAGTTGACCATAGATCTGTGGGCTTATTTCTGGATTTTCTCTTTGATTCCATTGGTCTGTATGTCTGTTCTTGTTCCAATACCATGCAGTTTTGATTATTATGGCTTTGTAGTATAGTTTGAAGTCTGGGCATGTGATGCCTCCATTCCCTTCTTTTTTTTTCAGGAGAGCTTTGGCTATTCAGGGTTTTTTGTGATTCCATATGAATTTCATCAATAATTGTTCTATTTCTTTGAAGAATGCCATTGAGATTTTGATTGGAATAGCATTGAATCTGTATATTGCTTTTGGTAGGATGGCCATTTTAATAATGTTTATTCTTCCAATCCATGAGCAGGGGATGTCTTTCCATTTCTTTGTGTCTTCTTCTATTTCTTTTACCAGTGTTTTATAGTTTTCTTTGTATAGGTCCTTTACCTCTTTTGTTAGATTTATTCCCAAATATTTGATTTTTTTTTGTTTCAATAATAAAAGGGATGTTTTTTTGATTTCTTCTTCTTCAGATTTATTGTTTGTGTATAGGAAGGCTACTGACTTTTGCGTGTTGATTTTGTATCCTGCCACTTTACTGAACTGATTGATGAGTTGAATTAGTTTTTCTGTGGAGTTTTTGGGGTTCTCTATGTATATTATCATATCATCTGCAAATAGTGATAGTTTGACTTCTTCTTTTCCTATTTGGATTCCTTGGATGTCTTTCTCTTGTCTTATTGCTCTGGCTAGGACTTCCAGTATTATATTGAAAAGCAGTGGTGAGAGTGGACATCCTTGTCTTGTTCCAGATCTTAATGGAATTGCTTTCAGCTTTTCACCATTGAGAATGATACTGGCTGTTGGCTTGTCATAGATGGCCTTTATGATGTTGAGGTATGTTCCTTGTATCCCAAGAATTTCAAGAGCTTTTATCATGAATGGGTGTTGCACTTTGTCGAAAGCTTTCTCAGCATCTATTGATATTATCATATGGTTTTTATATTTCTTTTTGTTGATGTGATGGATAACGTTGATTGATTTTCGGATGTTAAACCATCCTTGTGTCCCTGGAATGAATCCTACTTGGTCGTGGTGAATTATCTTATGGATATATTGTTGGATTCTGATAGCTAAAATTTTATTGAGGATTTTTGCATCAGTGTTCATTAGGGAGATTGGCCTGTAGTTTTCCTTTTTTGTGTTGTCCTTGTTCGGTTTTGATATTAGTGTAATGTTGGCTTCATAGAACGTGTTTGGTATTGTCCCTTCCTTCTCAATTTTTTGGAAGAGTTTGTGAAGGATAGGCACTAATTCGTCTCTGAATGTTTGGTAGAATTCATTTGTAAATCCATCAGGTCCTGGGCTTTTGTTTTTGGGGAGGTTTTTGATTACCATTTCAATTTCGCTGCTTGTAATTGGTCTGTTTAGGTGTTCTATTTCTTCTTTATCTAGCTTTGGGTGATTGTAGAGTTGTAGGAATTTGTCCATCTCCTCTAGATTGTTAAGCTTGTTTCCATATAACTGTTCATAGTAGTTACTGATTATTCTTTTGATTTCTGCTGTGCCCGTTATGATTTCTCCTCTTTCATTGATGAACCTGTTTATTTGTGCTTTCTCCCTTTTTTCCTTTGTGAGCCTGGCTAGGGGTTTGTCTATTTTATTGATTTTTTCAAAGAACCAGCTTTTGGTTTCATTGATCTTTTGGATTGTTTTTTTAGTTTCAATTTCATTTATTTCTGCTTTGGTTTTTATTATTTCTTTTCTTCTACTGGTTTTGGAGTTTTTTTGTTGTTCTTCTTCTAGATCTTTGAGCTTCGAGATTAGGTTGTTTCTTTGAGTTCTTTCTTGTTTCTTGATATGAGCTTCTATTGCTATATATTTTCCTCTTATTACTGCTTTTGCTGCATCCAATACATTTAGGATATTGGTTTCCTCCTTGTCGTTCAATTCAAAGAATTTTTTAATTTCTTCTTTGATCTCCTCATTAGTCCAGTGGTCTTCCAGTAGTGTGGTTTTTAATCTCCATGAGGTCGGAAAGTTCCTTGCCTTCTTTTTATGGTTTATTTCTAGTTTGATGCCTTCATGGTCAGAAAAGATGGTTGATATGATTTCAGTCTTGGTGTATCTGTTGATGTTTGTCTTGTGCCCCAGTATGTGATCGATCCTGGAGAATGATCCGTGTGCGCTTGAGAAAAATGTGTACTCCGTTTTTTTGGGGTTTAGTGTTCTATAGATGTCTGTTAAGCCCAAATGCTCTAGGTCCTTATTTAGAGCTTTGGTTTCTTTACTTATTTTTTGTCTTGTTGATCTATCCATTGTTGATAGTGGTGTGTTGAAGTCTCCCACTACGTATGTGTTTTCTCCGATGTCTGTTTTCAGAGAGGACAACAGTTGTCTGATATATTTTGGTGCTACTTCGTTTGGTGAGTATATGTTAATGAGTGTTATTTCTTCTTGAAATATTGTTCCCTTGATCATAATGTAATGACCATTGGGGTCTCTTTTTATTTTTTTGAGTTTGAAGTCTGTTTTATCTGATATAAGTATAGCTGTTCCTGCTTTCTTTTTGGTCCATTTGCTTGTAGGATTGTTTTCCATCCTTTAACTTTGAGCCTATTTTTATCTTTTGTAGCTAAATGTGTTTCCTGGAGACAGCAAAAGGTTGGGTTTTGTTTCTTAATCCAGGCTGCAACTCTGTGTCTTTTTATTGAAGAGTTTAGTCCATTTACATTTAGAGTTAATATTGATATGTTAGCATCTGTATTTGCCATTGTGTTTGTCTTTCCTTTGATTTTATTTATTCTTTTAATAACTTTTTTTTTTGGCCTTCTTTCATTGTTATTCGTCCCTCTGAGGTTCTGGCTTTAGGATTCCTTGTAGTATTTTTTGGAGTGGGGGTTTAGTCTTAATGAAATTCCAGAGTTTCTGTTTGTCTGGGAAGGTCCTTATTCTTTCTTCATAGAGGAAGGAGAGCTTTGCGGGATAGATTATTCTTGGTTGGCATCTGTTTTCTTGGAGTCTGTTGACTATGTCCCTCCACCCTCTCCTTGCCCATAGTGTTTCTTCAGAGAAATCCGATGTCAGCCTGATTGGTTTTCCTCTGAATGTTATCTGTTTCTTCCCTCTTGCCAGCTTCATTATTTTTTCCTTGTCCTGGATTCTTGGGAGCTTTACTATTATGTGTCTTGCTGTATTTTTTTCCTTTCGTGGAAATTTGGTGTTCTTCTTGCTTCTTGTATATCAATTTTCAGCTCCTTCTTCACATTTGGGAAGTTCTCTTCAATTATCTCCTGGAATATTTTCTCTGTTCCTACATCTCTCTCCTCTCCTTCTGGAATTCCTATAACTCTTATATTTCCTTTCCTCATGGAGTCAGATAGTTCCCGAAGTCTTTCTTCATTCTTTTTCCTTTGTACTTCTCTTTCCTTTTCTGTTTTGGTTCTTTTTATTTCTGTGTCTTCAAGAGTACTTATTCGTTCTTCCATTTCATCTATTCTGCTTTCATTGCTTTTCCCAGAGTTCTTTAGTTCCTCCTTTAATTCTTTGATCTCCTGTGTTTCTTTTGCTTCCCTCTTTACGGACTCAATTTCATTCTTCTGATCATTGATTATTTTTCTCATATCATTGTTTTCCTTTATGACTTCTGTCAGTTTTTTAATCACAGCAATTTTAAATTCTCTTTCTGGAAGGCTCTGAAGTTCTTCCAAGTTACTGTCGTTGTAATCTGGAGGGTGGTTTTCTTTTTGTGGTGTGCTTTTTCCCTGAGGAGTTGTTAGGTTGCGTGTGGTTCTTCTACTCCCTACTGTCTGTTTTCTAATTTTTCGTATGCATTGGGACACTGTGTTGCTCGGACTGGCCAGCATCTTGGGTGAACTTCTCCGCTTCCCTCTGGCTCCTCCAGCAGCCATCTCTGGCTTCTGAGGGAGCTTTCTGCTGGTTTCAGGCAGTCTTTACTGAAGAAATGTCCCTGTTCTAAAATGGCGACGCGGGACTCAGTCCCTGCGCTTCGGGTCTCAGGCACACTCTTCTGCGCACCCGGTCTGCCCCGGCCGTGGGTGCCTGTTCCCTCTGTGGGCTCAGACTGCTGGTCGGAAGGGGCCTGGCGTGGGCTAACTTCCCAGCTGGCCACTGTCTCCTCTGGGAGCCTTCTGCCCTTTTCAAGCAGTCTTAAGAAGTTTCCCTGTTCTATGGGGTGTTAGTGACTTTTTTTTCCTGGTCGCTAGGTGGCGCCAGAGATCTCTCCTATTGTCCTTGGGGGGCTGTTTTTCGCCCCCCCCACCCCGTGGGACAGGGAACAGAGCGGGAATGGTAGGGTAAACCTCAACAGCTTTGGGGTGCTGTGTCTGCCTTGTGCCCCACCGTCGTGGGGAACCCACGCCCCTAATTTCGTGCCCCGGGTCTCAGTTCAAAGCCCTCAGGTCCAGGACGCGGGCTGTAGCCCAGTTCAGTGGCGCGGGAATGGCGCCTTTTGCACCCGCTCCCGTGCGTGGGCGCCTGGTTCCTGCTTACTCAGTGAGGGGCTTTCACCCCCGTGAGGGCCTCTGCGTGTCTCCCCGCAAGCCTAGGTCGCAGGCGTGGGGACCTGGGAAGCCGCGATCCCGATCCGCGTTTGCTTTTCAAGCCCGCCAAGCGCGCTGCTTTTCCGCGCAAGCTTACCGGCCTGCCCGGGGTGTGTGCGGGTCTCCTCCAGAGTCTCTTTGTTCTTCTCTAATGGCGCCCGGGGCCGTTTGCTCACCGTGTAGCGAATCCTGCAGGGTTCTCCACAGCTCCCGTTCACGGGTGTGGTGGCTGCAATAGTTCCTTTCCACTCCCAGTCCCGCTTGCTGCGTCGTTTGTTCTTGTTGGTCGTTTTAGTTTGTTGTTTTCCTCCTCTCTGTGGGTCGGAGAGTGTCGACTCTGTGGGTGGGGGAGGGGAGCAGGGTTCTGCGCTTTCCTCCCTTCTGGTCCTCTTTTATGGCCACTTTCTTCTTCGGGTAGTTTGCTGGAGTCGCCCGTTTATCTTCCCTGTCCCAGTTCTCACTGGGACCTGCCGCTTTTCCTCCCTATTAACTTTTTTTAATGGGAGATCTTACTCGCAGCGTCTCCTCGCCGCCATGTTGCTCCGCCCCCTCATGAATTATGTTTAGATGAACATCTTTATGCGTAAATCCTTATAGCTTTGAATATATTTATTCAGAAAAATTGAATCACTAGAAAAAGGATATTATCTTTTTTAAGGTTTTTGTGTGGATTGCCAAGTCAAATTCCGGAAAAGTAAGCTGCATCCACCTCATTAAACGATAATGTAATGAAACTAGCGATGGGTAGGACCTAATCAAAAGGACACTGGCAGGAACAAGGGCACTGAGGTGAGAAATAGCAACAATCAAGGAGACAAGAAGTGAGGGTGTATGTTGTAGATTGAAGAAGGATGGGGTTGGAAATTTTGGGACAGGTGATGGTTAGATGAGAGAAGTTCACATTTTAAAATAAGAATTTGGAAACCATTGTAGGATCTTGAGAAGAAGGAGAAAACTGTCTTGAGTCAAATATTTCTTGACTCAAGTTAGTAACTTGGTGACCTTAAGAGCTTGAGTTCACAAATTACTAATTATCAGCTGTGTTCTGTTCACCTTTCAAAGGACTTTTAAATCTGGAGACCCTTCTTGTTTTCTGTCTCATCCCACTACAACTATGAAAGATTTGTGATAGGTTATTCCAAGTCTTTCCTACCCAAAACTCCCTCTGACTTGTTTCTAACCCATTGCCTGAGAAGCACTCTTTGGACATAGCATTTCTCTCCTCCCTCCCTTTCTATTTCCCTCCTTCCCTTTTTGATTAAACTTATATTTATTAAGAATATGCCTGATTATTCTGTGAAAAGCAGGCTTGGATCCAGGTTATTCTCTCCAGGGCAGCAGTCTGAGGATAGTTGTCTGCAACTCCATCTTTTCAACTCCTCTTGTGTGGTCATTCTGGTGATACTTTGGTATTTGCCTTCAGGGGATGGTAGTTGGAGATCCATGAAGGCTAATCTGGCCATTCCTTCTTGGGGAGGAAGAGACTGGGGTCCTGCTTGCTGGCTTCTGCAAAGAACTACCATGGCACGAGTCACATCTACAAATCTTCCTGCTGGACCTCAAGTAGGGACCTGACTTCTTGCTCTCACAACTTGTACAGGGACACTTGTTTAGAAGGGGTAATATGACCTTCAGTGGGAGTTGCTAGCCTTTTCCAGTCACTGGATGCTCTTTGTGAAAGTCCTTGGCTGCTAGGCCTTTGTAGGGTCTACTTTCTTTGTTCCATAGAAGGCCAGTTCTCAAGAAATGAGGGACAATAGAGAGTCCCGCTGGTGGATGTCTATCATTGCCTGCCCCAGATATCAGCATGACTGTCATCCCACCAGCTGTCTGGACATGGTGCCCTGAGCAGAGGCCCCAGAACAGCATTTCTTTAAAAAGAATTTGAAATGTTTGTACTTTGTGCCAAGGAAAGTGAAGAATACTCCTCACTGTTCTGAGATTCTCTTAATCTTATCAATAAATTATGTTATAAAAAGTAAGGAAATGCAAGGTAACATAATTTAAAGAGAATGGAAAAAAAGTTGGTATAATATTTATGAAATCTTCTCTTTCACATTACTATTAAATGTGGCAACTAAGAGAATTTATCATAGCACTAAGCTCAAGATGAGCTTTGAGTGGAGAGAAACTGAAAGCAGGTCATATACTCTGTTTACTTCCAGTTAACCATTTAATTAGAGTGTATTATTCACATAGGAAAGTTCTAGAGAATTCAGGATAATTTGTATGTTTCTGAAAAACAAACAAAACCTCAAAATATATTTTTTTACTGATAGTTGTCTGAAGTATCATCTTTACATGCAAAAGATGATTTTTCCCTCTAAATACAAATTTCTAGCAGCCTTCTATTTATCATCAAAAACTTTCTCCCAGAGTTTGGAAATCCTTTTTAAAAGAAGAGAGAAAATGGATATTTTCCCTCTGTGGAATTTAAATGAATCTGGGATATAAATCATGTGAATTTATATTGAATCACCAGGCAGTTTATTAATTCTGAGTGTTTAGCTTGGAGCACTTTTATGTGCACTGTAATTTGTCTTGAAGACTTAGTAGTAGCTTTTTGCTGTTCTTTTTCTATGTCCAGAGCTGAAACTTCTAGCTATTTGTTATTTTGTACTAACTTTGATTATATTTACCCTTATTACTTCAAGATTTTCTCCACAAAAGAAAGAGTAAGTATACATTAGAATGTTTGACCCTGTGTGCCTTGTATGCTTAGAATGAGATAAGCAACATGACAGGCTGAATCCTTACACAAACTATGAATAAAAGAAGCTCAGGAGGGGTGATATAGAGCTGGGGCAGAGAGCTCATGCTTATTCACACTCCTTAGTAAACAACAACAGAAGTAATATTGAAGCCTTACGAATCATACTCTTGTATCCCTGCCAGAGCAACCCAAAGATGCTTGGATAAGCCATGTGCACTTGTGTCCTTGAAGGGAATGATGATGTGAGATTCATAGGAGAGACAGAAAACGCATCCTGCAACATTGTTGCTGAATATGGGATGCCAAAAGAAATCAGCTCCCAGCTCTGACTAGTGAGAGGAGACTTACTAGGGAGTACTGTTGAGATCCACTGTTGAGATCCACTCCTGTGGAAGGAAATGAAAGCAAGGAAGCAGGAGTGGACAGAGGAAAGAGTTGAACTGGTAAACAGGCCAAACAGAGGCCTCAGCCAACCCCCTGGCAAGTTCTGATCAGTCACTGGAGGCCGTTCACCCTGGAATGTAATCCACATTTAATCAAGGATGTCCTCGGAGGGACTGACAATGAAAAGCTTTTCATCAACAGCTCTCCCAGAAGCTTAGAGAACAAATCCTCCCTCTGTGAAGTGAAATCTGGATAGCACCTCAGATCATCTACTGCAACCATTTTTAGCAGGAAAATCTATTCTACACTTTCAGTTTTTCTTATATAGAAAGTCATTAAATGCTTTCATGTGCAGGTATTTTTAATATATTATCTTTAGCCCTCATATCGACTCTGTAAGATGGCTCTTATTATTTTTAAGATGAGCAATCTGAGAGAGTAGGTTTTACATCATGCAGCACAGCTTTGTACTACACTGCTGTGTCAGCATAATGAGAACCCTCAGACACCATGGCATTATTCCTTTACTTGTTGATTTCATCTACTGGTTAGATTAGAAATGCATGTTTTTAAGATTTAAAGTCATGTTTATTTGAAGATCTTTCATGCCTATTTGAAATTCAAGTGAAATGACTCAAAGTTAATTAGATTTCTCCTAACAAGTTAGAACATGTTCTCTATACTTTCTAAGAGCTTTATTGAAACCAGGAGTTTAAAAAACTACTCAAAAATGTATTAATAATGTCTTTGTGATGATCTCTCCATTAGATTTGCTCTGCTTTGGAGAAGGGACTCTAAGTAATCAATATGAGTCATTGTAAGCATTATTCCTAGCCTTTTAAACTGCTGAATGGGAAGAGGGGAAGCTGAGTTCTATTCACAACTCCTCCAGTGTTCCTCCCTGAGTGATCTTGGAAAATCTGCTTAACCCTCTGTATGTTCCAGTCTCCTTACTTGAAAATGGCTGTGAGAATAGATTGGATGCATTGTGAATGCCTTGAAACAACTTAAGAAGATGTTACTTAATCCTTTCTGTTAGTTCACCAAACTTGATAATTATGATCCCTGTATCACTTTGCTTGGTGAATATAAAAATCTGTGGAAATACATTGCAAATAAACTTTATAAGCAAATGCACTAATACATTACTGAGCCTTTTTGTCAGCAACCAAAAGAACTGGTTGAATTGAAATATTAGAAAAGTATTTGACAGGTGTTGGTAGGGTGAATAATGGCCCCCATGAGGTCCATATCTTAATCCATAAAACCATGAAGTGTTACCTTACATGACAAAGGGAGTTTCCAAATGTGATTAAATGCTAGATATTGAGATGATGAATATCATCCTGGGCAACAAATGTCCTTTAAAGAAATGTAGGACATCAGAAATAGAAATTTCAGAGTAGGAAAGAGATTTGAAAATACAAAGCTGATGCTGGCTTTGAAGGTACAGAAAGGGGACTGGAACCATGGAATGAAGGTCACTTCCAGAAGCAGGAAAAGGCAAGGAAATAGTTTGTCCCAGAGTCTCCACAGGAATGCAGCCCTTGCTTTTAGTGCAGTGAGTTCTGACCTACAGAACTATAAAATAACACATTTGTTGTGTTTTAAAGCCAGTAGATTGTGGTAATATGTTATAGCAGCAGTCGGAACCTAATCCAATAGGATTGCCATTTCTTTTAGCCACTGATAAATGTCATTTAGTCTTGATAAATGTGAAATAAGGTATATATAAAGTCTGAAAACCACCCTGGAAGGCAGCGAGGGGTGAGGTTATGTGTGACTCAGGTGCATCTCCAGACCAACCGCAGGCTTAGTTGACAGACCCTCTCCTAGAAGGTTGGTTTGATTAGCACTTCTTGGTTAGATTGAGCATGGGGTTATGCACAAGGAGCCGTTATGCTCCTCTAGGAATTCTCCAGGAAAGCCTTCCCATGGAGATTTCTACTCCACTTAGACCACAGGCTGATTGACTGCCCTTCAGTGCACCGTTGCCTTGATCCTGATGCCTTTGTCTGCTCCACATGATCTGATGGAGACCTCTCATCCTCCCTCAATGCTTCCTCTGAGAATCCTTTAGGAATCTTCTTCATCCTCTTTATTTGGGCTATTTCTTTTTTTTTTTTTTGTATTTGTTTGTTTCATTCATTTATTTAACAAGAATACTGCCCTTTCTTTACATTTTTGGTGTTCTTTTTTCTACCTTTTCTGATTAGAAAAGTCAACGAGGTGGATTGGGAATTTTCTTACTGCTTGTTGATTTCTTTTTTGTTTGTTTTTTAAAATATTTTATATAATTCTTACATCATTTTTCATTTTTGCACAATGTATGCATTTTCATTTTGGTTATATTCTAAATTCTTGCTATGAGTGAGACCATCTAGTATTTTTCTTTTTCTTTCTGGCTTATTTCACTGAGCACGATCCCTTCCAGCTCCATCCATGTTGCTGCAAATTGCATGTGTTTATCTTTTTTGAATGCTGAGTAATATTCCATGGTGTATGTACCACATCTTCTTGATCCAGTCATCTTGGGCATTTGGGTTGTTTCCAAAGCTTAGCTATTGTAAATAGTGCTGCTATAAACATAGGGGTGCAGGAGCTCTTTGGGCTATTTCTACTACCATCATCCTTTACCCCCAAACCATGGCTATTTAGCACTACTGGAGAATCGTGCAATCATTTGGATGTATTTTGGGAAAACTTTACATCATAGTTCATGATCTAAAGATCCCTCCCCTCCATCATTAAAGTACCCATAACTGTCCACCATAGTCCACTCAACCCCTTGTCCTTTCTTGTCCTGCCTTCCCCTCTGGTAGCTTCAGTTCTGCAGTCAGACTTCAGGGGTTTGCTTTGACTTAATTTTGTCCATTCCTTTGTTTTGTTTCTTTATATTCTGTGTGAGCAAAATCTTCCAGTATTTGCCTTTCTCATTCTGACTTATTTCATTAAGCATAATCCCCTCTGGTTCTAACAATATTGTTGCAAATGGCAAGATTTCACCTTTTTTTTTTAAATAGCTGAGTATATTCCATTGTGTATTTATAAGGAACCATACATCTTGAGTGGAGAGTTTATAAATTCTATTAAAGCTTGTTAAATTTCCGTTGAATATTTTCATACTTAGTACATTTGCTTTAGCTAGCAAAAATTTATAATATAGTGGTGTATGATTTCATGTGGTGTATGAAGGCTTTATTTTACATTGGGGCTCCAACCATTGTAAAAAGTATATTATGTTTTATTGGGCACAGCCTAATTCTTTATCTTTAAATTATGATAACTATGGCTCTTGAAGCTTTGCTTTTGTGATAGATTGTTATTCATAAGTGTGAGGGCTTTTTAATATTCAATTATTGTTCTGTAATCCAATTCCAAGCTAGAATATAACTTTGGGAAAATACAGTATATTTTATGATAAAGCATTTAGCAATGCATGCATCAAGAACTAGTGAGTGGTTTTACAGCAGATATCATATTTATCTTTTATTCATTGCTATACCACTATTTAGTGAGAGCTTTATTATGTGCCAAACAGTGGGAATATATGAATAAGATAGACATGGAACCACCAAGTCTCATTTTCCTGAAAATCTAATCAGAAGCAACAAATAATGATCACTTTACATATACCGGATATTATGATAGACAATGACGAGGCAGTAATGAAAACGATTGACTCCTTGCTCCTTTGGAGTTTGTAATTGCTTTGGACGACAGGTATTTCCCATTTTATTATGATTGTGATAGATGCAGGGTGCTGCAAGAGTATGTGATAGGTGACATAACCTAGTTCTTCCATAGAAATGATGTTGTAACTGAGTCCTAGGAGTACCAGGAGTTATCCAGGCAAAAATAAACAGAGGAATGTACTTGATGCAAAGGTCCAGAGGTAAAAGAACAAACTTGTCATACTCTAGTAATATATGGATAGAGTGTAAATATATGTTTATAATACCTAGTGTGAAAGAGGGGAGGGCTGACCATTGAATCAGGAACCAGATTGTGAATAACCTAGCAATTTATATTAAGAGACAGGAAATATTCAATTTTTCTTTTTAGTAAGATTCCATAGGCTAAGGTGTGGGAAGTGGCTGGGAGGCAGAGAATATAGGATATAGTAGGACCCATTAGGAAATCCGAGATTTCTATGGTTTTAAAAAAGATGACTGGCCATTGTGATGGAGAGGAATGTATACCCTCCCACTTCAGTTTCTCCACCACTTAAAGATATAAGTCAAATGTCATCGCTTTTCTGTAGTCTTTTCTGCCTGCCTTGGGTACTCCCACTTGGGTACAATGTCCATCCATCCATTTATCCTACCAATTCATAATAAGCATATCCTAAGAATCTGGCATTGAGCTAAGTTACAGGGATATATCCTAAACAGTTTCTTGCCATGAAAGAGCTTGCCTTTTAGTGGAGGTCATGATTCATTGTGAAAAGTGCTTTGATGGAGACAGAGGACACCAAAGAAGCACAGAGAAAAACTGGAGTGGCGTGTGAGTAAGGGACTTGTGACTTTCAGGAAAGATGAAGTGCATGAGGAAGAAGTGCAAATTATTGAATGTGACTGGAATGAATAGTGATGGAGGTTGGGGTAAAAAAATGGTGAAAGATGAAATTAGAGAAGTAATCAGAGATCATGTGTTTTTATCTTTTAAAATCTATTTATTTGTTTATTTATTAAGGTAATATTGGTTTACATTGCGTGTATTTGGGAAGTAGAGGAGCCACCCCTTCTGGTGCTATTACCATAGTGCTCCCACCACTAAAAAACCCAGAGTCCACCACCATAGTATACTGTGCTCCCTCCCAACTTGGTCCTAGATCCTCTCCACCTCTCTCTACCTCTGAATGAGAGACCCTGCATTCTAAATGTTTACATCACTGAAGATGGTTTCACAATTAACTCCTTTTCCTTTTTTTTTCTTTTTTTTTTTTTTTTTTTTTGCCCAGAAAGAGCTTTAGAACAGAAGGGACTTTCTGAATAAAGAAAATACAGCAACAGAGCAGAAGGGATTGTGAAGGATAAGCAGTGAGTCTAAGGGGACTGCAGAGTAAAGCAAATTCTCAATGTCTTTGAGAACTTTTAATACTTCTCTATAAAAAAAATTTGGTGCTGTTTGTTTTTTGCATTGGGCTCTTCTGTACACATGGGTCTAGTGATTGGTGGTAGAGGACATGTTCTGAAGGCTTCAGGATTGAGGATTCTCTCATCTAAATGTGCTAGCTAAAAAGACAGATTCCAACTTAATTCCAAAATTTTGCTTACTTGAATCTGGGAACAGCTAGGAGTATGAATTTTGAGCACATGCCCCAGCCTCTGATCTCATGCAAGTTTTAGTCATCCTTACATTTTGAGTAACCAAGATGTCTGTGACTCAAAACTTTATTGAATCACTGTTAGAAGTGTCACACAGTGTTGACTGAAAAATAATAATGCCCATTGTAACCATAAAAGGTGAATACTTGAGCTTTATTTTGAGTCAAGGATGAGGACTAATCCAGAGAAGCTGTGCCCCAAAGAGAATTATGATCAGCTGCTCCCCATCCCCCCACAAAGTAGGTTCCAGTTTATATACACTTGTGAGTGGCAGAGCTGATTATAATAGAAAAATTAAATTAATGTGACAAAGTCTTTCTTGCAGAAACAAACATAAGGTCATCTCTAAGATCCGTGTGTGAAGGGAAATGCATTGTTTGCATTAAGTGTATCTTTATCTCCGTGATCACACAGAATCTATATGTGAGAAAGGCAAGACCTAGGAGATACACTTTTTTCCTGATGTTTTTTGTGGACATTTAATTTGATCAAATATTTCATTGTCATTTTTTGAGGTGGCAGCAGGTTGGAGCTTGAGATAATGGTGAGCATAGGGATAAGGTTACTTCACAATCTTTTTGTTTTATTGTTGACTTAAAACCTTCACCAGCAATTTGTGCCCAAAGTTTGCTGATTTTCTTCCCTAAGAAGAAATTCAATGGACATGGCATCTTAGAAACCAGTGCAGTTCTCCTTTATCTTCATTAGCTAACGAATGCATTTTATTTAGGTAAATTTATTTTATCAAATTGCTATTACTAAGCTCAGTTTCTTCATTTTGTACATATTGATAAAATTCTTTGTCAGACACTTTGGCTCAGGAAACATCTTGCCTTAGCAAACATTCTTAGTAAAGCTTTTGTAGATGTGTCAGACAAGAAGTTGTGGACTCACAGAAATAAAGGAAGATGAAGGAAAAGAGAGGAAAGGATAGAGGAAGAGAAATAATTTATCTCAGCATAAACTGATGTAGCAAATTCCATTGGTTTTCATGAATACCTGTTTATTTACAAAGACCTCAAAATCCATCTGTTTAACTCAAAGAATTTTGGCAGGGACTTAACTCAAACTTCCTACTATTTTGTCTCAATTTCTATTTTAAAATTTGGAATAAAAATGTGCCCATCTCTGGCATTCTGTTATCCATCACACTCACTGTGATTTTTGGAGAATTAAGGAGATATTCACAACAATCAGTATCTACAAATTCCTTTAGTGCCCTGAGGTATAGATAAATGGGCTGGAGACTTGGATTTCATTCACAAGGTTTGAACCTCTCTTACTGTTTTATGACCTATTTTAGTTTCAATTTCTTCTTTATGTTAAATGATTTTTTTATTTCCAGTTTGAATATCATTCTTCTTGTTGAAACAAGTGGAAGCAAAATTGGATATGGTTAATTCTGCCTCCTGGCAATCATTTCTTAAAATCAAATTGTTTTCTTTAAGAATTTACTGTAGTTAGTATAAACCTTTCCTGTTTTTATAGCTATGAACATAACAATAATGGGGAAGTATTTTTGTCATCCATAATCTTTTTAGATCAATTATATAAATGATATAGAGGTTTTAGGTTCTTGAGGAAAATGGTCTATTTTGGACAACAAAGTACAACTCTGAAATATGTTTTGAGATTTTTTATAAAAAAAACTTAAATTAACTCTATTTCACCTCTTAATACCAGCTACCTAATAAGTATTGGATGGCTAATAATAAATTGCTGAAAATTTACATGTAGTTTTCATTGAAGTCATATTTGACTATGTGAAAGTATTTTTTATTTTAATGATTTTTAAGTAAAAACTATCTCTTAATATGGCTAGTAAATCTATTTTAAATATATTTTAACATAATAAAAATTATTTTTTTAAAATTTTACATATCATATAACTCTGTGTGGACATAAGTATCTTGTAACGTAATGTGTAAACTGAAAACTCAAGTACTAATGGGGCAAAAGGAGAGAACGGAATTATCCATTGGGACTACAAGTCATTTACAGCAAGAAAATTTGAGTTGATAGCTATGACATAGTTTTGAACAGTAGTTGGTAAAAAGATACAGGTAAAAACTGCTACCTATGAATGACCTTCTCTAAGCTCTTCCTCAACTCCACTTCCCCACTATTATATCTCTCTTCACATGTTCCCATGGCCATTCTCCATTATTACACTCATCACAGTTGGGATTATTTATTTAGTATTTACAGTTTTAGCTAGAAAATCTTGCTTGTTTCCTACACTGATGCAACCGGCATACCGTAGGAAACCAATAATTTTTGTAGAATGAATATTTTCCCAACTTGTAATAACCAGATGCCTGCATCCCTAGTTTGTGGGAGCAAATAATTGTTGACTGGCCAAAGGACTACGTTTAGCAAGAACAAAGACAAAGAGCACTAGCTTTCTTAGAACACTCCTTTTCTTTATTGTTCTCAGCACATGTCTACTTCATGGCTCCAAAATTTCCTCTTTGGAGAGTACTGATCAGCAAGATGCTTTGCTACTGTTGATGCTCTAAGAAGACTTATGGTTTAAAAGAAGTTAGTGGCTGAAAGAATCCATTATTACTGATAACCGTTCTGAGTTATAGCCTTTTATAGTAAACTGATCATCTAGTAAGCAAAATACTTCTCCGAGTTCTGTATGTCACTCTGGCAAATTAATGGACTGCTAGGAGGGAGTATTGTGGTTCTCTCTGATTTATAACCATTCAGAAGACAGATATCAACTTGCGCTTGTGACTAATCTGAGGTGACACTGGGGAGGAGAGTTGGGACAGGCTTGTAGGGTTGAACCCTTCATGTGTGGCATCTACCACTTTCTCCAGGCAGACATTGTCAGAATTCTTTCAGTTGTAGGCTGCCCAGCTGGTGTCCAGAGCACTATTTGTTCTATGTGTGGGGATAACCTCTCTGCCTCCACACATACATAAACTAGAGTTTGGTTGATCAAATTACGAAAAGAACCCATGGTAGGATTAGCTCTGTCATCAAGAAGCAGACAACTTTCAACAGCCCACTTATTCCTTTGCCCCAAATAGTACAGTCACCAAAACAAACAAAACCCATTTAACCTCACAAAATGGCCCCACAAGGAACCTGGGGAGAGAAAGGCTTGAAGTTGTTTATTTGAATACTTCACGGGAAAGTTTCTGTATTTCTTCTTCCTTTATATCCTTATGGGAAAAATTCAAGAAATGAAAAACAGGAAAAGTTTGGGGTTTATTTTAGTCCCTTATAAAATAAAGAAATCGATAAATGTTGGTTAAATGCTGAATCCATTTGCTATGCTGCATCAGAAATAGGTGTGTGATAGAAGACTTTTAACTTGGGAGTGAAAAAAGAAAAAAAAACTCAGTCCAATTGTTTTTTCAGACATAGAAATAGGGCTAGTCCACAGGTGCCTAGAGGGACCTGTTTATTGTTATGGCAAGAAGGATCAAATCATTAAAACATCCTGAGCAATTAACATGGTCTAAGGAATACATCAGTAACCCCAGGAATGACAGTGACCGTCTGTCTTACTTGCTGTAAGTGTATCTGATGATAAATGGTGCTACATAACCAAAGGAGACAGTCTGATAATTTAGCTAAGTCTCAAAGGAGAGTTGCAAGAACAAGAAGGGTTAAAAGCAGGCTTTTTCAGATGGAAAAAGAAAACACAGAGGGCTTTTTAAAGAGTGTTTTTGAAAACTATAAAAGACTTGCACAGTAGAAAATTTACCAGCTTGGGACTATGGTGGAATGTTGCTCTTTCCTCCTAGCCCCTGAGCTACTGAATTAGAATTTCAATGGGATAAGGGGCTGGTGGGGCTCAGACCTCCGTACTTTTTAAAAGCTTCACTGATGTTCCAGACTCACAGCCAGGGTTGGGAACAATTGCTTTTGTCACTTAGTCTTCCATCATGACTGACTAAATACGGGGGTGTCTGTCGGCTCCTGATATTCCAGGGTCTCTTGTCCTGAAATGCTTAGTACAGTTCATGGGCTGTGCTAATGAAGCCATCCTACAAAGAAACCCCAATTGTGTGCCACGAGTGATGTGAGATCTTTTACACAGGATATTTTATTTCATTCTCAAAGTATTTTACCAATGAAGAAAAGATACAGGAATTCAGTGAGTGAGTTGTGCCGCACATAATGGAGCGCAGTAATCAGGCTTTGATTTGGGACTTTTGGACTTCAAAACTTACTCCAGAAAATAGATCTGAACATCTAAGCCTGACTGGAATAAAAAGAACCTGTCAGATTAGGGGTTTCCCTGGGGGCCTAAGGGTTAAGTCTCAGCAATATCACCGAAATGGCCTGAGTTCAATCCCCAACCAGGGAGCTAACCCATATATGGCATGGTAGACCTCTCATCTCATGCCTGCTGCTCCCCTCAGTAGTGTATTTCAGTAAATCCACCTGTTCTGTTCCCCACTCTGTTTCTGGTGAATCCTCTTACCCCCCACACCTCTGGCCTACACCCCAGTCCTTCTATGCAAAAATAATTTTTTTTTTAAAAAGAACCTACCAGATTGATTGTTATTGATACCAAAATTGAGGAGGGAGATATTGAAATGATTGACAACTGATATAATTTGCTCATTTCAGTATTTGTTCATGAAAACTAACTATGCAATCATTCACCAATTACCCACTTGTATTGACATGTTACCATGCAGTGGATGACATAATCCAAACACAAAGTGACTTTGGGGAAGAATTAGCTTTTTTTTTTCTTTTTCTTTTAACACTGTGAATTTGATAGTCATTCTCTCTGTGTTTTGAACATAGTGGCAACATCTTCAAATTAAACTGCCAAAATCTTAATCCCTAGGGAAGTTCACTTTTCTCCTTATGCCATTTCATCTTGGTCTGGCTAATGCCACAGGTTCCTCATGTGCTTCCTAGACCAATAATTTAATTTTAGTACCTGTTATTAGCCTGCATTTCCCATATTGGTCTTCATTTCTTCAATGAGAAGGTTGGCATATGCTTTCAAATTATTCAGACTGTTAGGAAAATGTGAATTACTCCCCAGACATGTTTTTTGTTGTAAGCTGACTGCAGTCCCCTAGCCATTTTGTGATAACTCACATCAACACAGATCTACATAAATGTACTGAAGAATTATCATATTACATAATACTTTTGATTGATTAACTCCATCTTTTGCAATTTGCTTGCTTTTGGATCTGAAATTTAGTGATAAATGTATCCATGTATTTTCTTAAAGTATATGTTGACATTATTGCTTTTGTATTCTTGTCTATCAGTGTTGTTTAGGTGGAGAATTTGGAAATAAATTTTATTCTCTTTACCAATTTAACTTTGTGACTATTGCAGTATAGGTTGATATGCTACTCCTATGGTCTTTTAATTTTTGATAGTTTTACTCTTTTAATTTCAATTATTAATATTCAATCTTCAGGCATATAACAAAAAATTTTAAAGGCATCCAGCTATCTTATCTGAGCTCTCTCTAAGAAGTTATTGAACACAGGCTCTTAACTGAATTTTAAAATACTTTGTTTTTTCATAAAGCCAAAGCTGAGATCAGCAGTCATTTATATAATGCAATTGTCCATGAGTAGCTTTGAGTATAAATGTTTCTGTATCTCTAAATCTTGGATAAAAGACTTGTAAATTATTGAAGCAATGTCATAGGCTCATAAACAGAAGTAACTACTGCTTTTTGTTTCTTATTGAAATCTTCAGAAGAGAAAATATTCGTTCAGGATAATATGACTGTGGTGATTCTGTTAAATAGGTGAGGGAGACTTAGCTCATTTTCTAGAAATGACAGGACAACTCAGAGATTCTAAGAATTATGAAGAAAAAGCAAATTCATGTGTGAGTTCTGAAACTATTCTCTTTAATAAATTGCATGATTTCATAGGGAGATATTATTTTCTGATATGAATACAGTTGTAAATCCTAGGATCTGATAGTTCTTTTTTTCTTGGTTTGGGGGAGAAAAACATATTTTGATCATTATATCAGGTTTTTGTATATTAGATTTCTCTAATAATCCAGTTATACTTATCTACTCTCTATGTCCATGAATTCAGACTCTTTTAGCTTTCAAGTCAGTGAGATGATATAGGGTTTATCTTTCCCTATATAAATTTCGCTTAGCATAATGCCCTCAAGATTTATCCATGTTGTGGCAAATGGCAGGATTTTCTTCTTTTTTATGGCTGAATAATATTCCATTATATGTATTTATATTTATTAAACAAGAAAGCCACTGAGATGGAAACAGGCAAAGCAAAAGCCTAGCCTGTAAATGCCTCAAGGGGGCTGCTAAACCTGATAGCTGTTCAGAATCCTCTGTGGGTGTGAGGATGTTTGCAGTACTCTAGACCCATTCAACCACTTCCAGTGGCTCCTAGACTGCTGCTTTTAAGATTTATTGTTATTGGGAGGCTGCTAGTTTCTTCTGTGTGGAAATGGGGATTGGGAAATAGGAATGGGACAAGTTAAAGTACTACAACGCTGACTGTACAAAGATTCTGCTAATTTTCTGGAATAAACTCTCCAGATTGTTGCAAGTCTTTGGTTAATTTCCAAAGTTCTCAAAAAACTGATTTTGACCATTTTTTTTTTTTTGTGTGAGTACCCTTGATGCTGTTATAGAGGTATGGGTTTTCAGAGATCCTTATTCTACTGTTTCAGAAGTGCTTCTCTACTGGCCTTTAAAAGAGGTGGAGAGTTAAGTCCTGTTCAAATTCAGTGTTAAGCTGAACCAATAAGCAGATGAATTCAGAGAAAACATAGTGCTGGAATAGAATTGACTGGAATTGAGGTAAAATAGATAAGATGGATGAGTAGAAGGCTAAACTAAAAAGTTTTGTTTCAAGCAAAAAGAAGTACTTGTGTTCATGGACCATGAATAATGTGAGGATTTATGCTGGAAGGTGATTCCAATGGTTGGGCATAGAATGAAGTGAAGGAGGGAGATGAATCAGAGGCTGTGACAATCTACTTGTGTGGTGCTAGGTTTGAAAGGCCAGGCTGAATCAATCATTGAATTAGTAATGGTGTAAATCTGAGGAGCAAGGAGGGTAGAGTTTCAAAATGTATAAATGTTGCTTCTGTGTTTTGCAGTCATGCTGGCAAAACAATGGTAATGAGAATAATTGAAAAACAGATGCGACAGATTTTCATTTTAATATCTTAATGATTCCTTCATTTAATAGTCTCCTCTTAAACTCTTTGCATATCTGTGATCATAGAGATTAAATGAGTAGGTGTTGGTTATTAAAGCTGGGGTTTTATGCCATCAAAAGCTTAATATTACCAAAAGACCTTCTAAATCACATTAATTTAGAGAAAGAAGAAGAAAAAGGAAAGGTTTTTAAGTCCAAAGATGTTCCAAAATATTTATTATGTTAACTTACTTTTCTAACGTGATTCTCTAGGATAGAAGATGTTAAGAATTCTAAGGGTTTATACTGATATTATTTGATTGCTATGAGCAGAAGTGACAGGTTCATAGCCTTGAATGTGTTACTAGAACGTATATTAATGGCGCATCTTGTATAAATAAGAGTCTATCCTAAGTTCAAGCACTACTTGCTACATAAAACTCATGCTTTTCTGTCAGCATGTAGATTCATCATCATTTCTCATGATTCACCTCTCTGATTTTTCATAATTCTTGTGGAGAAAAAGTAATAAATGAAAAATGAGGTGTTATCAATGAGCTAATCACTTTCATCCATGTAACTGAGAAATGTTAATTCCTGTGTGGGTTTGAAGTCAGATTTCTGGACTCTTCCTTTATCTATGAATATTTCTTATTCAGTTGTTCTCTGCTGTATGTACTTCAAACAAGACTGAAAGATAGGGCCTTCCTGGTGGCCTAGAGGTTAAATCTCAGCGCTATCACTGTGATGGCCTGAGTTTGATCCCTGACCAGGGAGCTAACCCACATATGGCACCACAGACCTCTCCTGTCTCACCCACTGCTCCCCTTAGCAGTGTGTTTCAATAAATCCACCTATCCTGCTCCTCACTCTGATTCTGGTGAATCCTGTCACCCCTGTACACCTCTGGCCTAAACCCCAGTTTTTCTACACACACACACACACACACACACACACACACACACGACTGAAAGATAGCGGTGCATATTTCCATATCACCATTGCACTGTAGTATTTTCAATAATTATATTAAACTGTGTTTGTGTTGTGCCAAATTTTTCAAAGCATTAAGTCACAGCTTTGTATCATTTACCTTTGTTTGATGGCTAAGATAACAAACATCTATTATGGTATTAAATTACTATCTCTGTGAGTAGAGAAATAAATGATTATAAAGGAATATTTTTAGAATTATTATTTCTCTTAAAGTAGCATAGGGAAGGGAATGTTTTCAGAGGTCGTTTGGGTTCTGCCCCCTTAAGACTTAATTTTTCTTAATCTTGATTTTTTTATGTTATTTGTTTTTTTAACCTTTTCTTGATTGATTCATTCGATCATTTAAAATTTAAAAAATTGAGAATCTATTCTGTGTAAGAATTGTACTATATTGAGTTCTACAAAACATAGGAAGAAGCACTATATAGAGGACTTGGCCTCTGGGAAGACAAAATTTAGAAGTAGCTAACAATAAGAATGTCAAGTATGAATATTGGTTCTGAAAGTCTGGTGTGTTAGGAGATACTCAATTAACCATAAAGATGGTGACTATTGTTTTGAGATTCAGAGGAGAAAGAAAACCATATAAGCAAGAATAGGCATGAAGGGCTTCATGCTGAAGAGAATTTATGGTTAGTTATGGAAGAAAGAAAAGGAGATATTCTCTAGACCTAGAAGAGCCCCTAATCCTCGGGAAGATTGGTGACAACGTATCAAAAAAGACAGAGCCAGGGATGTAGTATTTAGGACGGGGACTGCTGAGCACATCAGTCTTGGGGAACCACCAGAGGCTTTAAACGATAGAATGATTATAGCATTCACATTCACATTCTCATTCAATAAATATTTATGGGATAATTACTATTGTCCTCTAATACTATAATCTGGGGCCATAATACCTACTTTTCAGGAATGTATGAAGGTATAATTCTCAAACTGGACTGCTCTGCGGAGGTACTTGTAAAGGGCTTGCAATTATATACTGGCACCAAGCTCACCAGTAGATTACATAAATAATAGTTCTTAAACATTCATATCTTTATTATTTTCAAGTGTGTATATATTTTTGCTGTGATTAGCAAAATGGAAATTTATTGTTGCTTTTTTCTCATGTGTTTTTTTCCCCCAGTCTGTATTGGAATTGAGTAGAGAATGTCGGATTCTCTTCACTCATGTTTCCTGTGGAGAGTTATTGATTAGTTTAACTGGATTTCTCTCTGCTCCTACTCATTCCTCAGGGGGAGTTAATTGATTGGGATATTTGGGAGCAGAAATTGAGGTTTTGTCCCTCATTCTTTGTGATCTTCTTACCTTCAGAATATGTGCAGTAAACTGAACAGTAAAAAACCTGCTCAGCCTAGGGAGATCTGATGCTAGTCTATCTAATTTGGGGATATTCTGGTAGGAAGCCTGTATTACCTTGCACCTAAGCCATATTCTCCATCATCTGCTCAATCACTGACCTACCTGTCATTTTAATCCATTTGCCTCAGTGATTTCTTTTATACATATATTGGTTCACTGTAGTATTCTGGGTCAAATTTCTGACCAGTGCAGGCTGAATCTGGCCAAGCTCTATCATTTACATTTTGTATATGTCTGCTTTATGATAGCATTGATGGCATTGAGTAGTTGCAATAGAGATCACATAGCCTGAGAAGACTAAAATATTTACTATCTGGCCCTGTACAGAAAAGAGTTGTCAACACTTGGATTCTGTGCTATAATTTGGGTAGGGAATGAAGATGTCATTTATTGTACTCCCTAAATTACTAAATTAATGTCAACATTATCATATAGGCAGTTGTAAACATTTTTACTTTGAAAATATGTTTTAATATTCAAAATGGTAGAAGGCCTTGATTTAAAAATGGACTAGAGTAAAGAATGGGAGGTTTGAGGCTAGTTAAGTAATATAGGTGTGAGCTGATGAGGATTGAACTAATGATGGTGGAACTAGAAAACTAATCTGGGTTTAGGAGTTATTATGAAGAGTGAATTTATGGAAATTGATGTCTGTTTCTTTATGGTAACAGTAGACATGACAGAACAGGAGAAAGCTAAATGCATCCAAGAGTTGGATGCTGATGGCAAGATCAATATTCTAGAGACAATATATACATTCCTCCCTTGATCTGTGGGGTACTTTCCAAGACTCCAGTGGATGCCTAAAGCCATGATAGTACCAAAGCTTAAACATGCTATGTTTTTCTTACATACCTCTAAGTTTAATTTATAAGGTAGGCACAGTAATGTAAAATAATAGCTAATAAAATAGAACTAACAATATACAATAATAAAACACTATACTATTAACATTATTATTAATTGTTTATATATATATACACACACAAATAACAATATGCTATTAATAAAAGTTATGTGATCTTTCTCTCCAAAGACTATGTTGTATGTCATATTTTTGGACCCCAGTTAGCCATGGTAACTGAAGCTGCAGAAAGGTGTTTTTCACCCTGTGTTTGCCTGGCCTATGGCATTTTAGTCTTAGGTTTGCTAACATCAGGAATAAGGCACCACACCTGAGAACAGCAGGACCCCAGGACCCCAGGCCTGTTATTACAATGACCATCCCTATCCACATTAAACATTTGCCATTTCAACTCAACATCAACCCAGCATTTTGTTCTTAGGAACTTGATGATGTCCTTTGTGTACCGCAAAATTAAGTTAAATCTCAATTATTTTCTAATGGACTTACATCATTTATCCCCTGACTCCCTGTACCTACTTGTAAAGTCTATTTATGTTTGAAAATTCAATTTTTTAGTCCATTTATTTGTTCAGTATTTATCCTTTTTACTAATAATTTGTTTTCTGCCTCTCATAAAAATGAAGCATGAATTCTTCAATTGCAAAGAAGTCTGTTCTATAAATAATTGTGGCTTCTTTCTTTTCCTTTTCCTCTCTCTCCTGACTATAATTATGTTCCTGAGACAATGCACGCCTCAGTCTTTTAGCCTCACAGTTGATTCCCATAATGCAGTCATCTTGTTATTTGTGAGCTACTTTCAATTTTTTTAACTTCACATAGATAGATCTTTTATTGAAGATTCATACCGAGCTGATCCATATTATATTTTGCTTGGCATTTAGTCCGCTTTCAGTTGGTGTGCTTTACTAAGAAGTTTATTTTTGTGATTTCACCATCTTTCAATTTCACAAGGGGTATGTAAATTGCCAGACAATAGTACCAGAAATAAAAATCAAAGCTTATATTTGAAATGGTATAACACCTTCCTACAGGTAATATTTAATCATAGAATTTTTTTCTGAAAATAATGTTAATATATAATTTTAAAAAAAGATTAAGCCAAATAAAAGCGAATATGGTCTTATGCCCCAAAGTTGATCACCAAGTTTTTAATTGTTCGTTCCAGAAATATCCCATACTTATATTCCATGGGTGGACCCTTTCTTTTTTTTTTTTTAAAGATATATTTTGTTTATTTATACAAGCACTGGGCACAGTCAGAAGCACAGGAGGATGAGAGAATTCACCAGAGCCAGAGCAGGGAGCAGAACAGGCAGACTGATGAAATACACTGCTGAGGGGAGCAGCAGGTGGCAGGAGAGGTCTGCATGCCACGTGGGACCCTCGTGGGTGAGCCGGGGATAGAAACGGCGTTGCAGAGGCTGCGGGCAGCTTTGCAGGCCAGCGCTCAACAGCTGTGCCACCAGGGAGGCCCCTGAACCCTTTCTTTTTGCATAGAAATAAACACACACACGTTGTTCTTCCCTTTGTTTTAGCTCCACATATCAGTACCTACATGATTTTCTCATTTTTTGAATAAAAAGTAATAATGGCTACATTTATCGAGCATTTAGACACTGAGGCACCACACTAAGCACTCTTAAAATTTGTTTAACTTTATTTCATTCGTTGTATTATTTTATTCAAAACTACCAACAAATCTTTGAAGTAGAGGCTATTAGTATTCTGATATTGCAGATAAAGAAACTTCATTAAAAACAGGAGAAATAGGGCCTCCCCTGGTGGCACAGGCGGTTGAGCACTGTGCTGTGAAGCTGTCCTTAGCCTCTGCAGCACTGGTTTGATCCCCAGCCACTGGCGAGGGTCCCACATGGCACACAGACCTCTCCTGCCGCGCGAACTGCTCCCCTCAGCAGTGCATTTTGTCAGTCTGCCTGTTCTGTTCCTCGCTCTGTCTCTGGTGAATCCTCTCACCCTCCTGCAAATCTGGCCTGTACCCCAGTTCTTGTATAATGAAATAAATCTTTAAAAAAAAAAACCAACAAAAAACAGCAGAAATATTTTAACTATGATATTTTTCAAGTATATTTTTACCAAATATATTTGCATCATTATGATGTGGGATACTTACAAAACATAGATCTCTAGTTTTGCTATCAGATATTATGATACAATAAATACCTGAAGAAGATTCACAAATCTGAAGTAATAATAAGTGCTCCAAATGGGTTTTAATGTAGTGTAAAATTTGTGGATCAAGTGCAGTATACTACATTGCCTCTTTGTATGGATGGTATTTACTTATTAAATAGCCTTGAATAACAAATATAAAATTAATTTCAGCCCTTCAATATTATAAATAAATCCTCAGTACAGCCCCTTATATGTGCATTTGTATTTGTATTTGTAAGTTTAATTATGAGAGATTTCTAGAAATAGAATTTCTGGGTAAAACAGTATATGGATTAAAATTTTGATATACGTTTGGGAATATTATGAAGAACATAGATAATCCTTTTTTCCCTTGTTAATCCTCTAGTTAATTAGCTATTTCCCAAAGATTAGTTTTAGCGTCTAAAAAGAGATTAGTCAAAGGTTTTATTCAGTCAGTTCCCTTTTTATTTATTATCCTATTTGTGTTTGCTAGACCGACAGAAATACAGTATCATAAAGTATCACAAGCTGAATCACTTAAGCAGTCAGTTATTGTCTCACAGCTCTAAGCTAGAAGTTCAAAATCAAGGTGTCCGTAGTTCTGGTTCCTTCTAAGGGCAGTGAGAGAGAATCTATTCCATGCTTTCCTCCTGACTTCTTGTGCTTTGCTGGCAGTATTTGGCATTCCTGGCTTCTGGCTGCATGGCTGCAGGCTTCACGTGGTGTTCTCCCCATGAGCATGTCATCGTCAAATCTCCCTTCATTATAAGGGCACCAGTGATTGGAGTAGGGGTTATCCTAATGATTTTAATCTTAACTAGTTGCATCTCATTTCCAAATAAGATCATAGGACTATCACACATGAACTTTGGATAGCTGCAGCCCTTCCCGTCACGTACCAAGGTAACATTCTTAGCACCCACACTGGTTTCTCAACACTTCGTGGGTGACATTTCTGCTGTGGTTTCAAATGTTTAATTGGCACCTCAAGGTTTGAAGTGATCCATCAAGAGAAGCTTAAGTAAGAATCAAGTTTCATGGACATTAATTGCTAACACTCTCCAAAGGGGGACAATATCCCGACAGCCATTTATAAACTCAGATGTTCACTGTTGGTGTGATCTTATTATAACTTTCCTCATTCATGACACTAAGAGGCAGACTTCCCTCTACATCCCCTCTCCCCCGCATTTCATTATTTAACAGAAGCATTGAAAGTAGCAAGTATACAGAATTTTTTTAGAAAGTAAGAGTGATAATTATGCACTGCATATAAATAGTGCCTGGCAGTACCATGTTCTAGGGACAGTAATGGGAGTTTATCGATCCCATCTGTTCCCAGGTGAAGGAAAAATCTTAATGTGGCAAAAGTCCAAAATTTGATGCTATCTAAAGATCTGCTTTCTAAAGTGCTTCTGTAACAGTTGACAAATTAGCCTGCAAGAGGTTGAGACCATTTCATACTTAGACTAAGTCTATCATGTCCACTTCTTCCCATACCTCACTAACACTGTGTGTTATCTACAGTAATGTGATCAAGAATAGTAGATCATGTTATTTTAATTAATACAAATTAAATTACAAATGAGGTCAAACATCTTTTTTTTTAAAGATTTATTTATTTATACAAGAACCAGGATACAGGCCAGATGTGTGGGAGGGTGAGAGGATTCACCAGAGACAGAGTGGGGAACAGAACAAGTAGACAGACTGAAACACACTGCTGAGGGGAGCAGCAGGTGAGACAGGAGAGGTCTGCTAGGCATGTGGGTATCTCTGTAGCCGGTGGGGATCGAAGAGGAACTGCAGAGGCTGCTGACAGCTTCACAGCGCTGCGCTCAACAGCCTGCGTCACCAGAAGGCCCCAAACATCTTTTCATTAGAAATTTCTATTCACTGCAACCTACTTCTATTACTTGTCTACTTTTCCTTTTAGGCTGATGAACTCTTTTATCCCAATTTGTCATTCTCTTTATGTAATAAAGATCTTAGCCCTTTGTCAGTATGTGTCAAAGCATGTTTCCAAATATGTTATTTAGCTCTTAATTTTTTATATTTTAATGGCTTTAGAGAGATTTAGTATTTATAAATGCTCAAATTCATCAATCTTTTTCTCTACCATTCAGGTTATGTGTCTGGTTGTATCTCCTGGTCAAAGGTCATTCCTATTTCAAGGTTACTATCATAAATGTACCTACTTATGATTTAAATTTTATTTTGGTAAAATGAAAGAAGTACTAAACCAGTTTTATAATTTCTTTCCACATGACTAGTCAGTTAACTCCCAACTATTACATAACCCATTGTTTTCCTGCTGATTTGAAATGGCTTCTTCATAATATAAATTCCTGCAAACATTGGAGCTTCATTTTTTAAAATCCTCCGGGAGGGGGCGGAGCAACATGGCGGCGAGGAGACGCTGCGAGTAAGATCTCCCATTAAAAAAAGTTAATAGGGAGGAAAAGCGGCAGGTCCCAGTGAGAACCGGGACACGGAAGATAAACGGACGACTCCAGCAAACTACCCGAAGAAGAAAGTTGCCATAAAAGAGGACCAGAAGGGAGGGAAGCGCAGAACCCTGCTCCCCTCCCCCGCCCACAGAGGCGGCACTCTCCGACCGGCAGAGAGGAGGAAAACAACAAACTAAAACTGCCAACAAGAACAAAGGACGCAGCAAGCGGGACTGTGAGTGGAAAGGAACTATTGCAGCCACCACACCCTGTGAACGGGAGCTGTGGAGAACCCCCGCAGGATCCGCCGCGGAGGTGAGCTCCGGGCGCCATTGAAGAGAGCCCCGCCCAGGAGGAGACCAGCCCCAGCACACAGCCCCGGCCGCCCGGTAAGCCTGCGCGGAAGCGGCGCGCTGGAAAAACAGACGCGGAGCGGGATTGCGCGGGGAAAGCGGCGCGGATTGCGCGGATCGGATCGCAGCTGCCCAGGTCCCCGCGCCTGCGACCTAGGCTTGCGGGGAGACGACCTAGGCTTGCGGGGAGACGCGCGGAGGCCCTCCCGGAGTGAGCAGGAACCAGGCGCCCAGGCAGGGGAGCGGGATTCAAAAGGCGCCATTCCCGCGCCACTGATCTGGGCTACAGCCCGCGTCCTGGAACTGAGGGCTTTGGAACTGAGACCCGGGGCACGAAATTAGGGGCGTGGGTTCCCCACGACGGTGGGGCACAAGGCAGACACAGCACCCCAAAGCCGTTGAGGTGTACCCTACCATCCCTGCTCTGCTCCCTGTCCCACGGGGTGGAAAATCAGCTCCCCAAGGGCTCTAGGAGAGATCTCTGGCGCCACCTAGCGACTTGAAGCCAGCACAGGCTCCTGAAGCAGCTGGTGGCCAGCTGGGGAGTTAGCCCACGCCGGGCCCCTTCCGAACAAGTAGTCTGAGCCCACAGGGAGAGCGAGCACCCACAGCCGGGGCAGACCAAGCGCGCAGAAGAGTGTGCCTGAGACCGGACGCGCAGGGAGTGTGTCCCACATCACCATTATAGAATAGGGACATTTCTTCAGTAAAGACTACCTGCAGAAGGCTTCCTCAGGAGCCAGAGGTGAGCGGGGGAAGTTCGCCCACGCCAGAACCCCTCTGGCCTGCAGTCCAAGCCCAGAGGGGGAGCAGGAACCCACCGCCGGGGCAGACCAGGCGCACAGGGGAGTGTGTCCCCACATCGGCATTTTAGAACAGGGACCTTTCTCCAGTAAAGACTGCTTGAAACTGACAGATGACTCCTGGAGGAACCAGGGGGGAGCAGAGAAGCCCACCCAAGATGCCGGCCAGTCCCAACTACACAGTGTCCCAACGCATACGGCAAATTAGAAAACAGACAGTAGGGAGGAGAAGAACCACACGCAACCTAGCAACTCTCCAGAGAAAAAGCACACCACAAAAAGAAAACCAGCCCCCAGATGGCAACGACAGTAACTTGGAAGAACTTCTGAGCCTTCCAGAAAGAGAATTTAAAATTGCCGTGATTAAAAAACTGACAGAAGTCATAAAGGAAAACAATGATAAGGGAAAAATAATCAACGATCAGAAGAATGAAATTGAGTCCCTAAAGAGGGAAGTAAAAGAAATGCAGGAGATCAAAGAATTAATGGAAGAACTAAAGAATTCTGGGAAAAGCAATGAAAGCAGAATTGATGAAATGGAAGAACGAATAAGTACTCTTGAAGACACAGAAATAAAAAGAACCAAAACAGAAAAGGAAAGAGAAGTACGAAGGAAAAAGAATGAAGAAAGACTTCGGGAACTATCTGACTCCATGAGGAAAGGAAATATAAGAGTTATAGGAATACCAGAAGGAGAGGAGAGAGAAGTAGGAACAGAGAAAATATTCAAAGAGATAATTGAAGAGAACTTCCCAAATGTGAAGGAGGAGCTGAAAATTGATATACAAGAAGCAAGAAGAACACCAAACTTCCACGACGAAAGGAAAAATACAGCAAGACACATAATAGTAAAGCTCCCAAGAATCCAGGACAAGGAAAAAATAATGAAGCTGGCAAGAGGGAAGAAACAGATAACATTCAAAGGAAAGCCAATCAGGCTGACATCAGACTTCTCCGAAGAAACACTACGGGCAAGGAGAGAGTGGAGGGACATAGTCAACAGACTCCAAGAAAACATGCCAACCAAGAATACTCTATCCCGCAAAGCTCTCCTTCCTCTTTGAAGAAAGAATATGGACTTTCCCAGACAAACAGAAACTCCGGAATTTCATTGCAACTAAACCCCCACTCCAAAAAATACTACAAGGAGTCCTAAAGCCAGAACCTCAGAGGGACGAATAACAATGAAAGAAGGCCAAAAAAAAAAAAAAAGTTATTAAAAGAATAAATAAATAAAATCAAAGGAAAGACAAACACAATGGCAAATACAGATGTTAACATATCAATATTAACTCTAAATGTAAATGGACTAAACTCTTCAATAAAAAGACACAGAGTTGCAGCCTGGATTAAGAAACAAAACCCAACCTTTTGCTGTCTCCAGGAAACACATTTAGCTACAAAAGATAAAAATAGGCTCAAAGTTAAAGGATGGAAAACAATCCTACAAGCAAATGGACCAAAAAAGAAAGCAGGAACAGCTATACTTATATCAGATAAAACAGACTTCAAACTCAAAAAGATAAAAAGAGACCCCAATGGTCACTACATTATGATCAAGGGGACAATACTTCAAGAAGAAATAACACTCATTAACATATACTCACCAAACGAAGGAGCACCAAAATATATCAGACAACTGTTGTCCTCTCTGAAAACAGACATCAGAGAAAACACATACGTAGTGGGAGACTTCAACACACCACTATCAACAATGGATAGATCAACAAGACAAAAAATACGTAAAGAAACCAAAGCTCTAAATAAGGACCTAGAGCAATTGGGCTTAACAGACATCTATAGAACACTAAACCCCAAAAAAACGGAGTACACATTTTTCTCAAGCGCACACGGATCATTCTCCAGGATCGATCACATACTGGGGCACAAGACAAACATCAACAGATACACCAAGATTGAAATCATATCAACCATCTTTTCTGACCATGAAGGCATCAAACTAGAAATAAACCATAAAAAGAAGGCAAGGAACTTTCCTACCTCATGGAGATTAAAAACCACACTACTGGAAGACCACTGGACTAATGAGGAGATGAAAGAAGAAATTAAAAATTTTTTTGAATTGAACGACAAGGAGGACACCAATATCCTAAATGTATGGGATGCAGCAAAAGCAGTAATAAGAGGAAAATATATAGCAATAGAAGCTCACATCAAGAAACAAGAAAGAACTCAAAGAAACAACCTAATCTCGAAGCTCAAAGATCTAGAAAAAGAACAACAAAAAAACCCCAAAACCAGTAGAAGAAAAGAAATAATAAAAACCAAGGCAGAAATAAATGAAATTGAAACTAAAAAAACAATCCAAAAGATCAATGAAACCAAGAGCTGGTTCTTTGAAAAAATCAATAAAATAGACAAACCCCTAGCCAGGCTCACAAAGGAAAAAAGGGAGAAAGCACAAATAAACAGGATCATCAATGAAAGAGGAGAAATCACAACGGACACAGCAGAAATCAAAAGAATAATCAGTAACTACTATGAACAGTTATATGGAAACAAGTTTAACAATCTAGAGGAGATGGACAAATTCCTACAACTCTACAATCACCCAAAGCTAGATAAAGAAGAAATAGAACACCTAAACAGACCAATTACAATTAGCGAAATTGAAATGGTAATCAAAAACCTCCCCAAAAACAAAAGCCCAGGACCTGATGGATTTACAAATGAATTCTACCAAACATTCAGAGACGAATTAGTGCCTATCCTTCACAAACTCTTCCAAAAAATTGAGAAGGAAGGGACAATACCAAACACGTTCTATGAAGCCAACATTACACTAATACCAAAACCGAACAAGGACAACACAAAAAAGGAAAACTACAGGCCAATCTCCCTAATGAACACTGATGCAAAAATCCTCAATAAAATTTTAGCCATCAGAATCCAACAATGTATCCATAAGATAATTCACCACGACCAAGTAGGATTCATTCCAGGGACACAAGGATGGTTTAACATCCGAAAATCAATCAACGTTATCCAACACATCAACAAAAAGAAATATAAAAACCATATGATAATATCAATAGATGCTGAGAAAGCTTTCGACAAAGTGCAACACCCATTCATGATAAAAGCCCTTGAAATTCTTGGGATACAAGGAACATACCTTAACATCATAAAGGCCATCTATGACAAGCCAACAGCCAGTATCATTCTCAATGGTGAAAAGCTGAAAGCAATTCCATTAAGATCTGGAACAAGACAAGGATGTCCACTCTCACCACTGCTTTTCAATATAATACTGGAAGTCCTAGCCAGGGCAATAAGACAAGAGAAAGACATCCCAGGAATCCAAATAGGAAAAGAAGAAGTCAAACTATCACTATTTGCAGACGATATGATATTATACATAGAGAACCCCAAAAACTCCACAGAAAAGCTAATTCAACTCATCAATCAGTTCAGTAAAGTGGCAGGATACAAAATCAACACGCAAAAGTCAGTAGCCTTCCTATACACAAACAATAAATCTGAAGAAGAAGAAATCAAAAAAACCATCCCTTTCGTTATTGAAACAAAAAAAATCAAATATTTGGGAATAAATCTAACAAAAGAGGTAAAGGACCTATACAAAGAAAACTATAAAACACTGTTAAAAGAAATAGAAGAAGACACAAAGAAATGGAGAAATATCCCCTGCTCATGGATTGGAAGAATAAACATTATTAAAATGGCCATCCTTCCAAAAGCAATATACAGATTCAATGCTATTCCAATCAAAATTTCAATGTCATTCTTCAAAGAAATAGAACAATTATTGATGAAATTCATATGGAATCACAAAAAACCCCGAATAGCCAAAGCTCTCCTGAAAAAAAAAGAAGGGAATGGAGGCATCACACTCCCAGACTTCAAACTATACTACAAAGCCATAATCATCAAAACTGCATGGTATTGGAACAAGAACAGACATACAGACCAATGGAATCGAATAGAAAATCCAGAAATAAACCCACAGATTTATGGTCAACTAATCTTTGACAAAGGAGCAAAGACTATGCATTGGAGCAAAGAAAGTTTGTTCAATAAATGGTGCTGGGAAAACTGGGTCGCTACATGCAAAAGAATGAAGCTTGACCACTACCTCACACCATACACAAAAATCAACTCAAAATGGATTAAAGAATTAGACATAAGACCTGAAACCATAAAATATATAGAAGGAAATATAGGCGAAACACTACGTGATTTGCACATCAAAGACATCTTTACAGACACATCACCCAAAGCAGTGATAGTGAAGGCAAAGATAAACAGCTGGGACTACATCAAATTAAAGAGCTTCTGCACAGCAAAAGAGACAATAACAAAAACAAAGAGAAACCCCACCAACTGGGAGAACATTTTTGCACCCAACACTAATGATAAAGGACTGATCACAAAAATCTGCAAAGAGCTGATGAGACTCAACAACAACAAAGAAAATAATCCAGTCAAAAAATGGGCAGAAGAGCTAAAAAGAAACTTCTCTGAAGAGGAAATGCAAATGGCCAACAGGCATATGAAAAAATGTTCAACATCACTTGTAATCAGGGAAATGCAAATCAAAACTACCATGAGATACCATCTTACACCAGTGAGAATGGCACATATTAAAAAAACTAGCAACAACAAATGTTGGCGAGGGTGTGGAGAAAAAGGAACTCTTCTGCACTGTTGGTGGGAGTGCAAACTGGTCCAACCACTGTGGAAAGCTGTGTGGAGATTTCTGGACCTACTAATCATAGAGCTTCCATATGATCCAGCAATTCCACTCCTAGGTATTTACCCAAAGGACACAGAAACATCAATTCCAAAGAACACCTGCACCCCTATGTTTATAGCAGCACTGTTTACAATAGCTAAGCTTTGGAAACAACCCACATGCCCAAAAATAGATGACTGGATCAAGAAGATGTGGTTCATATATACCATGGAATATTACTCAGCATTCAAAAAAGATAAACACATGCAATTTGCAGCAACATGGATGGCGCTGGAAGGGATCATGCTCAGCGAAATAAGCCAAAAAGAAAAAGAAAAATACCGGATGGTCTCACTCATAGCAGGAATCTAGAAAACTTAAATAAGGGACCAGGAAAATGAATAACTATAAGAAAGTGAAAATCAAAATCAACAAAAAACTATGAACCAGAGACAATTTTAGGGGGGCAGGGGCGGGAGTGGAGGGATTGGGGTCAGAATGGGGGCGCTGCAATTGTATGGGGAATATAACAATAAAATTTATTATCTAATAAAACAAAATAAAAAAAAATAAAAAAAAAAATAAAATCCTCTCTATTGCCTTTTGATTATTACACCAGAACCACTTATAATTTATTTAACTATGATAAAGGTTATCTCCTTCCATTACTTTTCTCTTTTCAAACTGATACCTGGCTATTGTTACACAGGTATTTTTTCCAAATGATCTTTAGGATGAATTGTCAAAATTCAAGATGGAGTGGGAGGAAAACTCTATTAGAATACTACTGCAGTAACTTTAAGACTATTGGAAAGTTAAAGAATCACTCTTTAAAAGATTGAGTCATAACATAATATAACAGGGTTCAAATTGGAGTCCAGTTTCAGTATCCCTCTGTGAGCCCTTAATAGCCTCTGTTGCTGCTCCAGGTGATGCCTTCTACTGATGGTACTGTATTAGTTCCTTATTGTTGCAATAACAAGTCATCACAAACTCAGTAACTTAAGAAATGCACATTTTTTTTTTTATGGTTCTTGGACTCCAAAATGTGTCCCAATGGGCTAAAATCAAGGTGTTGTTATGACCACCTTACTTTGAAGAGACTCTAGGGAAGAATCTATTTTCTCATCTTTTCTAGCTACTATGAACTTCACTCATTCCTTGGCTCACGGCTGCCTCCCACCTCCAAAGCCAGCTGTGACCAGTCAAGTGTCTCACACTGCATCATTCTGACACTGATCTCCTTCTCACTTTCACTTAGAATTCTTGCACTTACATGGGGCTGCCTAGATAATCCAGTGTGATCTTCCCATCTCAAGATTCTTATCTTTATCACATCTGCAAAATCTCTTTTGCCACATAGCAAAATATATTCACAGATTCTAGGGAATGAGAGTGGGAACTTCTTTGAGAAGCCATTGTTCTGCTACTACTGTTATCAGTGCTTCTTCCTTCCAGGCTTTTCTGCTGTTACTCATTCTTACCATCAACATCTCTTATTATTTTCTTATTTTTTTTCTTTTTTTTTCTTTTTTTGTGGGACCCTTGCCGGTGGCCTGGGATCGAACTGGCACTGCAGAGGCTGTGGGCAGCCTCGCAACCCAGCGCACAACTGCTGCGCCACCAGGGGAGGCCCCTCTTATTATTTTCTTATTGTTCCATATTTCTGTTGTAGTCTTCCTTTTTTGAATGTCATTGTAAATCTTTTCTTGATATTGCAGGACATGTCTGAACAGCAGGCCACTTTCAAAACTTTCACCTACTTGGAGTCATTTGGAATTGTGAGTTATCTTTAACTTAGATGAGCCATAAGCCCACTCCCATTATGAGAAATAGAATTTAGGAAGTAATGCAAGTGTGTAAGTAGCTTGTGTCATATTTCTGTTCCCATTGTCTTATGTCCTGACATCTTAAAGCTCATCTAAGTCAAACCACCATCTTCTGTTCTCTGGAGAATTGGGTTTTGTTGAGCAGATTCAGCTTGAAGACATCCAATGGCAGAGAACCATTGCTAAGCAAAACCTCTAATTGTTAGAAAACTCATCTTGAGCCCAAATATGTCTCCTTGTTATCATCTTTACAAATAGAAAACAATTTTAATCACTCTTCTACTTTTCTAATTGATGTGATACATATTTCCTGTACCTTTTATTCTTCAGTATTTTCTCACATGACATGGGTTTGATAGTAAACATTTGCTCACCCTTATCCATAGAAAACAGTCAATTTGGTTTCGCACATCCTCCAATGTGGACCCCAGTACCAGACTGAGTATACCAGGCATGGTCTCCTGCAGTTTTAATGAAGTTGCCACAGCTTCCCCTTATGGTTAAGTGGCAAGTTCAGAGAGATGCCACATGAAAGTAGCTCAGAAAAACCTATAAGTCATCTTACTTCTGATAAAAAAACAAACACATAACTGATACTTATGAGAAATGCCTGTACCCATACCTCTGCTTATTGATTGTTGATAAGTTTATCCAGAAGTCAAAGGCCAAGTATCCTTCAGCACTTTTGATGGATAAAATCAGGACAGACATACAAAGGATGGTCAATATAAGACAGTTAGCCTGTTTTATAAAATTACTAAGCCAGATTGTTCCTGATTCTAATTAGCACATAGGCAGGGGAGACTTGCACTTTCTTTAGTCTAAATATGATAGATCAGAAACAAGCATTGGTGAGGATATGGAAGGGTAAAAACCCACCTTTATATACTTTTGATAGAATGTAAATTGTTGCAGCGTCTATGGAGAATAGCACAAAATTTCCTCAATAAATTAAACATAGCTCTATGATATAATCTAACAATTTCATTCCTAAGTATCTACCCCCAAAATATAAAAATACTATTTTGAAAAGATATGCACCCCTACCTTCTTTGCAGTACTACTTACAATAACCAAGATATGGAAACAATCTAAGTACCCACTGAAAGATGAGTGGATAAAGAGGAGTGGAAGATGTGGTATATATACACAATGGAATACTACTTAGCTGTAAACAAAAAAGATGAAATTGTGCCATTTGTGACTATATAGGTGGAATTTGAGGACATTACATGAAATGAGATAAATCAGAAAAAGGACAAATACTGATCTTTTCAATCATGTAAAATATAAAGATACAAAAACAAAGAAACATTAAACTAAACAAACCCTTGGATTCTAATGGCAGCACTGAGGTTACCAGTTGCGGGGGAGTGAGAGTAAACATGGAGGGGGGTCTTGCACTGTGGTGGAGAATTGTTGATACTTTGGTGGTATATGTGGTGTGATGACATACATTTGAAGAGGTGTGAGCCTGTATTCCTAAAACATACACAGTGGTGTAAACAATGCTTCTTCAATAAAGAAAAATAAGAAAAAATAATATGCCCTTAAAAATAAAACATTAAAATTTCAATACAGTAATGTTGACCAAAGAAAGTATGATTGTGGTATATTGCTACTTACATTTATTATGTAAACATATATTTGCCACAATGCATTATTAGAGGTAAATTAAAGCATTAAATAGGAGGCTTTTATGTGTTTATATTTAGCATCTTTAGATGAGATTTATGGAACACTAATATTCATCACTGGAGAAATCACAATCTAGCCTCAATATTTCAATAGAATCTATAGGAAATCCAGTTCTTATGATTACCTCCCACTTCAAATTCCTGTTTGTGTAGAACGCTGATTTCATTCACTTTTCTCATTTTTCATTTGTTCTTGACACTCTGTTCCCCGACTACTGGAATAGGTAACAATACCCTCGTTAACTATATACCTTTGTACAGAAATACTCATAGCAACATTGCTTTAAATGACAAAACACCTTGGGAATGTTTAAAAGTCCATTGTCAGGAGAATGTATAAGTGAGCTATGGAATACCTATACAGTGGATTTCTGTGCCACCTTGGAAGTAAATGAAACACAGAAACATTATTGATTGAGAACAGTCACAGAAGAACAAGAACGTTTTATATTACATATATGAAGTTTAAAAGCATGCAGTACTGAACAACCTCACACACACATAATATATAATATTTATAGTTATATAACTATATTTATATGTATATACATATGTATATAGTTGTATTTTTAACAACAATCCAGGGAATTATAAGCTGAAAGTTCAGGACAGGATTTGCCCTGGCTGGAAAGGGAGGGGGTGGGAATGGAAAGGGAGAGACAAGGGGGAAGGAGAAGGTTTCCATGGTCGTATTCTGTTCCTTGCACTGAGTATTGGAATCCATGGATTCATTTCAGTGCTTTGTCATTTCACATAGCTTCTTTTACTTTTTTTTTAAATTTATATATTTATGCATACAAGGTACAGCCAGGGTACAGGCCAGAGGTGTGTGTGGGGGGGTAAGAGGATTCACCAGAGACAGAGTGGGGAACAGAACAGGCAGATGGACTGAAGACACTGCTGAGGGGAGCAGCGGGTGAATCAGGAGAGGTCTGCCGCACCATGTGGGTAGCTCCCTGGCTGGGGATCGAACTTGTGCTGCAGTGGCTGCGGATAGCTTCCTAGGTTGCGTATTAACCCCTTGCACCACCAGGGAGGCCTTACATATCTTCTTTTAAAGGCTGCTTGCCAGGTGTTCTGTTGAATGTCCCTCTTTTTTGAAAACATGAAACATTCTGTTTCAAAACCCAGTTTTGCTCTGTTTAACCATCTCCATCCTTGGGGCACTTCTTTTCCATAAGGAAGCCATGTAGGAAGGATTTCTTCCCCAGTGAGAAGAGATGACACTTACTCCAGAGGATGTCCTTCATTGTTGTTTAAAATACTTTTTCTTTCCTTTACACAAACCCACATATCCACACACATATTGACAGGGGAAAGCAGTAAAGGAGATACATTGAAAGTTGACTATTCATTATGTGAGAATGTTGGGTTTTCATGTAATTTTTTCTTCTTTACTTTCTAATATTTCTCTAATAAATGTCTGTTTCTTACCTTTTTAGGGGAAAACAAACTCATTTACACTGTGGTTAAATTTCAGTAGTTTTCAAGACCTTTAAAATACTCATAGTTCTTCACAAACATAGTCAAATTCTATCTTAATCAAATCTGTGAAGAATGGACTGTTCTGATTAATTTAATGTGGGAGGAACTGGTATTTAAGCTAGAGACTGTTTATAGTCTTGTTATAATCTTGATATCTTTCACTTTTAATGTACAAAACAGTAAACAATGATAGTAACCAAACTGAAAAGCAAAGTAATTTGCATCTAAAAAGGACATAATTATTCCAATCTTCATGAAGTTTATAGTCATCTGGTGTATGCCCTGTACAATATGTATTATGCACAATTTTATCAATAGATAGTTCTACTGAAAGATTTCCACTAATAAGGATTTCCTTCTATTGCTTTTTAGTGCTATATTTAAAGCTAATTTATTAGTGTATTTTTTTAAAAAGCTAAGCAGTATAATTAATTCATAGGAAATTATTTTTGCATTGACCCAAATTTGCCCTCTTTGCTTATAAGCATTGGTCCTTGCTCTGCCTTTTAAAAACTTTAAAATAAATCTACCACTGCAGCTTCTCCCATTCCCCACTTTGTGGGATAGCTCTTGAGGGATAGCCTTTCAAATATGTTGAGAACACTATTAAGCTACTGTTAGGCTTCTCTGAGATAGGCCATTGCTGTTCCTTTAATCATTTCTTCTGTGACATGGTTTTTAAATCATATACCATCCTGATTGCTTTCCTCTGGATGCTTCCTATTTTGTCACCCTTTGTTGTTAAAAATAAATTACTCCCAATTTCCTGCTTTCAATAGAGTCAAGTGAACATAATTGACTCTTTGATGTGTGAGGGTCTGGCATGGTCCGAAAGCAATTGCACTGACCTTGAATACTTATTCTATTATACTGTAAATATCATTATAGCAAAATAGAAACTTATACTAAATCTTTACCAACCCTTGGATTTATCTCAGAAGTTTTTGAAAGTAAGTTTATTTTTTTCTTATGTCTTTTCCTTTGGATAGTGAAGTTTACTTCATGGTGCAGCAAAGTATCTAAAACATAACATGATTAATTATGAAATTCATCATGCAGATAATCTGTTTTTCTTCTCCAATAAACTGTGAGCTTCCTGACATCAAGGTTATGCCTTAGTAGTTTCCAACTCTCCATATATGTGTCTGTGTGTATAAGATACATACCCAATAAATATTTATTGACTTCTAATACTTTGTATAAGAAATGATCTTATAAAATGAATTCTATTTTTTTTAGACTATGTTGAAGATTCAGTAATACAGAATCAGATAATTTTTCTTAACCTGGTAAAAGTAACCTTAGTGTGTTAACGTTGTTCAGGAAGAGAAATATTAGTGTTGAGACTACATTTACCTCTAAATGACAGAAAACCCAATTAGTGATATACAATAAAAAAGCTGACTTGCTTTTTTTCCCTAGATGTATCCAGCAAATTTCATTGTATTTATAACTGGCCCAAATTGAGTCATGTGGTTGTCTCCAGGAATCAAGCAAAGGAAGAAAGTCTTTGAATGATTGGTGATCAGTTAACCAGTTCATTCCACAACTAGAAAGTACAGAGAGTAAAAAAAAGAGATCATGACAAGAGTAATAGCAAGTTCATGATGAACTTTTCTAGTTCATTGTACAATCAGGGGAGCTAAACTGTAAGGACCCTTCAAAAAGGTCGCTGATAATATTAAGGTTACATGATTGCATAACTTAATCAATCAGATGAATCATCTTTTCTCAATCAGTTTCAGAAGAACTGATGAACCTGGTTAACTTTTCTAGTTTTTATAAATTAAACAGGCTGTGTCTTTATCACAAAGTTATTTTTATTTTTTCTCCTTCCTTTCAGGAGTCCTATCCAAAGAAGAGGAATTACACTATGGAAATCGAACCATCTGCTTCTCTGGATACATTTCCTTCAGAAAATGAGAACTTTCTATGTGATCTCACGGACACTGCAGTTACAAAGAAACCGTGCTCCTTAGAAATTGCAAGGGCTCCTTCACCAAGAACTGGTAATATTTTTGCTCACAATTAAGTAAATTAAATTGGCATGATTATATATATAACGCTATATGATTAATCTTTTGCTTTCCCATGATATTTTAAAAAATGAAAGTGCTTTGATAGAATAATTGATTTTTGCTTTTTTGGTTTTTACATTTTGAAATGTGTTTTGGTAAAGTTAGGAGATATTTTATGTGAAGCCTCTTAACTTTCTAGAAAGAACCTCATGGGGGTGTTACTGCCTTGGTGAAGTCACTTGAAAATCTTTTAATAGGTGGAAAAATTTCTAGGTCATTTATAAAGCTTTGGGGCCTTCAGAACTTCATAGTAGATTTGCTGTCAGGAGTTGTGCTTTTGATGTACTTTCTGCATCCTGTTTCAAGTTATCAAATCAACTTTGTATATTATATACCTTTCTTGGTATTTTCAGATTATTTATGTGTGAAAAAGGCAAGGGAACATTATCCCTGTAAGGAAATTGGAAGTGTCTTATTTTAAGATTAATATGTTCGGGGGGGGGGAATCTTTGCTTGAACATGAGTCTTGACAACCTCCCCATTTGCTTTTGGCTACTTCTCCACTACCTCTAAGAAAGCAGGCAGGGGTGTGACATGAGAGCACGTGAAAGGAGTTTTCAAGTGGGTGGTCAACATATCAGCACCTCAGAGAAATTGAAGCAAGTTCTGAAGAGAGGCTTTTTTGGTTTGACAATCTAATTACTGCTTATTTTTGAAAAGTGAATTTTAGAAGTGAGGCAATAAAATCAGATTTCTGGAAGTTAACAGAGAAAATGTCAGAAATGGGAAGAAAATGAAAGTGAAGAGTACAGATTACCCTTTCCTGAAGATTTAAAGCAGAGATATGATGGTAACATGAAATGGCAGGGTTTTTAAATTTTTATTATTATTGGTTATCAATTGTTTACAGAACTATACAATTTGGGGCCACATTTTCATACTTGCATATGTGCACATGCTTCACTTACCCTCCACCAAATCTCCTTCCTATCCTCTCTCCCCAACTTTTTTCCATCCACTCCCTATGGTAATCAGTATATTTTTCACTGAGTCCAAGAATTATTTTGCTGTGTGCTTTGCCAGCTTGGATTCTTTGGTTATTTATACTCCACAGATGAGTGAAACTATCCAGTAACTGTCTTTCACTTCTGACTTATTTCACTGAGCATAGTTTATTTTAGAATAGTAAGGCTAGGTCAAGGTTAGAGGTTGAAGGAACTTACTGTGGAGATCAAAAGATGGGAAGTAAGGAATGAAGAGAGAACAGAATGGGTAGAAGTTAAAGCTGAGCTAGTCTAAGAAAACACAGACATTGGTCCCCCCAGAGGGAAGAGAGAATGAGTATGATTAGGAATATAATTCTGAAATATGTAGCTCCACATGGATTCAATTTCTGGGTTAAGATAAAAGTCATTGACTGAAAGCAGGGCTAGATCTTGAGAAGGTATAAATTAAAATTCAGAAATGCCATTTTAGATAATTACGAGGGATTTATAGAAACCAGCAAATGGGTTTTTGAGCAGCATTGAAGTTGATTTGTTGCATGAAAATCAAATATATTGAGTATTATCTAAGTGCCAAATAGTGTTCTAAGTTCTTCATATATATTATCTCATACAATGTTTACAAACCTTAAGGTATTCATATGATTATTCTCCTTTTGCAAGCATGATTAGCATAGTTTATTTTAGAATAGCAAGGCTATTTAGAATTGTTAGTTTATTTAGAATAATAAGGTTAGATGAAGTTTAGAGGCACTGAAATCTTAGAGAAATTCCCACAGTTACTTAGTAATAAGGAGTGGATCTGCAACTTAAATTTGGGTGCCCAACTTGTGTTATTAAACTGTGTCCTATTGCTGAATTATTAGGGCATGAAATAGAATAGAAATTGGGACCAAGTCTGACTGTAGTGCACATGTATCAGCAATATCATCAGAAGTATATTGTGATAGGATAAAAAACTTCAGATGAGGATAAAGTCAGAAAAATAGTGAGGCTCCAGAAGCAATCACAGAGAATGAAGTTAATGCTGATCCCAAACAAAGTGAGTTGATGAGAATGAAAAATCTTCCATTGGAGAGGAAATTGGGGGGAGATAGAGGTACAGCTTAAAGTAGGAGAATGGTGGTACGTCTGTAATAAAATGGAAAAGAGCTTTAATTTGGGCACAGGTGGCAGGAGGTGGAAGGAAGAATGAGTCAAAGAAGACAGGGATGTATTCACTAAATAATCAAAAACTAATTGAGTTCCTTCGTGTGCCAGTCATCTGCATGCTGACGATGGAGGGGTGAAAAGGACAAGGGTCCAGGTAACTGGGCTGGTGAAACCAAGAATGACTTTGCTGCTGAAAACAAAGAGATGTGTTGGACTAAAAATAGGGAAAAGAAAAACTTCTTAAAAGCATCAAAAAGGTGACAGGAAGATTATATAAATGGAATAACATGTAAATTAGGAATGTCTTCTATCAGTAGGTAGCAAAGGCTAACGCATGGGCCAGGGTGGGTGGCAGATAGAACCCTAAAGCCAGTTTCTCCTGAGGGAGTTTGCTGAACCTGATATTGAACTTTGGTACTTGTTGCCTCTGCGGGTTTGTCTGCAGAAAACAGATCTCTGTACCTGCCCAGTGTGAACACTCTAACAGGAAATCCTTCCTCCAGGCACCACACTCTTACAGTAATCAGAAATAATTCTGCCAGTATCTCTCACCCGAAGGAGACTGCAAGGAAAGATGGTTTGTTGTGAGCAGAACAATGGGGAAAATTCCTGAGGAGTTATTACCACAAACTGGTCCTTGCACAGATTGGCTCCCTGAATTTATTGGCTCCCTGGTCCAAAAACATCAATCTCTGAATTTACTTTAAAGTCATACCCTCAGGCGTCAAACAGAAGCAAATGTAATCCAGCTAGAGAGAAATTTACTGTCTTCATAGGCCCCTGAATAATTCCTGTAAAATACCTTTTTCCATTTAAAATGATCATTTTACTATAATTAAGCCCACAAGGAAAAGAACAGTAAGAGGGAATCAACAGAAACAAGAAAGACAAGATCCATCCATGAAATTCAAGTATCGGCGTTACCGGATGAGACTAAAAAAAAAAAAATGACTGCTATTATAAATCAAACATAAGCTTGAAGGTATTTTGAAGACTAGAAACTGTAAGAAATGACCTAGCACATTTGAGAGAAAATGACAAAAGTAGTAGAAATGATAAAAAAAAAACACTCACAAAAATTAGAACTCACACACCCACACCCCCACCCACCCACCCACACACACACACACACAATGTAAAATTTAACCAATGTAAAATTTAAAACATAATGGATGGATGGAATAGCAGATTCAATTCTGATGAAGAGATATTTAATGAGCTGGAAATTATGTTAAGAAGTTTTCAGAGTGTTGCATAGAGAGACAGAGAGATGCTAAGAGTCTTGGAGGATACACTGAGAAATTCTGTCTTATCTAATCTAAGTTCCAAAAGAAGAAGAGAGAATGGGCTAAAAGTAACATTTTAAGAGTTACTTTTCCAAAAAGACATAGGTCTGCCCTTGAACTCACAGACAAGTGAGCAATTAATTCTAGTAAGAGTATAATAAGTGTTAAGAGCATGTTGCACAGAGATAGATTTGGGAGCAGAAAGGAGGAACATTTAAACCCCCCCTTGGAGTTTGAGGAGAGCTTCTGATGGAGGTAATGTCTGTTTCAGTTATCTATTGCTATTTAGCAAGATTCCCCAAAGTGTACTGTCTTTGGGGAACATCAGTCATGTGTTTTGCTCACAAATCTGCAAGTTTGGCAGGATTCATTTACAAGCACAGCTTGGCTGTATCACATGGTATGAGCTGGGACTCTTCAATTGGGGGTAGAGGAGCCAATAACATGTGCCTCAGTCACACGGCTGGCAAGTTAATGATGGCTGAGAACATGGCTGAGGTTATAGGCTAGGGGTCCTATGTTCTCTCTATAGCCTGCTCGGATTTCCTCATGGAGTGCTGGCTGGGTGTGCAAACAGATATCTCTAGATATCAACTCATTGCCACATAAGCTCCAAGGCTAGTTCAGGTGTGCATTGGTTTTCCTGGTGCTGTTCTTATAGTACAGGTCCTTGATTATCTTTACTCTCAGCAATGGTGATCTGTGAACACGAACACATGTTATGAGTCTCCTACACACTCAATGTAAACTAGGGGACAGGCATGGAAGACTGTAATTGACCTTCTGATTCAAGCACAAGGAAAGCAGGGCACGTGGCAGTCACTAGTCTGTAGCAATTTTGAATCTAATCAGCACAGTTCCTTTCTTAAGGCTCAGACTTATGGTGTATGAATTTTTCTCAGTGGCTCTTGGTTCTACCCTCTGAGTCATTCTTCCTTTTCCATAAAAAGAAGTCTGTTTACCATTGACTATCTGTTCACCTACTTTCTTCCTGTACAAATGATCAGGGGTCAAAGACCTTATTTCATTTGTACTATTCCACTTGTCCTTCCAGTCCAAGCTGATATAATTTTTTCAGAACTTTGTGAACTTTTTGTGTTTTCATTTATATTCTACGCCACTAAACTATAGCTTATATTCTAGATCAACTCTTCTTTACCTTACTTAGCAGATGACTGAGAGACAATGTCCATGAGATTCTTTGAAACTGTTGTTGAACAGGGAGATATATGGGGCATATTCTTACAAATCCTTAGAGGGTCTTTTTTTTTTTTTTTAAAGATTTATTGATTTATTTATACAAGCACTGGGCACAGTCAGAAGTGCGGGAGGGTGAGAGAATTCACCAGAGCGGGGAACGGAACAGGCAGACTGACAAAATACACTGCTGAGGGGAGCAGCGGGCACAGCAGGAGAGGTCTGCACGCCATGTGGGACCCTCGCTGGCAGCTGGGAATCGAACTGGCGCTGCAGAGGCTGCGGGCAGCTTCGCAACCCAGCCCTCAACCACTGCACCACCAGGGGAGGCCCCCTTAGAGGGTCTTTTGTCTGGTTTGAAGGACCCATGTGGCACCATCTGAGAATTTTCTTAGTTCTTAACAAATGATCTTGTTTGTCTCAGCCAGATTTGATCATTGACCTTCCTAATTTGATACTCGTTTGCAGCTGGAAATAAGAAATCAGTTTAAATTTATACCCAGAAATTTCCTGGCTTTGCATTTAGTAGATCTTCTCTCTGCTTGCATTTTAGCAGAGGCAGCCAGATGAAGCTGGGTCACCTGGAAATCTCCTTATCTTGATCATAGAGTTTATTTGGTTCATTTTCTATTTTCCATGTTACTGCAGATGTCAGTGTTGCCAAACTTGCCACTACTCCATAATAAATGACTCCTTGCTTTTAGTTTCCAATTACATTGCTTTCCTTTCAGCCTTCAGCGACAGCTTTTTTGTACCTCTTTGGGGTCCCATGAATCCTGTCCTTGACTGTCACTTTCACTTTCAGCATCACTCATTCTGAGCCCCTTCCAGCTTCTGTCTGCTGCTCAATCACAAAGTTAATGTCATATGTTTCAGATTTTTGTTATGGCAGCACCCCATTTGCAAGTATCAAAATCTGTTCTAGTTGTTGATTGCAACATAACGAACCACCTCAACACTTAATGAGTTAAAATAACAGTAATCATGTTTTTTTGTTTATAAATCTGCAATTTGGGCAGAGCTGGGCAGGGAAGGTTCTTTCTGCCCCAAAAGTTATCAGCTGGGTCGGCTTGACTGAGAACTGGAGGTTCCACTCTCTAGATGATCCTTACTCATATGGTTAGCATGGTCTGTTGAGATTGCCTCATGATATGTGATGGGGTTCAGGGGAGCAAGCATCCTACTGCAATGATGTAGAAGCTATATTACTTTTTATGACTTAGCCTCAGAAGACAATGTCAGTAACACTGTAGTCAAGAGCCTGCCTAATATTTTAGTGGAGGAAATTTAGTACCTTCTTCTCTCTATGTAAACATATTGCTAAAGTCATGTTATGAAAAGATATTCTTGCAGGCACTTTTGGAAAATGCCAACCCCTACAATTCTTGAGTTTGTTTATTGTTATTGTGTTTTGAGTGGGATAAGAGTGGATTTGCATGGATATATAAATTTCTCCAACTGTGCTCAATCATCTGGATTCTGTGTAAAAAGAGCCAGTGTCCTCAGCTGACCTAGGCTTAATTTAGAATGATTGGTATTCTTTTTACTTTATGATGAAAGTGGGAATTCTAGGAGTAAGGGAGTTCACAATGAAAAGTGGATTTAAATAAAATGTTAGGAATAGGGACAAATATGTCAGAGCAGTTTCTGTTCCAATTCTAGATGAAACCTTATCTAAAGCCCCGCAGAATTCCCCTCCATAAGTAGAAGAGAGCTACCAGAGAGTTCATTCTAACAGTCTTGGCTGAGTAACCCATAGGTACCTTGTATTTTACATTGGTCTATTACTTTCATGTCTCTCTGCAGTGCCAGCTCCTTCATGACCCATACATAGCTCTGCCTCAGGACCAACTAACTAAGCTAATGAATCAGGGAAGTTACTGCTGTTACCTCTCTTGGGGTTACTGTTGTTTTCTCTTTGTTACTCAGTGCTTTATTTACTAAAGGCAGATGTCTTCCAGTATGAAGACATCTCTTGATGAACGTGTCTTTTCTAGGTGCTCAACTTGAGCTGGGTAGATAAATACCCTTTCTCATCCACTTGTTAAAGCTATATACTTCTGTTTTTCTAGGAATTGTGCTAAATGTTGCAGAAGGAACAGAGTGAAAGGTACAAGTCCTAATATTTAGGAGCTTAGGGTGTGTTAAAATTACGGTTGAGAAACACAGTAAGAATGGTGAGCATAAGGTTGTCTGGGAGAGTAGATGTGGGCTGGGAAGCAGAAGCTTACTTCAAAGGAGGTGCTGCCTGATCTGAGCCTCAGAGAAGGAAGTTAGATGAATAACCTGGGATGACTCCCAGGTCAGGAAACTGTGCACAGACATTCAGAGATGTGGAAGAACAGAGCACATTCACAGGCTGTGCCCAACCTACATGGGCACTTAGACTGCTACTAGAGCATAGACTGCTACTAGGGAAAAATGCATTTTAAACAAAGTGACATACAGAAGTTTAGGTTACACCTTCAGAGCAGGAGGAAACCACTGGCAGACTTTAAGCAGAGAGAGACATTATGTGATAGGTTTTTGTTTTGGAATGATCACTCAGGTAGCAATGTGGAGAATAGATTAGACAGAGTTGAGGCCAGAGGCAGTATGATTAATTAGATCAGTGTCCAGTCGCAGCTAGACATATTGGGGTGACTAAAACAAAGGCCAGTGAAGAGGTCAGGGGAGAGCAAACCTAACCGAGAGGTATATAGGAATGAAGCTCATCTTCTTTTCTTGGAGGTTACACTATTGGGAAACACGTAGCCAATGGCTCTAAAGAATTCTACCTAATCACTAGAATCTTAGAATGTGAGCAGAAGTCCAGTACTTGCCTGGCAAATTTGCTAAGATCCATGTTTATGCAGTCAATGTTGAATCATATTTATTTAGAAATAAAGTATTTATAGAGGTAATCAAGTTAAAATGAAGAAATAAGTGGGCCCTAATCATGTTGGATTAGGGCCTTAGAGAAAGTAGGAAATTTGAATACAGAGAAGAGGGAAGATGATGTGAAGAGACACAGGAGAATGTGGCCATCTCAACACTGACACCTTGGTCTCAGATGTCCAACCTCCAGAACTGGGAGACAATACATTTCAGTTGTTTAAGGTGCCTAATAGTACTTTGTTAGAGCAGCTCTGGGAAATGGATATAAGCACTATAACTGAGCCTACAAACTCAATACACAGAAGAGAGGGGTTAATAAGGATGCCTGGGCCTGCTGCTTATCTCAGGCTAAGTAGTCTGAAGGTCTCTGGTGTGACTGGCACTGTCATTCATAGATACAGAATGTGCATTTTCTTGGAAATCACAGTTGAGTGTGCCTGTTCTTTTCTTCTTATAGTTTTTTTTTTCTATTTATTAACTATAGGATATAGTACAAAATCAATTTTGTCCTTATCATAAGAAAAAATTTTCATCATATCCATTGTTTTAATTTAAATATGAAGCAACTTATTAGTAAATTTATATTTACAAGATTTAACAATTCAACCAGAAAAATGAGGGACGTTTTTTGTGAGAGTATTTTGCTAATGATTCAATAGCTACAGATTTCATGTGGAATACAGAGCAATAGTGCTGTAGTACTAGTCTCATTGAAATAAGGTCAGCAGAAGTCCAGTACTTGCCTGGCAAATTTGCAAAGATCCATGTTTATACAGTCACTGTTGAATCATATTTATTTCCCTCATTGCATCAAACAAAGTACTGAACATAATCCTAGTGTTGACTCAGTTGCATAAATGAATGAATAATTAAATTAGTGAAAGAATGAATGAATATTATCTTTCAAAGAAAATGGCCATATTGGCAGACAAAGTCCTCATAAAATAGTTAGATGCCATCAAAGATAATGTTTTCTTATATGCCTTTCATTTAATTTTAACCTTCACAGGGGAATTTTTCCATTTTGTGGTAACTAGGCAACCTGTTATTTTGAATCACTTAGTACAGACTTTGCACACTATGGATGCTCAATAAATCCATTTTGATTAATGAGCAATTTACAACAACACCAGTGAAAACTGTTTCCAATCCTGTTGGAAGAGAATATATGATCTCTGATAAAAAGGACACAATCAATAATTCCACGCCAGTTTTGGTCTTGGCGACCTCTATTCAGTTTGCTAATGTGCTTACTGGACTGTGGTCAACCGAAATGAAAATGTCAGCTGATGAATAATTCTCCACACCCCATTACACTTCCCCCAACGTCCTGAAATAGGTAGTAGTGTGAGGGTGCTTTGTAACATATTCATACCAAAATATTTTTTGAAATGGTTCAGCTTGCTTAATTCTAATGCCCAAAAAATTGAAATTAAAAAAAATTCAGACAGGACTAGAATTACTGTTTATCTCTGCTAAATAAGGGGGTAATGTCAACATGATTTCTGTAGGTATGTTTAACTCATTTAAGAGAGCAAATTGATTTTAAGCCCCCTGGAAGCATTATTTTACATACAAATACTGGTCTTGCTGATAAAAACCATTTTTATCAAACAGCAATTATTTATTTAACATTTGCTCTGTGCTCAGTGTTGTCTTAGCCATTTATTAAAACAGATCTACACATGGTAAATTTGTAGTCCTGTGTTAGGTTTTAAAGGGGCAAAGAGAGAAAACTAGGCTAGCAACTTTAGTATGCAACCAAGGGGCACCCAGGGACCCCAAACTATTTAGCGTGCATGCTTTAAAGGGGATTCTGCCATCTGCTATACAAAGGCAAAGGAAACAGACGCTTAGTGTGAAAGATCTTTAAGAGAATTGGTGTGAATGTCGAGAGAAGAAAGGATATTTTTAATAATAAACCCCCAAAATTACCCATGTCCTGGGGGTCCCGATGCTACTTATAGGATGTAAGTGGGGCCAGGGAAAATAGTGTCTCCCCTTTACAGAGGTATATCTGTAACTGCAGCACCTGTGGTAAATGCCTTATAAATTACCTCCTTATCCATATGGATATTTTACCAACTTGAAACTGTAATCTTGGTTTACTTAAATTGGAGGAAGTTAACTATATTTGGAAAACAACATCTACATAAAAAGAAAGTTATACTCTTTTTCCCCTTGAATCAATTTTACTTGTACTATGTATGAATAGCATTAATGGCAGGAAAATTTCTAAAAATACAAAAAAACTCATTAACATGATGATGTGGTGGATAGAGGTTTTTGGGATGTCATGTATAGTATCCTGTGAACAGAATTTCTCCTATAATGTCAGAATGTGTACAATAATGAGGTAGGCATTCATTAGTTCATAAATTCATACATAATGAATTCAAGCACTGCATTAATTCTGCTTTCTCTAATTCAGTCTTTTCATCCTGCCTAAGTATCTAATTCAGATACTTTTTCCTGCCTTGTCTTCACATTGAGAACATGGCCTCATATTTTAATTAATAAAGAAAATCAAAATCATCAGGCAGAACTTTGCTAATGTCCTCCACTAAGTGTACAAGTACACTGTCCTTGAGCCTTTCTCTCCTGTTAAAATTTAGAGTATTCAACTCTGTAAACCATATACTTAACCATATTCACAGTTCATGAATTATTTAGTTGTTTAAGCATGCAGTTTTGAGAGTCTTGAATTTGGCAGAATAAATTTTGAATATTTCCTTTCAAACAAAAGACTTGGAAATGTTTTTAGTGGTTTGTGATAAACCACTCCATTGTATCCATATGTGGAGTGTTATGGGGGGTGTTTTAATCAATCTAAAATAAGTGAGTTAAACTGGAGAAACTCAAAAGTTGAAATGAGTGAAGGGTTAAGTGATAATGATGTGTTTAAAGGATAGAGTCACCTATCATCTTTAAAAATAATGTTTTCATTTTTTGACTGGATTATTTTCTTTGTTGTTGTTGAGTCTCATCAGCTCTTTATAGATTTTTGTGATCAGTCCTTTAGCATTAGTGTTGTGTGCAAAAATGTTCTCTCAGTTGGTGGGGTTTCTCTTTGTTTTTGTTATTGTCTCTTTTGCTGTGCAGAAGCTCTTTAATTTGATGTAGTCCCAGCTGTTTATCTTTGCCTTCACTATCACTGCCAGTCAAAAAATGGGCAGAAGAGCTAAAAAGAAACTTCTCCAAAGAGGAAATGCAAATGGCCAACAGGCATATTAAAAAATGTTCAACATCACTTGTAATCAGGGACATGCAAATCAAAACTACCATGAGATACCATCTTACACCATTGAGAATGGCACATATTAAAAAAACTAGCAACAACAAATGTTGGTGAGGTTGTGGAGAAAAAGGAACTCTCCTGCACTGTTGGTGGGAGTGCAAACTGGTCTAACCACTATGGAGAGCTGTGTGGAGATTTCTTGACCTACTAAACATAAAGCTTCCATATGATCCAGCAATTCCACTCCTAGGTATTTACCCAAAGGACACAGAAACATCAATTCCAAAGAGCACCTCCACCCCTATGTTTATAGCAGCACTGTTTACAATAGCTAAGCTTTGGAAACATCCCAAATGCCCAAAAATAGATGACTGGATCAAGAAGATGTGGTACATATACACCATGGAATATTACTCAGCATTCAAAAAAGATAAACACATGCAATTTGCAGCAACATGGATAGCGCTGGAAGGGATCATGCTCAGAGAAATAAGCCAGAAAGAAAAAGAAAAATACCGGATGGTCTCACTCATAGCAGGAATCTAGAAAACTTAATAAGAGACCAGGAAAAAGAATAACTATAAGAAAGGAAAAATCAAAATCAACAAACAACTATGAACCAGAGACACTCTATGGGGGCAGGGGGAGGGGTAAAGGAGGGCTTGGGGTCAAAATAAGGGGGTTGCAATTGTATGGGGAATATAAAAATAAAATTTAAATTAAAAAAATAATGTTTTCAAATAATATGTAATTATTCAAATTTTCATAATGACTCATAGTTGCCCATCCATTTTGAATGAATCCATATTTACCATTTAATACAAATGTAGTTGAAAATTGAAAGCTAACATTATGTGTATATGTTCAGGGAGAAGAAAAGACCACAAAGATAATGTATTAAAAGTACTCTCTCTGGGGCCTCCCCGGTGGCACAGCGGTTGAGCACTGGGCTGCAAAGCCGCCCACAGCCTCTGCAGTGCCGGTTGAATTGCCGGCCACTGGCGAGCGTCCCACATGGTGCGCAGACCTCTCCTGCCACGCCCGCTGCTCCCCTCAGCAGTGTACTTCGTCAGTCTTCCTGTTCTGCTCTCTGCTCTTGCTCTGGTGAATTATCTCAGCCTCCCACGCTTCTGACTGTGCCCAGTGCTTGTATAAATAAATAAATAAATCTTTTAAAAAAAAAGTACTCTCTCTGGATTTTTATTTTCCTTTCCAGACTTTCTTATGTTATCTAAATGTTCTATAGTTAAAGTATATTACCTTTGTTATTAGAAACTAATTAAAAATAACTTAGTCATCTAGAAAGTTAAAATAGATCATGTCAAAACATTTCACATCTATATAATTAATGTTAACTATGTAGGTGATTTCCCTCTTTAAAGAAAAAAAAATTGAATAGACTAAGGATAGATTCTGTCTATCAAATACTAAAGGTTTGCAGTAACCCTTCATCTATTAAATATTCAAGTTTTTGTCTTCTATTTTTGCTTGAATTTCAGAATATATTAATTTAGATTATATTGTTTGGTGTATTGGTTTAACATTTGGCAAGAGTTAGTCTCAATATGGTTCTTGGGAATTTACAGTCAGGTCATTTCAGCCCATTCTAATGATGAAGATATTACTTGATGGACTTGCTCTTACTTATTTCATCCTATTTAGCATCTGCTACATCCAGTATTTATTTGGAAATAATATTACACGGAAAATATAATCTTGAAGAAATCTTGCATGCTTGTTATCTTATTTTTAACATCTCCCCCCCCCACACTGTCCAGATATGCCAGTTATGTACGTCCATTGGAAAGTTCACTGGTTTGTTTTATATTTTTTTCCATAGATGTGGTATTATTATTATTTTTAAAGATTTATTTATTTATTTATACAAGCACCGGCTACAGTCAGAAGTGCGGGAGGGTGAGAGAATTCACCAGAGCCAGAGTGGGGATCAGAACAGGCAGACTGAGGAAATACACTGCGGAGGGGAGCAGCAGGTGCGGCAAAAGAGGTCTGTCATGCCACGTGGGACCCTTGCTGGCGGCTGGGGATAGAACCAGCATTGCAGAGGCTGCGGGCAGCTTCGCAGCCCAGTGCTCAACCGCTGCGCCACCAGGGGAGGCCCAGATGTGGTATTATTAATGTAATGTAATATTAAGACTATTAGTTCTGTGTTTAGGTACTCCTACACTGTTTATTAAGAAACATTAGCAAGGGCCTCCCTGGTGGCACAGCGGTTGAGCGCTGGGTTGCGAAGGTGCTCGCAGCCTCTGCAGCACCGGTTCGATCCCCGGCTGCTCCCCGGCCACCGGAGGAGGGTCCCACATGGCCCACAGACCTCTCCTGCCGCCTGCTGCTCCCGTCAGCAGTGTACTTCGGTCCTTCTGCCTGCTCTGCTCCCCGCTCTGGCTCTGGTGAATTCTCTTACCCTCCCGCGCTTCTGACTGTACCCAGTGCTTGTATAAACAAATAAATAAATCTTCAAATCCTTTAAAAAAAAATAAAAAAAGAAACATTAGCAAAATTAACTGACTCCTAACTACAGCTATGTATTTAAAAAGCAATAAATAACATTAATTTATTTTTTCTAGATCTCATCCAACATATTGCATTTTATATTTATAATATACAAACTAAAGAAACTCATAATAACTTGTTTCCCTGTTGATCTCTCATAGGCAGTTTATCATAAAAATGGAAAAGACAAAATAGTTTATTCTTAGGTAGTATTTGGGGTATTAGGCAAGGTTTGAATAGTTCAGAAAAATAGAGAATTGAAAGTAATTTTGTTATTTAATCTCAGCCAAGAATTCATGTGAAAAATATGATCAGATCTATCATTTTATCACGTATATCATCATACCTCTTATTGTAGTTGAGGACTCTAAGTCAGAATAGATGAATAGTTTGTTGAAAGAAATGAGAATTGAAAAACAAATTTGGCATTGAGAATTCACTGTAATTCTCAGAGTGTCTTTATAGCTCTTCCCCAGTACCCCTTTATACTGTACTATTTAGAACTCTTTTCATAGACTCACTCATTCATTCACTCATTCATTTGTTCTACAGCCATTTGTTGAGGTCTTAGTATTTTCCAGGTCCTGATGGTATGTAAGACACAAAGAAAAAGAAGACATATTAGACATCAAGTAATAGGAGAGATTTTATCTACAATACATTGCTAAATAAAAGCTTTAAACCTTCTAGATAGTGAGAGTCAAGGGGCGCAAATAGACCATTATTGCTTCCTGAGTTATATGATTTACTGCCAACTTGGCCATCCTTGCTCTCCATGGGAGACCTATTGTGCTATTTATGCACAGAGCCCTGGGAATAAACTGCAGGTGTCATTAAATCACATAGGTTTTTCTTTGCTTGTAATTTCTATAGAACCATTCAAGTCATTACCAAATAGTCTAGTGTCTTCTGTGTCTCTCACCTGTGAATAGAGGAAATGAAAAGAGAATGATGGACTGCTAAAAGCTCTGCTATAAACAAGAACAGTGATCCAGCTAGCATTCTTTTCCTTAGAAAATTTAAAAATAAGTAGTCATTAAGTCGCAGACAAGTATGAGGATCCTAGATCATCATTTCAACTGAAGCATACTTTGATTACTGACTGTGGAAAAGAGTGATTTGTCTAAATTCTGAGATATAGCAACAGAGAAATCTTTCTTAACTTGCGGGCTCATTTTAATTGTTCTTTCCCTTAGAAAATTCTGCTTGATTGGTATTATCTTTTAGCCTAGTACAATATTTTTTAAATATAGTTACTAACAATACTTTTTTCTCCTAGTAGCTTTTAAAAAATAAGTTTGTGTTCTCCATATAAAATTGAATAAATTATTTTAGTAATTTTGTTCAACATATGAACAGTTACTAGAATAAAATATTTTCCCTGAATGCAATCTATCAGAGCAATTAATGCTGATATTCTGGCTTATTTCTTTCCTTCTTTCTTTCTTTTTCATTCTGCATAACTTTTATGTAAATCTGAACACACATTTGGAGTTTATACATTTATATTGCGTTTCTTTGTAAAGCAATTATGTGTTTTTTTGGTTATAGAAGTATGACATGACCTGTCAACTTGACCAGGTCTGTCAGGTTTATTTAAAATGACCCTTTCACTATTTTTCCAATCCATCAAAAAATGATGAGTAAATGAGAAAATTATACATTCTAGCTGTGCTGAAATGCAAAGAAAATACCACCTTGTTCAACAGGATGAGCAACAGAAAACAGAAAGTGGGTCCTGCATGGCTGTTAGGCTCCTGACTTCCAGAAATGGGCAGATCAGTAGGCAGATTGGGTAGCGAAGGAAGTGGCGTGTAAATAAGCTTCCTTTCAAGTGGGAGCCAGAAGTCAGGCCTGTTGCTGCCTATGGGCAGCCAGGGGTGTGAAATGTCTGTCCCATAAAAATAGGGATGATAGAGGTTTATGTTCCAAGAGCAAGAAAGTAGGCTAAAGGACTAGAGGAACAAGGACTTAATAGCTTTTGATATTTTTCCCCCCTTTGGTTAAAAAATGTTTCCAGTGAGAATTTTAAAGAGAAACCACTAAATGTTAGAAACAATTTATATCTTCCAAACGAGTCATGGGGAATAAAAGAATAAAGGAATCTTTATTAATTAAAATGTCCTTAAACCTAGAAAAAAAAAGAAGTGAAGCAAAGAGTAAGCATGGCAAATCAAGAACACAAATAGAAATAGTGAAAGACAAATAGATCATATTGGCTGCAAATTGAAAAAAAATCTTAGCCTTATTTTTTTATGGGAGTCAAACCTTAATCAAAATGATACAGTGGGGTTAAAAACAAAAGATCAAGCAAAAGCAATTTAGAGAAACACTTTAAAGTAGTATCATCAGTCAAAATTTAACTGGAACTTAAAAATATGAAGAGATAAAGAGGGATACCACATAACAACAAAAGGATAAAACACAATACTGAGGATAGAAAGTCCCAATAAGTTCACACTTTTTTCACACACAGCATTGCCTTGAAATGTTGAAAGTCCAAAACTGGTAAGATTTTCAAGACTGAAATCCACAACTAATGCAAGATTTAATATACAATATTTCTTTATAATATTAATAAATGAAGAAATATGATATTAATGATGTGGAATAATATAATTAACAAATTTGACTTAACAGACATACCTGGAACTCTGTACCCATCATTGGAGAATACACATGTATTTCTAAAACAGTTAGAAAAACTGACGACTCGCTGTATCACAGAGAATCAGGTCCCAACACCATATTTTAATGTAATAAATTATGAACCCACAAAAAGAATATAAATCACACTATATTTATTTATTTATTTATTTTTTTCTTTTTTTTTTTTATAGAGGCATGTTTTTTTTTTTTATTTATTTATTTGTTTGTTCGTTTGTTTTGTTTGTACAAGCACTGGGTACAGTCAGAAGCGCGGGAGGGTGAGAGAATTCACCAGAGCCAGAGCGGGGAGCAGAGCAGGCAGAAGGACTGAAGTACACTGCTGAGGGGAGCAGTGGGCGGCAGGAGAGGTCTGCGCGCCATGTGGGACCCTCCTCCGGTTGCCGGGGAGCAGCCGGGGATCGAACCGGCGCCGCCGAGGCAGCGGGCAGCCTCGCAACCCAGCGCTCAACCGCTGCGCCACCGGGGAGGCCCCCACACTATATTTAAAAAATGTTTTTTTACTTATATTGTAGAGATTACAATTTATGACAGAAATATATGCTTATAGTCCTGGATTAAAGTCTATATTCCAGTGCATAATTTTCTAAAGGCATTGCCAATCATTCCCCCATTTTGCTTGACCTACTAGTTCCCACTTGCTAGTTCACCTTTGTTTAAAGAATGCTACTAGCTCAATACCCGTCCTTTTAACTTCTCTTTACAAATTCAAGCACAGATATATAAATATGCATATTATATACCGTGGGTTTTGTTTCTCTTTAACAAAATAAAATCATACCATATTCTTTGATATGCAAGTTATTATTTTTTCTTTCATTGTAACCATTCATAGAGATGCAGTTGTCTGCAAGCAACGCCTGGTATATAGCTGCAGAGGGCCAACATGACAACAGAGGCAGAGACTTGCCTAAAATGACAAGGGCTTTCTCATTCTCCTCATCTTATTTTCCACTTCGCATGCACTTAATGACTGAATAGTAAAGAAGGAAAAAAGAGACTGGAATATAGTATAGTCACATGTTCGGTGATGATGGCAGTTATAATTGGCCAAAGCAGAAGGAATTGAAAAAGCAATTTGTTGTCTAGATAAGAAGCAGAAAATAGTAAGAGGTCTATTCAGCAAGTAAACAGTGAGTTTGATAAAAAGTTTGGCCTTATCAGAGTCTGAACATGATTTGCTTAAAATCAGTAGTAAATGTCCAACAAAACACTTTAAAATAACTTTTAGCAGGATCCAAATCTATATTTTAAGCTAGTGCAATACCCCTTTGAGTTTTCTATTAATAATACCAAGTCAGGGAATTTTCTTAACTTGGGCAGACATAGTTTTGAAGTGGAAATTATTTTATATCAAAGACAAATCAACTTTTTTGAAAGCGTTGAAATAATTTTATTAATGTGGATGCAAATATTAAAGGAAAACATTTTTTGTGTGCTTTACTCAGTTATTTGAAAACTTTTAAATATGTTCAGAATACATGGATCCTATGAATCTACTTTTCCAGTGTAATTTTACAGAATTTACATATAGATCATGTATTTCCAAGAAAGTTTACTGTCTGAGTTGACATGCTGAAAATGTGAATTATTACACTTCAGATTATGAAGATATAGTACACAAAATGAACTGTCAAACATTATGTTTGTCATTGAAATAACATTTTGAATAAATTGGGTTAAGTAAATTTATTATTAAATTAATTTTATCTATTGTTAAAAATAATATGGCTATAACAAATTTAAAATTATGTATCTGGTTCACATTGTATTTCTTTTGGATAATACTGCTGTAGAAAAGATAACATATTTCACTTTTTCCTCAAGCATGGTTCATTCAAATTAGCTTTTTCATTAGTCTCACAATTTTTCTTTTAGCATCACAATCTGTTATTAATGCTGGCATTCTAATTTTCAGGATTGTTATCAAATTTGATTAAAAACCTTCCTTCTCTTCTAAGTTTTAAGATTTGGAAAAATTTTCTACATACTAACTTGGTACAATTCAAATCTTTCTCCAGTATATAAATATTTCTGGTGCACAAATATTTCTAGGCCACTTTCATAGCACAATATGACTCATGCCACAATAAGGCTCTAAAGCTTACAGTCACATAACAGGTGAACTGGCACAGGAGGTGGTAGGAGTATTCCTAGAAGTCATTCTTATATGTGGACCACACAGGGAGTAAATTCAAAGCTCATAAATATATCCCACTAAACCCCAACTGAATGTATCCCAAACTCATCTTCACTGTAAATCCCCAAAATGTCTGCAGCCGTTCTAGTACTATCTAAAACAAAGAGAAGTATGATAGCAGGGACTTGGAGATGAATGAAACACATCTTAACTTACTGCAATTAAAATATTTTACTTCTACAAAATTAGCAAAAGCATTTCCAGGGGTCCTCCTATTACCTTGGAAAAGACCCTGAAAGGGCTAGACCCAGAAGTGTAAGCTTCACTTTTTCCCTCTGAATGTAAACATTTTGGGTTACGAAAGTGGAACCATATACATTTTTCTGCTTATTTGTTTTTCTCACTGGAAAATATACCAAAGAAATTCCTTCAAGTCAGATAGTATCACTATAATCATTTTATAAAAATTGTGTAATATGTGATAGTATTATCTATCAGAATTTATTGATAAATATTCATTTAATTTTGAATTGCTTCTCAATTCCAAACAAAACAGCAACCAACTTGTGAACTTGTCTTATATGGAGGTGCTTTCAATTCTAGGAGATAATATAAGAGAAACATACCAGGACTAGTGGAATATTCCATTTTATGTTTATTGACCCTGTGTCAATAAACATAATTGTGTAATTGTGTAATTGTGACGGGCATTCCCTTTCATTTTCAAGTATGCCATGATAATTGTATGCATACCCTAGTGAAAGGATGCATATATTTTAATGTCAGTATAATAATAATAGCTAATACATGGAAAACTTTATGTGCCAGACATTTCTTTGAGCACTTTGTATGTATGATCTCATTTAGTTTCCACAAATATGCTATTATTATTCTTATTTTACAGATAAGGAAACTGAGGCACAGAGAAATTATGTAACTTACCCAAAGTCACAGTGCTAGTAAGTGTGGAGTCATGATTTAAACCCCACAGCCTGGCTACAGAGTAGGGTGTCTAACCAAGCCGATTTGCCAAGGACTGAAGGGGTTCCCAGGATATAGGACTTCCAGTTTTAAAAATGAGAAAGCACTTAGAAAACCAAGGTAAGTTGGTCACACTACCCAGAGGCACTGATCATTATGCTGTTGTTTTCCAAAATGACTGTATCCATTTCTGTTGTTAACGGTAGTTTCAGCGTAGTTTTCTCCTGCACAATTGTGATATTAGGCATCTAAGATAATTCCCAAAGCCCCACCTCCTTGTATTCATGCCCTCATATAATCCCTTTATGCAGTATTTGGCCTGGAACTAGTGACATGCTTTTGATGGACAGAACATGGGAAAACTAATTGCTGTCAACTCTGCAGTCTGGTTGTAAGGATTTTGGCTTCTATCATGTTAGCTCTTTCTTACTCTCTGACTCACTCAATCTGACGAAACCAGTGTTCACATTATGAGCTGCTCTGTGGAGAGACTTACATGGCAAGGAAGTGAGGAAAGTCTCTAGTCAACAGCCAGTGAGAACCTAAGGCCCTCATTCTAGCAGGTCTGTAGAACCAATTGCCGCCAACAGCCATGTGAGTGAAGCCAACTGTTCACAGTCAAGCCTCAGATGAGACCACAGCCTCAGAGCACATCTCAGTTGTTATCTGTGTTTTTTACTAGGGGATAATTCTTTATACTTTTTAGTGTAACAAAGTATGTTATGTAACAAGATATGCTTGATTTTATTATTCATCTTTATGTTTCTTATGTATTTTATTCTATTTTAATTTTCTTCTTATTTTTCTGATTTTATTGAACCTGTAGTTATTTCCCCCCTTGTTGATTTAGTACTTTTACTTATAACAGTGATGAATGCCTTCCCTTCTACAACCTCATAATTGAATGTGTTTTTTCAATTGAATATGTTTTCAGATGAAAATGAGCTACCACATGTTTAGCCTACTAAAACAGTCCACTTCCCCACATATAGCTCTCATAGCATTTATTAGCATTTATCAGCAAGGATGTAAATTTTACTGCTGTAATGGACAGCCAAAGTAATTATGAGATAGAATATTCTTTATCTCTCATATGACATTGTAGGCATAAGCAGTCCTGGGGTGGCATGGGGCTGTATAAGCTCAAGGACCCCAGCCATTCTATTGTTTCTTGACCAAACTGTGTTGGTGGTTCTCATTCACACCCTACCCACATCACATTCCAGCTAGAGGGTAGAGGAATTAGAGAAGGTGAAGATCCTTTCCCTGTCATTTTTAAGTGTATAATGTAGAAAGTTATATATATCCTTTCTGCTTAGCCAAAACTCAGTCACATTGACAATGCCTCTTGCCAAGAAAAAGGAATTCCAAGTAGATTTGGAGCTAACTAAACACTGAGGATTCAGTTACTATGGAATAAAGAGCAGAAAGAGCAGATATTGAGGGACAGCAGCTTCTGACATTACCCTGAAAATGGGACTTTTACAATAATTTTAATTCCTCAATTTTGGTTCTTCTCAGAAGTAGATGTAGAATGTTTCTATTTCTTCCTTCTCTCCTCTAAACATGCAACTTGCAGAGTTTTAAAGAAATGTCCATTGTAGAATTTCCAATTTATTTCAAGATTCTTTGTTTAGAATGCTTATTGTAGTCACCTTACCATTATCAGAGAGATACTGGCTAAATCATATAGATATAGATATATGCATATGCATTTATATGACATATACATAAATATAATAATAGCTAGTTATAGTTAGATATTTAGTTTTAATGTTAATGTTTATAAAATTTTCTTTTTATATATCACCTATTTGAAGTATTTTCCTCATTTATGGTGGAGGACTGTGGATGTCTTGGTGGTGGTTGTGGTGTGACAATATACATCTGAAGGGGTGTGATCCAATACCCCTGAGTCACACACAATATGGTAAATCAATGTCACCTCAATAAAAAATTTTAAATAGGGCCTTCCTGGTAGTGCAAAGGGTTTAGTCTCAGTACTGTGAAGCTATCACCAGACACTGCAGCATGAGCTTTATCCCGGGCCAGGGAGCTGACCCCCATGGTGCAGCAGACCTGCCTGCTACTCCCCTCAGCAGTGTATTTCAGTCAATCTGCTTGTTTTGCTCCCCACTCTGTCTCTAGTGAATCCTCTCACACCCTCCCAACCCTTCTCACTCCCACACACACTTCTGGACTACACCCCAGCTCTTGTATGCATAAATAAATAAGTCTTAAAAATTTAAATAAAAAAGACTTTATCCTCAGATGATAATCTATTATCTTCTAGTTTTAAGTGTTGCAGATGAAGTTTAATGCTGGTGTCTTAATCCATTGTAAATAATGTGTTATATTTCTCTGGTAGTTTGTATGATAATCCTTTATCCTTGACAGCCAGAAATTTTTCCAGTGTATATATACACACACACACACATACATACACACACACAAGTATAAATATGTGTGTGTGTGTATATATATGTATGTATATATGAATCTTTTTTATTAATCCTGCCTGGAACTTCAACATGCAGACTAAGGATTTATTCACTAAAGAAAAATTTAATTGTACTTTTAAATTATTTCTCTGTCTCCATCTGTTCCTTTTTCTTTTTCTGGAAGTCCTATTATTTGCATAATAGGTCTTTTGGATCTCCGCCTTCATAAATTTTATCATTTTTTGTTCTGCAGTTTGAGATATTTTTTCTACTTCACTGTCTAGGGAACTAATTGAATTTTCAACAATAACTGTCCTTACCTTCATTTTTTTTTGAATGGTTAATCCCCCTCCCCCACAGCAAAATGTTTTGTTATATGTTACATTTTAATATTTTTAAATACTCATTATTTTTTGTGTTAAAAATTCTTATTTGGGGCCTCCCCTGGTGGCGCAGTGGTTGAGCACTGGGCTGCAAAGCTGCCCACAGCCTCTACAGCGCCAGTTCGATCCCCAGCGGCCGGGCGAGGGTCCCACATGGCGGGACAGACCTCTCCTGCCGCCCGCTGCTCCCCTCAGCAGTGTATTTTGCCAGTCTGCCTATTCTGTTCCCTGCTCTGTCTCTGGTGAATTCTCTCACCCTCCTGCGATTCTGACTGTACCCAGTGCTTGTATAAATCAATAGATAAATCTTCAAAAAAAATTCTTATTTGTCTCTACAAGCAGCCCTATTTTGTTTGAAATTATTCTCATTTTTCTGTTTTTTTTTTTTTTTCTCTGATTAATTGGTTCTCTAAGGTTTTTGTTTTGTGTTGTGCTTGTTTTTTGGTGTACTTCTTGGAGCTTAGATTTAGTGTACTCTGTATCTTCAGTCTCTTGAACAGTAGAATATTTAGAATTCTCTGATTCTTAGTGTCAGAAATATAACCATAGAGAGATTAATTACCTGTCAAGACAGGAAGAGAAAGCCTTTCTGTAAACTTGCCCAGCATTTTAGGTGAAAACAACTAAAATTTCTATTCTTTAAGTCCTTGGCTCCTTGGGGTCTTAGAGATGGTCATAGGTCAATGCCAATGCTAACATTTCCTGTAGGGTACCATTTTCTGCATGATAAATTCTCTCCTGGGATTAAATTTCTACTATCCAGAAATTTTACTTCTAGCTATTTCTCTTTGAAATAAAATTATGACTCTGAAGGATGTTCATGCAACATTGTTTGTAAGAGTGAAAAATTGGGAGAAAACAAAATGTCCCCAAGGAAGAGAATGAAAGTAAATTTTAGTGCAATGGAACATTATGCTCTAACTAAAATAAAAACTCTTAAGCTTATAAACATCTGCTTGGATGAATCCTGAAAACAATATTCAGTTGAAACAGCAAGAGTCAGAATTACATAATATAATAGTATTTATGTAAATTAAAAGCATCATATGTCTAATATATATGATTATAATAAATACTGTATGGATGTAAATGAGGTAGATATAAAATGAGTATACCCATAAAATAAGTATATACATGAATATTGAAAGTATAAATGCACAGATAAATAATACATACCAAGTTCAGGATGGTAATTAATCCCCTGAGAGGAGGCAGTGGAATAATTTTATTTTTACTTTTTTAAATTAAAAAAAATTAAAAGTAAAAGTAAATTTAAAAAAATCTTACTTAAATTTAAGTAAGATTTTCAATGCACCTGTAATGCTTTTTTAAAAGTATTAAATATTTGAGATATTTATTCAATATGCTTATTGAAGAATATTTGAAAAATGGAGAAATGCTTTAAAAATAAAATATTCAAACTCATTTGCCAAAGATGAGTGTTATTAACATTTGGTGTGTTGCCTTTTAGAATTTTCTTTTCATGTACAATTTTATATGGTTAAAATCAAATATGTATCTTATTTTATTTTATTTTTTAAAGATTTATTTGTTTATACAAGAACTTGGGTACAGGCCAGATGTGCGGGAGGGTGAGAGGATTCACCAGAGACAGAGCGGGGAACAGAACAGGCAGACTGACCAAAATACACTGCTAAGGGGAGCAGCAGGAGAGACAGGAGAGGTCTGCCATGCCATGTGGGCATCTCTGTGGCCGGTGGGGATCGAACCAGCACTGCAGAGGCTGCGGACAGCTTCACGTCGCTGCACTCAACCACCTGCGCCACCAGGGAGGCCCTGTATTTTATTTTAATCATAGAAACTCAGATATGTCTCAAGAAAGTTGGTGGTAGAGGAGCTTTGTTAAGACATCACTGTTACTACTACTCAGTGATTTATTTGTGTCTTAAAGCCATAAAAAAAAAGTTCTTCTTGAAATCCTTTATCCTCAAAATATGGGACTAGAATTATTTTACTCTTTCATTATTTTGCAATAATAATGTTAGTTGATATGGTGTCTTGCATATTGACCACCCAGTTCTATATTTAGGGCTGAAGTTATAAAGAAAGTGAGAAAATAATATTTTAAATCAACTATTCACCATGTCTTTTTAATATTTTCCTGCATTTTTTACACTGTACTCCTTGATAATTTTTTTATGTGACAATGCATTTGTAAATATGATTTTCTGTGCAAAGAACAGAAAGATAATGGAATCTGTCTCTCTTTTTTAAGTTTCTTAAATTCAAAAAGTTCACCTTCAAGAAGTTCACCCTTCTGGGGACACTTATATATGAATAATTATTATGTGCTGAGCTTGATCTTAGACATAATGATGAGTGATGCAGGGACCATCAGAGAGTTACTGACTGACAGAAGACTTAAGAGGAGCTAACATGTGAGCTGGGCCTGGCAGGATATTGAGTGAATTGTCATACAAAGGCAAAGAGGAACCTAGAGGAAAAAGTAGATGTGTTTTAAGAACTAGTGTTTTTGTGACTGGCATAGAAGATGAATAAGGAATAGTGGATGAAGATGGGAAAAAGACAGATAGTTGAGCATAAGTTGTAATGAGTGTTTTTTACTTGCTCATGAATTGGAAAGCCAACCAAGTAAAGACCAGGAATATAGTAATTAGATGTCCACATTAGGAAGTTAATAGGAAATATTATCTCATGCATTCTTGAATAGAGTCACAAAGAAAAAAAGGAAAAATTTCTTTGAGTAAATTTTTAATTTCTCAGGATTAAAGAAAATTTGTCTCAGTTCATGATATAGTATCTTAAAGAGTAGATTATAATTTACTGTGATGGTTGGGTTTTTGCAATTAGTTGAAATAATGGGATTAAAATTTGTCATATAGCACTGTCATTTCATATAAACAATTTTTGCACTGCCAATTCTAAGAGACCACTAAAAGTTTAATAATGGATTCTGGCAACAATGGAAGTTCTTCATGCTAGTCTACTCTGTAAATTTGTATCTACTTTTATTAGAATGATGGTTATTTTTTTAGGGGAAGCAGGAGTTTCAGATTATAGAAGACCTTATATTACCCCTTGGAATTTCACATATATTTGGAATGGTGACATCAATATATTTCTTTTCCATTTATTGTGGACCAAAATTCTTTTTAACTGTTATCATTGGAGAAGGCAACTATTTTAATTACCATAATAATATCACGCTCTTGTTTGGTCTACCATGTCTGGCGACTTCCCATGGTTGACTTTCTGTAATTCCTTCCCAATAGAACATCCTTTATCTTCAGCTGAAGTTATTTTGTGGTGGTCATTTAAGTCATTTTTGGTAATATGCTCACTTCGATTGGGCTTTTGCCATGTATACATGGGGGTACACATATTATTTCTAAATTTCTTTTTTGGGGTAATTTTCTTTTGTTATAATAAACTAGTGTACCAAAGAAGAAATACTTTAAAGGCTTTCTGTGTATCTGTATGTGCTCTGTGTGTGAGATATATTTTATGTCTGCTAATTACAAACATATATTGACTCATTATTCAGTCGGTTCAGAAATGCCAAGTAGTCTATGAACTGGGAATATTTTTCATCACTGCTCTGCAAATTGGAAATAAGTGTGGAGCACAAGTAATTACAAAAGGACTTATAGTTGCTTATGAAAAACGTCCCTTAAGATGTACATAAAATTTATAACACATTCATCAGGAGCTCTGAGACCTTTTGTGACACTTAATTTTTTTCTTAAAAAAAAAAAAACCCACAATATTTCTGGGTTTCTAAAGTTCCATTCATTAGAAGCTTTTGCACCTATAAATAAATATGGCATTGTAGCTAGTGTTTAAGCAATGTTTTATTAACAAAAGATGAAAGATTTTGGATAATGTCTACCAATAGCATTGCTGATCTTATAGGGACATTTGGACAAGTTACTGGTTCTGGAAATTTTAGATAAAAAGAGATGTATAGGAAAATAGTCTTTAAAGAACCCTCATAATATTGGGATTAATGGCATTTAATTAACAGTACCTCCAGGTAATGGTTCTAAAAAAAGTTTATCTCTGATACTATAAGATATTATTCTTGGGATAAAAGGATTCCTCAATAAAGAAAAGATGAGAATAAAAGTGGAAGATAAACTTATCTCTCAAATAGGAAAAGACCGAAATCTGTTTCCAGTCAAGTTTTATAATTACTGTGAGTAGAAAAGAGGAGAGATGAGTTAATTGAATAATAATTTCATTTCCATTTTATTTTCTAGGAATCCTGGACATTTCAGTCTGATTCTTGAAAGCATATGAAATGCAATGTAACTTTTCCAAATTTTGTTTAAATAAATTATAATTCCATGCAGTGTATTTTATAATATGTGAAGTCTGGCATCATGACTAGCCATGTGACTTGGAGAGCATAGTAAAAAACAAAACAAAACAGGGGAACATAAGTCCAAATGGTAATAATAGAGTGCTGCATTTTACAGCCAAAAAGCAGATAACTAAAGAAAATATGGGTTCCTGGTTAATGTAGAGTTCAAACAAAACTCTTCATATAGTTGGTGAATCCATTCCATTTTCATAGAATTTATTGATACATTGAGTAAAACTCTAGTTTCAAGAGCTATTTGGTACATATTTAATTTACATAAAAAACCTCCTATCAGAACAATGTTGTACATGTCCCTGTATGCACATGCTTGTTAGTATGTAACAACACCTCCAGCAGGTGTGTGGAGAGGAATTGACCTAGTAAACTGTAACTACATATATGGAAAAAGTAGGAGCATTGGGGAGCTGATAGCTTTCCTAATTTTCTTACTAATGAAGGAAGCAAGACTTTCCCAAAAGATCAAAGTTTGACATGAAAGCTAAGCTTTTTTACATGGAAGTTTAATAGTAATTAAGAGGAAATCCAAATTCTCTAACAAAAACAAATCACCATGTGATGAACTCTGTCCTCATTTTCCTCGACTTTGTTAGGAATTGAAAGTTATAAAGTCATTTCTACCATTAAAGTTCTCTTTAATGATTTTGCTTTTCTGAGGTCAGTAATGTGAAACAAACAAGAATTTGTAAGTTATTTATTGCCTAACACTTAATAATCCCCTGAATGATATTGCATACTGTAATAAGACTAGAGCATTATGAATGCTTGTCTTCTATTTAGGATATTTTATCAAGATATCTCTACCTTTCCATGCAATTTTTTTATAAATAATTTTTTCTGTTAAAATAAAGTTGATAGATCATTGACTACAACAGAATTAAATAACTTATTACTTTCGTTAGTCATTTAACTTCCTTTTATAATATGTGAAGTCATGACTAGAACTTCATTCATTCATGGCAACATGATTAGAACTTCATTCAATGAATTAGAAGTTCATTCCCACCCTTCAGGTATATGTTACCACACCATACCCACCATGTAGGCACTGAAAATCCCCTTTCATAGTCCATTGTGTCTCCACCCCACTTTGATCTCCCCCCTCCCACTTCTACAGTCACAATTCTACAGTCAGATTGTTGGGATTTGTTATTGGTTTGGCTGTATCTGACCCTTTGTTTTCTTTCTCTATAGTCTACATATGAGTAACATCATTTGATGTTTATCTTTCTCTGCTGGCTTAACTTCCTCAGCATAATCCCCTTCAGTTCCATCTGTGTGTCACAAACGTCAAGAACTTATCTTTTTTTTAAATAGCTGAGTAGTATTCCATTGTGTCTATATACCACATCTTCCTTTGGGCACTTAAGTTGTTTCCATAGCTTGTCTGTTGTGAATAATGTGGCAGTTCATTTATTCTTCAAATTAGATTTTTTTGCATTCTTTGAGTAGATACTAGGAGTGGACTCACTGGATCATGTGTTAAATCTACTTTTAATATTTAAAACAATCTTCTTACTATTTACCATAGGGACTAGACCATTTACATTCCCACCGACAGTGTATGAGGGATTCTTCGTCTCTACATTCTCACTAACACTTGTTGTTTGTGGTCTTTTTAACATGGGCCACTCTCACCAGTATGAGGTGGTATCTTGTGGTTTTGATTTGTATTTCTCTGAAGATGAGTGGTGATGAGCATTTTTTTATATACCTGTTGGCCATCTTTATGTTTTCTTTGGAGGAGAACCCATTTATCTTTCTGGCCATTTTTTGACTGGGTTATTTGTTTTATTTATTTCTGAGTTGTATGAGTTTGTCATATATCTTAGATGTTAACCCTTTGTCATTCTTATGATGCACAAATATTTTTGAGGAAATGATTCTTGCCTGAGACAAATGAAGTCCAGAACAGTACGCAAGTTCAAAAAAAAGTATAGGGCAAAAGTGCAGACTTGAGAGGTAAGTGGAACTGATCAGGAAGAGGTTTATAAAAATGAGGAGAAAGAGAGAGACTGGGAAAAGGGGAATATCTAGAAGGAAAGGAGAAGTTAATTAAACAAAATTAGAATGTGTTGGTATGTATTGATTTATACTCCTGCCTTATGGAAGGGATCAAAACTTTATAATTTCCAGTGTACACTCAAGATTGCCTATCTAATATTTATTCCTTAACTTCCTCACCCTTCTAAACTTTCTCTATTCTGTAGCAGAATCCTGATTTTTTTCTAACATGCATACCCTCCTATGCTTGGTCATGCATTTCTGAAGAGGATCTCTCTATTCCTACCTCCCAGGGAGCAGGTGCTCATTAGTCTAAGCCAATTCTTGCTAGTGATTGGGTTAGACATCAACATTTGATACAAATCCAACTAATTAGACTCTTAAAAAAACACACAAGGAAGAGATGGCCCTCTTCTTCATTTTGATATAATCAAGCCTGATAGGAATCTGGGAGCTGCTGTGGGCATTGTGGTGCCAACCTGGGGTTGATGCAGCCCACAGAGAAGGGCAGAACTGAGAGAGTCATGGAGAAGAGGAGGCAGAGTTCTGACATTCAACACCTAAACCCAACCTGATTCTAAACATTCCATTATGTGGAATAAATAGTGTCCTCATTGCTTAATCTAGTTAAAGGGAAGTTTTATGTTGATTGCAGCTCAATTACCTGATCAATTACTAAGGAAACATAAAATCCAGCTTCCTAAAAAAAAATTAGAAAGCAAGATAGGAAAAAAAGTAATGTAGGGTAGGGACAAGGGACAAAAAAATACAACTTGTATAAATTAAATCAAACTGATATCACTTGTGTAGGAAACTTGTATAGGAAAATGGTATTTGTGTGATGCCCACATGCACACAAATATGTACATGCTTTCCCAGTACTTTCATATGAATTTCTGCAAGAACCCACAAAGTGGAAATCAAGAACATACCTTAGGATGGATTTAGATCACTTGTCACGGTCTACCATATTATGCTGTTTAAATATTTAACCATGTGTATATTTTGTTTTCACATTAATTAAATCAAAATAAATCCAGAAGATTGCATGCCATCCATACACTCTTAGCCAGTGTTTTGAGCAAAGGTTTATATGATTATTTGTACTTTCCTTTGTGAAGTGACTGTTGGTAGTTTTCAATCCAATTTTATTAGTGGAATTTTTTTTTTACTATGTGAGATGACTGGTAAGAGCACATCAAATCATTCAATAACAGTAATTTACAGCAGTTGAATTTTTTCTTTTCTGTGATTAGTCCCGGCTTGTTGAAACAAATATGTAAAAAGAAGCACCAAGATCAATTAGACTGAATTCAATCCAGGATGAACCACTTTTCTTCTAGAATGATTTTAATAATGTAATTCTACTATTATCTGTATTATGTGATTACATTATCAGATATATGCTAAAAAGACCCTTTTCTGCCAAGCTTGAGGAAAAAGAACAAGAGTGAGAGGGTAAGAAGGTAGAGGATACTGCCCCATCACAGCCTATTCATGAAGATATTTTGTTGGGTTGAATGGACCTTGGGCCCCTTGCTGTCCTCTTATGTCTTTGAAGAAAACATTTGCCAAGCCTACTTTGAGGCTGAAAGTTAAAAAATGTACTTCATGGATTGCTAGATTACTAATTATTAAGTACTTGATGAGTGTTGTATTCAGGACTTTGTACAATAGCACTTCAAGCCATCTATTTATATTTATTATTATTGTTATTATATACATATGTATGCTAATAGCAATAACTACTTTTATTAAATTCTGTGCCTTGGCAATATGTTAAACACATGCATATTTACACACACACACCTCATTTTCCCCTAAAATAATATTAGGAGAAAAGCATGATTTCACACATGAAGACATTGAAGTTAAATATGCCAAGATTTCAGCTTAGATTTGTCTGACTCTAAAGCCTCAATTCATTCTATAGAGACCCTCAATTCTTTAATTTTATATTCTATTTAAATTTAACTCATACCTTTATTCCACAAATGTGCCTAACCCTTCTCCATCTTGCTATCTTATGTTCACCCTACTTCTAACTCCTGGAATGCCCTGCCCCCTGTTTCTTCATGCCTAAGTCTTACTAATCTGTCACCTCTTCCATGACACCTTTCCTGAACTCCCAGCCAAAAGTCATCTCAGTTCCATTTGTCAGATACACAGAAACTAGTGTGGTCTCTGTGCAGTTGAACTATTCAATACATGCTAACCAATGATGTTAAAATTCTACGCTGTAAGACTGCACATGAATTATTTTGTATTCAGGCTATTTTCCTTCTAAAAGCTCAAGTAAACTAGAAGTTCTTTTTCCCTAAGCTTGCTATTATAGAGGAAACTGATAGTCATGATGCATAATCTAATGCATAGTAGGAAACCTAAATAGAAGATAAGTCTCTTATTTCAATATGAAATTGCAAATATATTCAGTAATTTTCTCTAAGCAGTTTTTACACACCTCATTTCCTTTTCATCAGTGATGTTTTGTAGCTTCAGGTGTGAAATGTAGGTTGATCATGTAAAACTATCTTGGACATAGGCTGTAATTTTGCAAAGTCCACTGGATAATTGGTATCTTTTTATAAATAATACAATAGAAGATATTTTATGTATAAGTCAGTTTCCTAAGACTCTTATGTATGTTCTGTAATATGCTGCTCATTTGGATTTTTCTCCTGAAGGAGCATAGGTTTATAAAAGCCAGGTCACCTTTGTTCATGTAATTAGAACATTAGTGATATTCCCTTTGACATATGACTTTTGCTTTATTCATTTAATTTCTCATAGCATTTTTAAGAGATTTCATTGAGCTAACAACTATGGAGGGGATAAGGGAAATATCAATCTTTGTGAAAATACAACATAGTCTGGAAAAGATAATGAACAACATAAGGTAGTATAAAATCAAATAATCATTGTAATGGTACAGATCATAGTTTCAGAAGATGAATATACTTGCAGTCTTTTCTAAATAATTTAGTACTTTATTACTCATTCTCTTGTACTATGTATTAAATCACATATAAGAAACATTTCAAGAAGCTTTTTACCTTATATTCTACATGGACAACTCAGCCATTTTCTGACTTTGCTTTGATGCAAAGGCAGTTAACAGGACCAACCCTTGCAGTGAATCATTTCTCAAGGAATAATCACTTATTCCTGGAATTAAATTCTGTCTCTGCCAAGTTGTGTTAATAGCAGTAGATACTGGTCTCAAAGCCTACCCAAATGCAAATAGCCAGTACTCTAGATATATTATCTACAAAGTATTATATTTTTTATTTTCCCTCTTGAGTATCTTTCTTCCTTCATATTTTATTTTAATTCTGATGATATTTGGTTTGATAGAGAAGAAAGAAACTAATATTTATTAAATATATCATGTCTGATGGTATTGGAACAAGAACAGGCACACAGACCAATGGAATCGAATAGAAAATCCAGAAATAAACCCATAGATTTATGGTCAACTAATCTTTGACAAAGGAGCAAAGAAAGTTTGTTCAATAAATGGTGCTGGGAAAACTAGGTCGCTACATGCAAAAGAATGAAGCTTGACTACTACCTCACACCATGCACAAAAACCAACTCAAAATGGATTAAAGAACTAGACATAAGACCTGAAACCATAAAATACATAGAAGGAAATATAGGCGAAACACTCAATGATATACACCACAAAGACATCTTTACAGACACATCACCCAAAGCAGTGATAGTGAAGGCAAAGATAAACAGCTGGGACTACATCAAATTAAAGAGCTTCTGCACAGCAAAAGAGACAATAACCAAAACAAAGAGAAACCCCACCGACTGGGGGAACATTTTTGCATACAACACTAATGATAAAGGACTGATCACAAAAATCTGCAAAGAGCTGATGAGACTCAACAAAAACAAAGAAAATAATCCAGTCAAAAAATGGGCAGAAGAGGTAAAAAGAAACTTCTCTGAAGAGGAAATGCAAATGGCCAACAGGCATATGAAAAAATGTTCAACATCACTTGTAATCAGGGAAATGCAAATCAAAACTACCATGAGATACCATCTTACACCAGTGAGAATGGCACATATTAAACAATCTAGCAACAACAAATGTTGGCGAAGATGTGGAGAAAAAGGAACTCTCCTGCACTGCTGGTGGGAGTGCAAACTGGTCCAACCATTATGGAGAGCTGTGTGGAGATTTCTTGACCTACTAAACATAGAGCTTCCATATGATAAACACATACAATTTGCAGCAACATGGATGAAGCTAGAAGAGATCATGCTCAGCAAAATAAGCCAGAAAGAAAAAGAAAAATACCGGATGGTCTCACTCATAGCAGAAATCTAGAAAACTTAAATAAGGGACCAGGCAAAAGAATAACTATAAGAAAGAAAATATCAAAATCAACAAACAACTATGAACCTGAGACACTCTATGGGGGATGGGAGGCGGGAAAGGAGGGTTTGGTGTCAAAATAAGGGGGTTGTAATTGTAAGGGGAATATAAAAATAAAATTTAAATTAAAAAGTTAAAAATAAATATATCATGTCTGATGTGTTAGATAATTTTTCATGTATAGTCCTTCATTTTATGTTCATACATATGCCCTAGAAAATTTTGGTTAATTATCCTCATTTTTAAAGTTAAAAAAAAATGAAATAGAGATTAAGTTGTCTAACATTGAACAGGCAAGTTTTATACAAACTTCAGAATTCTGTATTAGAAATTAAGTTTTTGCATTAATAATTATAAAAAGACAAAGAGCTATATTTAATGTTATGTATCTTGTTCTGACAAAAATTTTAATAACAAGTAGCACAGAATCGAAGATGAGACAGACAATGGAATAGGATAACATGAGTGAGAACCAGAGATAAAAACAGATCCATCAAGACTTCAGATATTGGAATTAGCAGGCACAGATTTAAAAAACAAACAAAAACCTGTACTTGCCATTTTCTAGTAGATGAAAGCAAGCTTGAAAATTTTGTCAGGTAATTTGTAAACCTGGTTCTGTCACTACTTCATATTTTTGCAATAGTTAAGACAGAAATTTGATAACTCAGTTCAAGGGGAGGGAAATCTGCTTCTAGAAATGTCTGAAGTAAGTGTTCATCTGGATAAGAGTTGGGAAACATCACCCTATTCATAAAAAAATCAATTGAACATCACATAGTAGACAGCCATTAAATTATTAAAAATTAATATTTGAAGACAGAATTTTCATATAGATTTAAGGAGCTATCTATATGATTAAGAGAATTTTTTTTAATTTTTGTTTTATTAGCACCATATACTTGCTAGTGATGCCTTATTTGTCTGGTTCAAGACTATTCTAGTTTTCATTCCCTAGGTTTTGTTGTTAAAAGTAAAAAGACATGTTTTATCTGTACATATGATCATAGTATTGGCTTTTTCCATTTTATTTGTTTTTGAAAACCTTGGAATAAAAACCTTCAGAAATTAAAAAATATATATATTGTCAGGGAACTGAAAATGAAAAATGATGACATAATATATTTGAAAAAGAACACAACAGAAATTTTAGAACTAAAGCAAGATATATTTGAAATTTAGAAAATGTTTTGATAGCAGACTAGACATAGCTGAAGGAAGAACCATGGACTGGAAAATGAGTACAGGGAACTATTCAGAATATAACAGAGACAACAAAAGTACAAAAGAGAGAAAAATGATAAGAAGAATAAAGCCTGCCAACAATATTTTATTGGCATCCAAGAGGAAAAAGGTGAATAGAGACAATATTTGAAGTGATATGGTAGAGAATAGAATGTATGTGTCTTCTATAGTTTTTCTACTTGTGCTAATAAAACCTCCATATTTTCAGAGCCTCAGGTCACAAACTTTATTTTTTTTAATTTTTTTAAAATAAATTTTCTTTTTATATTCCCCATACAATTACAATCCCCTTATTTTGACCCCAATCCCTCCCCTCCCTGCCCCCCACCCCCCATAGAGTGTCTCTGGTTCATAGTTTTTTGTTGATTTTGATTTTCACTTTCTTACAGTTATTCATTTTCCTGGTCCCTTATTTAAGTTTTCTAGATTCCTGCTATGAGTGAGACCACCCGGTATTTTTCTTTTTCTTTCTGACTTATTTCGCTGAGCATGATCCCTTCCAGCGCCATCCATGTTGCTGCGAATTGCATGTGTTTATCTTTTTTGAATGCTGAGTAATATTCCATGGTGTATATGTACCACATCTTCTTGATCCAGTCATCTATTTTTGGGCATTTGGGTTGTTTCCAAAGCTTAGCTATTGTAAACAGTGCTGCTATAAACATAGGGGTGCAGGTGCTCTTTGGAATTGATGTTTCTGTCAGGTCACAAACTTTAGAGTTATGCTTAACTTCTGTATTTCCCTAATGCCCTATATACAACAAATCAGAAATTATGTTGGTCTACCTTCAGAACACACCCAGATCCCAACCACTTGTCACCAACTCCAATGCTAACATTCTGATTTCTAGCCTGGGTCACTGGTCTGAACTGATCTCCCTGCTTCCAGGTAGTATGCTATATGGCCTATGCAAGCATACCCTAAAGATGTTCTTAGGCTTGATGTTAGATTTTTCTTATTGTCTCCAGTTCTTTGTAGATGTCTGTGGAGTACATTGACTCTGTTTAATGTGGGCAGTGCTCTAGACTTTGGGTTCCTTCTCTAATCACTTTACATATTGATGGCATGCTGGCCAGCTGATGGTAAGAATGGCATAAATTTAGAATTTCTTCTCTGCCACTTACTGGCAGTATAACTTTGGGATAACCTTGTCTAAAATGGAAATGATAATAGTAGAACTTATTTCATAGAATTATTTTGAAGATAAAATGAGATTCAGTAAGCAAAAGAATTTAACATATTCCGTGTCTAATTTAAGCTCAATAAACATTAGCTGTTATTATCATTACTATGTCACTCTCTGCTTTAATATCTTCAATATATCTTATTGCATATAGAATTCATTATAAACATATACTAATGTATAAGTATATACACTTAAATACTTTCTTTACTCATCTAAACTTCTCTCTAACTTCTTCCTAACAACTTCATCTATGTTTTTCTGCCTCCATACCCTGGTGTTTATGTGCTGTTCTAACTTTCTTGTTCCCAAGCAGAAGACTTTCACAGTCATCGTCCTTCTGGATTGTTCTCCCCTTGCTTTTTCATCGTATTTCATTTATCTGTCATCAATTTTCAAGTAATACTGCATTATAATTTGTATGTGTGATGCCACCCTTGGTTGTATACTCCTCAAAGTCAAAGATTTTAAAAATGTTAATAGACTTTATATTTTAGAGCAGATTTAGGTTCACAGAAACCTAAATCCCCATATAGTACAGCACCACCAGCACAGCATCTCCCAGCAGACTAGTATATTTGTTATAGTCAGTGAACCCTATGCTGGCACCCCAGGAGGACCCAAAAGCACAGAGTTTACATTAAGGTTCATTCTTGGTACTGTTCATTCTCAAGTTTGGGCAAATGTATAATGACTTGTACTGACCACTATATCATACAAAATAGTTTCACTGCCCTAAAAATCTGTTGTGCTTCATCTATGCCTCTGTATTCCCACCCTATAGCTAGAGATACTTTTTATTTTGATCTTAGAACATAACCTGTACCTGATGTATAATTGTCCCCAAATAGATGTTAGTTGTATGGTTAAATGAATGAAGGAAGGGACAATTATAGAGAGTAAGGGTGTCTTGTCATTGTCTAATTGACTGATGGCTTATCTCTGTTTCAGTATTTACTTAGGTTATTCTATTCTCTTCAGAAGACCAACCCCACTAGCTGTCTTTCAGAACCCTACCTATTCTTGAAATGCTAATTCAAATCCCACCTTACCTATTAAATCAAAGTTAAGAGTGAGGGGCCTCCCGGGTGGCGCAGAGGTTAAACGCTGGGTTGCGAAGCTGCCTGCAGCCTCCACGGGGCAGGTTCGATCCCCGGCTGCTCCCCGGCCACTGGAGGAGGGTCCCACATGGCGCCTGCTGCTCCCCTCAGCAGTGTACTTTGGTCCTTCTGCCTGCTCTGCTCCCCGCTCTGGCTCTGGTGAATTCTCTCACCCTCCCGTGCTTCTGACTGTACCCAGTGCATGTATAAACAAAGCAAACAAACAAACAAATAAATAAAAAAAAAATGCCTCTATAAAAAAAAAAAAACAGAGTTAAGAGTGAGAACTGAACACTTTAAAATTTTATTCTATTAATGGTCTATTTAATTTATGGGGTCTCATTTGTATTTTTTGTTTCATGAACCTGTGGGGAACCTGGATTTCCCAGTGATACTGAATTATATTTTTATATGGTGGCTGGAGTTTTCATTCCTTTGATTTTTATAAGCAAGAAGTGCCTTCATAAATTGTTTTTTATGTGGAACTGTAGACAAGGGTCATGGAACAGTGAAAATTGCAAGTCTATAAGAATTCACAGTTTCAGTTTCTTTTGCATCAATTCAGTTAACGGGTTGGGACACAAAATTATTGAGAGCTAATTAAAAATGTAAAAGGGAAGTAAATATTTTGCAGATTTGAGGTTGAAACAGTTTCCATAAAAAGCTATAGAAAATTGCCATATTGTCATTAATATAACTTTTCTTTGTGCTAGCAGTGGTTATTGATAAATGTTCCCTATCCTTTTCCAAGTATTTAAATATTCCCAAGCTGCATCCTTTGGTATAATTTTGTTTGGATGTAAATTTAAGAAGAAAATGTTACACATCTTACTAATTTTCAAATGATTACTTTATTCCACCCCCTCTTCAATACTGAACATAAGAGAAGGTTAATTTAGTTTCATGAAACTAAATTTGACTGTACAGGAGGGTATGTTTGCCTGGGGGTGATAGTTTTGTGTTTGTCTACATTATAAAGGCATTTTGCACAAGTCATTTTTTCATTTTTTTCATGTACAGATTAGGTGATTATGGAGGCTTGAGTTTGGCTTTTATGAATAAGGCCAATATGAAACTTCTACTTTAGTAAAGATTAAGACCTGTTTAAAAAGTTAAGTGAAAAACTTAGCCCAACATATAAACTATCATGTTCATTTTCATTCAGGTTTTTGTTATTCATATGGTAGTGACTGTCTTAATATATGCTGGATGATCTATCATTATGAATTGAATAACAATACTCTTCCTTCTTGAATAATACTACAGGGGGTGATATTTTCCTCTCTAAAGGAAAACAAAAACATTCAATGAACATTATCCTTAAAATATACTACTGAGTGATTAGGTTCATAATGGCACTGTTTTTATTCACAGATAATTCCTCCGAGGTAGCAATTACCACTCCAGGAACTAGTAACCATAGAAACAGCTCGACAGGCCCAACCCCTGACTGCTCACCTCCATCACCGGACACTGCCCTCAAAAATATTGTAAAAGTTATTCGGCCCCAGGTAAGTACCTAGAATGACATTTGCACTGTAACGTATTTTATATTTGAACTAGTGCCTGCAACATGCTGGACTGTGTTATGATATGTAAATGGATTTTTACATTAAAAGAAAGGAACTTGGAGGATATTTCCTTCCCTTGGAGTTAATGATAGACATTGAAATCTATATTTGTTTTTGGAAAAATGAATTTATATATTACACATAAAGAAAACAAAAGTTTAGAAAAATGACTTTTACATTATTTTCCTTTCACAGCTTTTTAATATTTATGCTCCAGTTATTGACCTGGTTCATGTTTTCTGTTGTTTCTATTCCCTTTGTCTTCCTTCTCAGGACATGATACATTATTTTTGACCACTTCTCTATCTTCCAACTCCATTTATTCTAATGTTTTCCTCAAATTCTCTATTCTTTATGGTTCTGACTAATTTTGTCTGTGTTTGATATTGTACCTCTGATTGTTTTTTATTTGCCTCCAGTTTTCACTTTCTTCTAGTGTTCTCTCTTTATCTTTTGTTCTTTTTCCCACTCCTGTCACTTGTCTGTATGGGTTTCTGTCTCTTCCCCCTTCTCTTTCAGTTGGATTTCCCAGTAGGCGGTTTGCAGGCAAGCTTTAGAAATATCATTGGGACAAGCTGTTCTGTGATATTTCATTGAAAATAGCACTTATAAAGCTGTTTGCATTATATTTTTGCCAACAGATGGACTCAGAACATGGAATTGGTGGTATTCTCAACCTGGCTCATTCTGAATGGGCTTCATAAAATCCAGTAGAGGGGGAATTTGGGTCCAATCAATGCCATTCACCATCCACTTAGATATGAAATCCTTTGAGTCAATATGCAGGAAAGATATATCTCGTAAGACTGTTTTTGTCTACATGAACAGTGATTTGCTTAATATATTACCTTCTTTAACATGCCCTATTTTGGATTATTTTATTGTAGTTATCACCCTCATTGATAAAAAGGCATTTGAACTTTACATATCCACTACAGCTTAAAGAACACTTTCATGCTAATTGTTTCATCTGACCTTCATTCATTCCAAGGAAATGTGTATTGTAGTGTTATGGATGAGAACATTGTTACTCCAAAGGGGCTAAATAGTGCAGCTGATTTGAAGTTTCTTTCCTTTTCTTTACTATAATGGTTTTCTAGTCCTGTTCAGAGGTTAGGAAAATCTTCTTGACATTGTACAACTTGACACATCTTTATGAGGATGGAATTTACATGTCCATTTAGCCCAGGTAACATTTCACAGAGTATCCCAACATGAGGAGGAAAATGTCTTTAAAAATCCCTTTTTCCTTTTTGGAGAAATTTTATCTATTCCATTAGCTTCAAGAAATAAATTTCACTAAACTCAGGTTTAGATGCTAAATGTCATATTTATTATTGCTTCACTCATTTTTCAAGTAGTGTGTTATTGTGCAGTTATTGTGCAGACAATGTATTATTGTACATACAGCTATTCCATTTCCAGTATTTTTAACTATTTTCAGTTGTAAATGCATTTGGTCCTTCAAGGAATGAAAGAGTCCTTTCTGTAATCTAATAAACTCTAAGGGACTTTATTCCATAAATCTTTCTTTGCATTTTCTATTTTAGCTTATTTAAAAGGTAGACTTTGAGGAAGGCTGGAGATTGTATTAAAGCCAGACTTTCTATCTTGACTCCATTCCTTCATTCTGTCCAGTATTAAATGTTTATGAAGGTAACTGGCTCTCCCATCTTCTTCTCTTAGCTGTTATGATTTAGGGAGGAAAAATGAAGTAAGAAATTCAGGTCACAAAGGACAATGCTATTTTAATTAGAATCAATGCAACCTGTAAATCTATATGTACGCGAACAGTAACAGTTACTGGGGGAGAATGTGACCTAGTTGGGCTACTCGCCCTTTAATCTCAGAGTCTTCAGTATATTAATTTCTCTTCATGTGTTCTGATCTCCTGGGGAGTCTTCCTTCACTCTAGAAAACAGAGAATAGAAAATTCAAGTGGAAGTAATTGTGAGTATTGGGGTAGGATACAAGATTTCATGAAAGGCTTTAGAGACTAGATAGTGTGGAAGGGGGACAGCTAGAAGGACAGAATAGAGGACTCCCTAGTGTGTTCTGACAAGTCACAGGTGTGTCAGGGATGAACATTGTTGAGAGCTTCTGTTCAAAGAAATGATAATTATTGGTTAGCTTACATAAGAGCCTATATTTTGATCACAGGTTTAATTCTCTAAACAGTTTGCTAATTCTGGATTTTTTGTTTGAAAATGCAGGGACTGTAAAGTTATATTGACTTGTGGATATTCAAACACTATTTTCATTTACTGTGATTGAAATGATCATTTCACTCTTAAAACTGGTGATGAGCCTCAAAAATAAAAGTGTAAGTGTCACCCTTACACATGAATTTACATTTCTTTGTCTGACAGATGTGTTTCAGTCTTATTGTGAGATGAATGATATAGAAGAGAAATATAACCAGAATTTTATCTCATTCACTGCAAAGAGTTATTGTTTAGAGCTAGTTAGCTTACTTCCCCTTAGCCTCAAGCATGTCTTTATCTAGAATAGCCATTGTAACCTAGGAGTTCTTTCTTTCCATATGAGATAGGGAAGATTATATATTGCCTATGTTTCTGACTACTGTGTTAATTACTTGGAAACTACACACTTTGAAGTGCTTTGTTGAGCTTGATTGTACTCAACATATTTATTAACTCACTAAGTCACAGCTGTTAGTTCTGCATCCTGTGTTTGATCTTTTAACCTTTGTTTTTTTGGGCTCTTTCATGTCTTAAAATTCTCCAGATTGTGAAACATTCTGTTTTCAATTTATGGAAACTAAAATATTTATATGCTACTGGTTTTTCTTTGTTTCTCTCCAGTATATTAACCTAAAAGGTCCACTTTCTCTATTTAGATGAATTTGCAAAGCTGGGTTCATTTACATGTACTTAAAAGTGAAATAATTTTTAAACTTGGAAAAATAGTTCAAAATATATTACCTCTGGGAAAGAATTAGGTAAGCCTATTGACATACCAGTTTTCTTCTTTCTACTAGTTATATGCTACTTGCAATAGCATTTAAAAAATGTTTTCCCAGTGAAAACATCTTTCTCCCCTATTTTGAAGAATAAAGTACAATTTGATGAATTTTGACTTTTATTTATGTAGATGTAACCACTACTCAGAACATGATATGAAACACTGTGTTTACCCCAGAAAGTTGCCTCATGTCCCTTTCTAATCAGTTACTTCCATTCCTACCTCAGAGGTAATTTGTTTAATTTTTATTGCTATAGATTAGGACTGTTTATTGGATTTTTTTATGTTTTTGATATTCATTCAGATCATTTCCTTTTTAGCTGTGTAGTATTCCATTGGGTTAATATGATGTAATTTGTTTATTCACTCTCCTATTGACTGATATTTGTGGTATTTTTATTTATGAATATGCTGTGGATACTCATGCCTAAGTCTTTTTATAGTTGTGTGTTTTCATATAGATACCAATGACTAGAATTGAGTCATATCTGATAGAGTAGCTAACTTTCTAAGGAACTTCCCAAGGTTATTTTCCAAAGTAATTGTTTCATTTTATAACCACCAACAGAAATAAGCAAGAATTTGTTTTTCTACATTCTCACCATCCTTTAGTATATTAGATTTTTGCATTTTTAAAAAATTTAGCCAGTCTTACAGGTGGCTAAAAGGATTTCTTTTTATGGTTCTAATTTACATTTCCCTGACAACTAATGATGATCAGCACCTTTTTCTTGTGCTTTTGCCCATTCTTATATCTTTATTTGAGAAGTGTCTGTTCATGTCTTTTTTAAAGGCATTATTCAATTTTCTAATTGGTGATTTAGTATAATTCCTTATAAATCCCCCTGTAATTACTTTGTCAGGTTTATGCACTGCAAATATTTTTCCCAAGTCTATGATTTGACTAAGTAATTTACTAATGGTAACTTTGATGAAAAGAATATTTTAATTTTGGTGACATCCAGTTTATCTATTTTTTCCTTTCATGATTAGTGCTTTTTATGTCTTATCCAGATTGTGAAAATATGCTCCCATATTATTTTCTAGAAACTTTCTAGTTCTGATTTTTAATGTTTCATTTTGTTGACTGAAACATAAGTCTCAATAATAGTTAGACAAAGAATTTACTAGATAATCAAAGTGAGAATTTGAACCTGGGAGGCAGTCTTGAAATGCAGCAAACCTGGAAATAAAGGGTATGGCCTGGATGGTGAATCCTAACCCACGTGCTTAAGAATGCAGGACATGCAGACAGAAAGACCCACTCCCCCAGGGGAATACGACCTTGGTCCTGCAGTCCAAAATCTGGCTGGTACTATCACTTTGCTTCAAGGACCAGATAAAATCTGGCAGGTCTGGGAGGCAGAAGGAGTTCATATTCTGGGAATGAGTAAAGGGAGAAAAAGTACACCTAATTGAGAGGACACCTCCCTACCAAGAAAAAAACACAAACATAAAATTCTAGGGGACTCTAGAACCTCTGTGCAGGTCTCCCGCCTTCTGTGATTTCCTACTTCCTCTCACAATGTCTTGTATTTTTTACCCTCCAGTAAACTCTGTGGCTTGCTTTATTATTGATACTGCATGAAATTCATGAGGCACCAGGGATCTTCAACTCTTACATTTTCCCAGCAGAGCAACCCATATTTGTGAAAATATAAGAATTTTCATTGATTCAATTTTTTTAGTATTTTTTTTATTAAGGTAACACTGGTTTACAATAGTGTATATGATTCAGAAATATAGGATCCCTACTCTTCAGGTGTAAGCTACTAAACCACATCCACCATCAGGGTATCCATAGTCTTTCTCGTACTCTTTCTGATAAGAAACCACAGCTTAAATTTGCATTTCAAAGAATGGATCTTTGAGTCTAAAGAAGGTAAAGGCAACAAAAATCTGTATTACAGAGATAGACTCTAGTTTCTTAAAGCCAGATTTTTTTCTTCTTTTTTAAATATCTAAATGAGACTTGGGGTGAGAAGGGGGGCTTGACTTTGAATTGTTCCTGGAGCCACTTCTTTGGCCTGTTAGATTGCATAGTCTAATTCCTTAAAGAATATGGGTTGTAGCCTGTGTGTTCAAAAGTTGATCTTCCCCTACAACTACATTTAAAACTTCATGTATCTAAATAAAACTAGGACTTTTTCAAAGATAACCAAAGTCTTAGATAATTTTTGAGAATTGGCAAATATGTAAAGCTGTTGCTCTGTGATCAAAAGTTAAAGCCTAGGCAGATGGCTTTGCTCTCTTGCCTGCTAGACTAGCATGGGAAGGGTGGGTAGTGGAGGGTAGAGGATGGTTCCAGACCATTCATAGTATATTCAGTTTTGTGATTCATCTCAAATTGTTTCTGTGTGGTGTGAGGTAGGAATTGATACTCATATTTTTCCTGCATAGAAAAGTTTTCTTTTCCTCACTGAGTTGATTTAATGCTTTGGGATTGTTTGTTTACTTTTACTTTCCTATTGTCTATTGTTGGTATATAAGATGTAGTAGAGTTTTATATGATCCTTCTATCCTGACACCTGGACAATTTCATTTAAAAGTTATAGTAGTTTTCAAAAATATAAATTCCTTAGGGTTCTCTCCTGTCATCTAAGAATAATGATAGTTTTACTTCTTTTCTAATCTTTATGCCTTTTATTTATTTTTCTGTTACTGTGACTGTAGTGCAATGGTACATGAAAATGATAAAACCAAAAATCCATGCCTTATTTCTGTCTTTATGGGAAAGCATTCAGTATTTCTATATTATGTATAATGTAAGCTATGAGTTTTTCATATCTACCTTTCCATTACTATTTTGATAAGAGGTTTTAGCTTGAAAAGGATATTAAAAATTCTTAATACTTTTTTCTATATATGTTTAGACAATAATGATTTTTGTCCTTCTTTATTTTGTTGACATAATAAATAACATTTTTTAAAATAGTGAATGTTGATCCAACTTTGCATTTCTTGTATAAGTACATTTGGTTATAATGTTTTATCCTTTTTAATATAGTACTGGATGCAAGAACTACAATGATTAGTACATAGAGAGGTGGATTACATCTAAGGGAGTCAAAGATGACTAATGATTTGAGGCTGGTTGGCTGTAATTTTGGAGTGACATTAATAAGTAAATATAAGAAAGACAAGCAGAAGTTCATTTTGATAAGTGTGAAGGTGTTGGAAGAACAATATGCCCTAAACTCTACTCACTGATGTTTTATGGATTCTACTCCCAAGAAGACCTCCAGAAGCACAAATTCTAGACTGGTAATTGCTCCTGAGCTATGCATGTATCACCATAGAACCAAAATCATCTCCCATATACTTGGTTTTATCAGATTAATCATACCAAGGAAACTCAAAGAAAAAAATCAAATCATAACCTAAATTATGGTTAAGGCCATGTTTAGGTCAAAAAGACACATAAAAGGAGCTTTATGTAAATAAAACCTCTGAATTTGAGACAGGAAGATCCTACCATGTGTTCTCCAGTTGTAATGTACTTACGGTGACCTACTCAAGGAAGGGTCCAATGGACTGACCAACCATGAGTGTAGTGGGCCCACATTGGATACCAGCCTGTTACAGAGAATCCCCAAATAGAAATGAGTGTTAGTCCTCACCTATGTGCTTAACTACTCAGAATAAGACTCAAGTAGGCACAAAGGGAAAAGTTAATGAAAAGGTTTATTTACAGGGGGAATGAGAAGAGGGAAAACAGACAGATAGACATACCCAGAAGGGTGGAGGATGGAGAGAGAGAGAGAGATTAATTGGTCAATACATTCTATCAGTAATTGTGTCTGAGCTGGATGGGGCCTCGGCTATATGCTGAAGGCAGAGAAATTCAAGATAGTTCAAATCCACATGTTCAGTTTTATACCAAACGTGTTTGCTTAACTCCACCCTTACTTCCCAGTAATCCCCCTTCAAGAAGTTGAGTCATAGCAGATTAATGGCATGATAGGAGTTGTAGTTCTTAGTTCTCTATCTCTTTGGCATGGAGGTGGGGATGGAGTATATAAAATATCAATGGTGGAGTTCATTCAGGACATACTGTTCCTCCAACAAAGGCAGCATGATAACTTTGGTTTGATAAATTTGTAGAGTGTGAGGTATGGTATGCATTGGTTAGAGAGATAGGAGCTTAGGTAAAGACTTTACAGTGATTTGCATAATTTGATGGTGAAAAGAGTATCAAAAATAGAAGACTGGGAAATGATTACCCTTAAGCAGCATAATAAACATTTGTTGAGCACCTAATATAATTTAATTTTTATGATATTTTAGGGGGAATCAGTGTTATTATCTTCATTATATAGAAGAGAACCTGAAAGCTTAAGGAACATCTTCATATGTACTTGAGATAAAAGGCCTTGGCAAAAAGAGAGAGAGGGAGCATTGAGAGATTGAAAAGAAGGAAGATAAAACATTACCTTGAATAAAAAGGGGAAAAGAAAATTGAAAAAGAGACTAGTTGACATTGTCAAAACTTTAACAGGAGTTGGAGGCTAGTAAAAATGTCACTTTATTTGATTATTATGATTATTATGGTGGTATCATAGTAGGGTGAGGCCTGATGCATGGGAGTGAAACAACTCATAAGAGACAGAGTGAGGAAGAGTGAAGGTAGTTTATTGAAATAACCCTGCAAGGGAGCAAGGGGTGAGATGGGAGATGTCTGCATGCAAAGAAGGATTTGAAGCTCCCTTTTATATTGTTTTAAGTCTTTCATACTTGGGGTACCAGTTTATACCAGTTCTCTACTGGGATGTTTGATCTTGGGCATTGGCCTTTGACACAGACTGTGTCCTGACCAGCTTCTGCATTCCTGGAGTTGGGCTGGTATTTCTGTTGATGGTGATTGGTCTATAACCCAGTTTCCACGGCAGCCTTATTGCTATTCTTATCTATTCAAGCCTCCCAAACGTGCCTGCTGGGCAAGGAATGGGGGCTTTTTAACTTTATTAAATGATAACCCAACATCTCCCCCTCTCCTGGGAGGACCATGGCAAATCTTTGGAAATGGGGCGAAGAGCTGAATTTGGGGGCATAAGCTAGCCCTACTTAGTTTATCACTGTCTCCAGACAGTGGGAAATGGGGTATGGAAGGGAATGAGATGGCCACACATGGGCTTTCAGACCAGGGTTAATTTTAGCTGCTACATATTGTTTTTAGGGGACTACAGGTGGCGCCTGGTTTTCCCAAGTGGGCTGCCCAAGTGTCTACGTCCAAATATTCTGCAGCCATTGTGTCTCTGGGTCTCAATGCTCCATGACTGATACTCTGACCAGATGCTGTAGTTTGATGGCCTGTAAGCGAGATGAAACTAAATAAAAAGATTAGACATGCAGGGCCTTAAAAGGAAATTTTGTATTTAACTGCCATAATTATGAGAACAAAGACCTTCTAAATTTCACTAAGCTTAAGATGCAAAAGGTCAGAGTTGGAGAAAAATAACACATTGATTGTAGATTAATTTTTTGAATAGTGTGGTGGTAAAGGAAAGAGAATAGATAGGCAATGTGTTAAAGAAAGTGCAGAGTTGAAGAAACAGTTTTTCTTTTGTTTTGAGATGTAAGAAGTTGGAGAAAATGGGAAAGAGAAGAATAAAAGTTGATTGAAGAGACATGATTTATGGGGTCTGAAATGCTAAGTTTTATTATAGGATGAGTGAATAAATCTAATAAGATCCAAAGTTTAAACACTCTCATCACAGTTAATAGAGCAGTGTGGGCTATGCTCTGGGTGGTGGTTTTAGTAAGCTGGATCTTTGCACTCTTTCTGTTTCATAACTTAAACCAAATCTAAAGTAACAGAAGAGGAATGACCCATAGTACAAGCAAAAAAAGAGACTATTTTAGCACAGATGATAATAGTCTCAGGCTGAATGCTATTTATGATGAACTCTGTTTAGATTGGGTGATGACTCAACCTGAAGGAAATAAATATTTGACTATTCTTCTGGACTTCTATGGGCTTAATGAACTTAATTCTTCTGGGCTTAATGAACTAATAGTAAAATAATAACAAGTAATTCATTCCATTATTAAGGATTTAGAACTGCAAAATTCTAAAATTCTTGCAAAATCTAGAATAACATTTTATTGGGCACTGTGGGGTTACAGACTATAGATGTTAAAATTTAAAGAGAGTATATAAAAAGCATATCACTCAGTAAAGCCCAGACTATTGTATTGGGTTGCAGCAAAAATAGACAAGGTGTAAAAAGACCTCCAAAGAGATAATCCTTTAAAATGTTTTTATCATTATGCTTTGAGCTATTTATTTCTATTATGAAGCATGTGCTTCATTTATTTTTTTGTAAATGTCCTACAATAGGTATTTTTTTCTTTATTTTGCTGATTGTAACTTGAGACTTAGGTTGAGTAATTTCCCCTGTATTGCATAATCGCTGATTGGAAGAACTCTGTTCTCCTAATAACATTCATCTTTCTATTAATGTTAATTAGCTCATTAGGAAGAAAATAATCAGTGGAAATATTGATATTCCAGAGGGATAAAGTTTGAGAGGAGAATAATAGATTGGAAAAAGGAAGAAGAGCAGAAACATAGATGGCAACAGCCTAACTGAGGGGGCCAAAAAAGTCTTCTTTCATGATTTGGAATCTTAGACCCAAAGCTAAGTGAGAGGAGAAGCTAAAGACAGAAATACAATAAAGTAGTAGAAAATGATCTTAGGTGAATTAAAGAACTATTGGACAGGAAAAATATCGAGGGAAGTCAGTGGCCCCAGCACTAACCAGTAGTCCTTGATAAAATTGGATTTTCCTGGTAAACTTAAAAAAAAAAAAATCCTGGACCTTACCTGAGAACAATTAAAATAATATCTCTGAAGGCAGGTATGTAACCTGGGATTCTTGGGCAGCCTGAACTCATCTATGAAACTCACAGAATCACATACTGATCTTTAATTGTGGGAGTGTATTTTTAGGAATTGAATTCTAACAGTGCTTCCCTCACAACGCCCTGTGTAACCTTTCTGACCCTCTGTTTGTGGAACAGTGAAGGTGGTATTTGCCTTCCCTACTTCTCAGGGATGCAGTAAAGCCCAAACCAGATAAAATGTTCCATGGTGCTGTATAAATTGTAAAGCTGTATAGCAGCCCGACTTGTTATTCTAGAGGTGATGAAATCATGTTTGCCCACATTTGAAATATGCCCTTTGAGAGACAATGCTCTCCTTCTCGCTCTCTCATCCACAAGCATCTTTGATGATGGCAACTACAGCTTCTGTGGACTTCTATGAATCCACTAGGATGATGCTGGCTCAATATGGAGCAATCCCCACCTCTATTCTTTTTTTTTTTTTGAAGATTTATTTATACAAAAGCTGGAGTACAGGTCAGAGGTGCAGGAGGGTGAGAGAATTCACCAGAGACAGAGCAGGGAGCAGAACAGGCAGACAGACCGAAGACACTGCTGAGGGGAGCAGCAGGCGAGACAGGAGAGGTCTGCTATGCCATGTGGGAATCTCCCTGGCTGGCCAGGAATCGAACCTGCACTACAGAGGCTGCAGACAGCTTCATAGCTCTGCGCTGTGCTCAATCCGCTGCGCCACCAGGGAGTCCCCCCACCCCCACCGCTATTCTTTAGGACTGTATGCATAAGAGAGCCACGGGAAGTATAAACTGCTGAAATTTGGGGTTTGAGAGATGCCAATGAAGATCAGTAACAATTAGATTGACCTAATGCAGGGGATGAAAGGGCCAAATTCCATTAAGCATCCACTATGAACTGTATCTTCCTTTAATGACTAAACCAACACTTACCCATATAGAGGTCATGCCCATCTTATGTCAGTGAAATACTCATCCTCATTTCTCTTATTTTGTTGAAATCCTGCCTGAATGTACCCATCAGGAAAATGGGGAATTATTTGTCACTAACAATTTATACCTGTTACAAAAAAAACATATTTTCACCTCCTATTCTAAGCCTGAAATACAGTTCTCTGTATTTTGTGCCCACACTGCCATGAATAGCAGCAGACCTTATTATTAATATTGTAATTTTCTTTTCTGTTAGTCAGGATTTTGTTTTTCTTTACCATGCATAAAAATCTTAGTGGATGGCATTCTTTGGCATGACTTTTTCCCTTAGAACATCTCTAGACAGTCTGAATAAGAATACATAAATGAAAATTTCTCTAGGAAAAATTTTCTTAAAAATTAAAATGTCCAGAAAGTAGAGTTGAAAGTATCAGTTTAAGTGTATCACTTTAAGTATATTTCAATAAAATAAGAGAAATGAGGATGAATAATATTTCACTGACATTTGATGGCCGACTAGAATTTGAAATCTAATATCATCCTGCCTATTAGATCACTTGTTACTGATAAACACTAGGTAAAATAAAAAGCCTCTAATTACCTCTTCCTCAAATTTGTTAGTGTGTGACAGAGTGACACTCCATGACCCCCAAACTAGCATCCACTAAAAGTGGCCATCTGTGTGCTCAAAGGCAAAGCAGGCTCTAAGTGTGAAAGAACTTGAATAGAATTAGCATGATATAGAGAGAAGAAGAAAGAATATTCTGAATAAAACACCCCAAATTACCATCCCCTCATGGGTAAATGTCTATGCCTACAAGTCAGCCTGAAGTAATGCTGCTACTTAACCCCAAAGCTTGTCACAAGTCTAAGCTACTTTCTGGGGGGAAACCATTGGGAGGGGGCTGAAAGGGTCAGGCAAGTCTGGGATGAAAGTACAAATCAAGGCAATGGCTGCCATTGTCAGTCTCCCCACTTGTCTCTCACCCAAGTTTCTCTTCCAAGTGTCTCCACATGTCTCTCCTCCCTGTATCGCCATCCCATTCACACTAGTGCAAATTGGGCTGCAGGAACAAGGGCTCTCTGCCTTCTTCTCTCTTCTTCCTCAGAGCCCACCTGCTTTCTGTATTATGTATCTTCATCTGGCCAATCAGTTCTACCCATCATTCAGTGGGGGCTGGGAACATGCTACCTCCCCCTTTTTATGGATCTGTCTCTGTAACAAATTCAGGGATACCTGTATGACTCCATGATGAATAGTATGTCTAACAGGCAAAGTTTGCACCCTTGAAAACCACTGAGGACACAAAGGCGGTTTTTGTTCAAAAGGGTTATATCTTAGAGTCCTAACTTTGCCTATTCAAAATTATGGAATTTACCTGTGAGAGTCCCCAGAGCATATCATTGCTTTATTCATTCATTCATTCATTCATTTAGTCAGTCAGTCAGTCTTTCAATATGCATAGTTGAATGTGTGCCACATGCTGGATGTCATAAGTGAAGATTTAATATGAAAATGACCTAAAAGAATCTCTAATTAGTTGTAGGAGACTGTACTCTTTTTTTTTTTAAAGATTTATTTATTCATTTATTTATACAAGAACTGGGGTATAGGCCAGATGTGCGGGAGGGTGAGAGGATTCACCAGAGACAGAGCAGGGAGCAGAACAGGCAGACTGACAAAATACACTGCTGAGGGGAGCAGTGGGCAAGACAGGAGAGGTCTGCTGCTCCATGTGGGACCCTCGCCGGCGGCTGGGATCAAACCAGCACTGCAGAGGCTGCGGACAGCTTCATAGCACTGCACTCAACCACCTGCGCCACCAGGGGAGGCCCAGGAGACTGTACTCTTAATAGATAGTATTTGGAATTTCACTTATGGGCTTCATTGATTGAATAACTCAGGACTCATCCTCAGACCTCTTCTGTTCTCCATCTACCTTCACTCCCTCTGCACTCACATTCAGTTCCAGGGTTTTTAATGCCCTCTGTATGCTGATTACTCTTAAATTTATATCTCTAGTCCTCACCACTTCCCCAAGCTTCAGGCTCATATACAGCATGTTGCTCTAAATCTCAACTGAATGTACAAGAGGCATCTTAAGCTTATCATATGTAGCACTAAATTTTGTATTGGTTAATTGCAGCAGGCTGGAAAACTTGACCCCATCCTTGATTCCTCTCTTTCTCTCACATCACGGCCAATCTGTCAAAAAAATCCTCTAGGCCAGCAATCCCCAAAGTGTGGTTCAGGACCCCTTGGCATTCTGCAAGACCCTTTCAGTAGATCTGTGAAATCAAACGATTTTCATAATATACAAGGACATTTTGCCTTTTTCACTCTCATTTGTATACAAGTGCTCAATAGAGCTTTCCAGAAGCTACAGTCAGATTTAATTTTTAATATATTAAATATTTTATAGATGTGACCCTTATGAACAAAAACGCCTTTGTGCCCTCAAAGTTTCAAGGGTGCAAAGTGGTCCTGAGATAAAAAGTTTATAAATTGTTTTTCTAGTTTCCCTTTTAAAACATACTTGAACCAGGCCCCTTTGACATCTCATCTCGGACACACCATCAGTGTCTTTTGCTTGGACTTTTGAAAAAGCCTTTTGCCTTGTATTTTTGGCATTGACTTATTGCCCTTATCACCTTTTGCAACTCTGCTGCCAGACTTATATAAATGACTTCATGTTATTCAATTTCCTCAACCTTCCAATGTCTCCCCATCTCACGCAGAGTAAAGGTGTACAGCACCCTATACAATTTGACTCTCTAACTTCTTAATCTATCTTTTATTATTCTCTAACCAGCTCATTTTACTCCAGCCATGCCATCTTATTATCCCAGATGAGCCAAACAGCTCCTGCCTTTGTTTTTTTTATATTTATCGTTAACTTACCTGGAATGCCCTTCTCCCAAAGACCTACATGGCTCATTATCTTTCTTCCCTGAGGTCATTATTCATATGCCACCTTGTGAGACAGGATTTCTGTGGCCACTGAATACAAAGTAGCCACCACTACACTATCGCCTTTCTGCAATTTTCCTTCAGAACATTTTTCACCCCCAAATTAGCATTTATGTGTTTTATTTGTTCTGTGTCTTTCTTCCCCACTTGAATGCACATTCCATGAGAATGTGAACTATCTTATTATTGTGATAATTATTAAACATGCAGTCCCAACAGCACCTGCTGCATATTGGTGCTCAATAAATACTATTTAAATTAATTAACCAATTTGATTGGGTAAAAGGCAGAGAAGACTATCCTGGGAAGAGAGTACTCAAATTGAGCTTTATATATGAATAGGAATTAGCTAGCTGAAATGATAAATATGCAATCCAAGGAGTAGGATAAGATGAGTTAGGCATTTACAATTTTTTGACAATGATACGCCAAATTATGCCTTTTAATAAGTTAAGAAATTCCAATCATTTATTTTATCCTTTTCCACACAGTGTCCAAATCTTATGGAGTATTCATTCCGTAAGTAGTATTGTTGGAAAATAAGTTTTCCACAGTCAAATGTATTGACCTTGAAGTATGGGGGGAATACAAGGTTAAATACTTTACTTTACTGAAGGTTTTTCCTGAGCCTCCTTTCTCTACCAATTCTGGAAACCTATTAGTATTTTTTGCCACTAGTGATCCACAAAACACAATTTGGGAAACATGATCTAGGGCATTTCATATGCGTCTTTATAGCTGACCCCAGCAATTCCATTCTGATTTGATTTTCCACTCATTCTACACAAACACACACTGTTGAGAGAGGGAGGTGACTGCTAACTCAGCAATAACTGTGTCATTCATTTAATTTGTTCCAGAGTCATATCTAACCTCTACTTAATCCTCTGGGCAGCACTGAGATAGAGTCATTTTAATTCCTATTTTATGTATGAGGAAAAAAAATAAGGATATGTTATATTGTGCACATTGAAAAAATAAATTTTAAATCAATGGTATTAAATGCTTAAACGTGAAAAGCAAGTCATTAGAAAATCTGTGCTTTTTCACTATAATATTGTATCATTTTAGCAACATTCTGTTTTACATTATGTTCAATTCAATATGTTTGTTTTCAGCGTTATTTTAGGCACTGTGAGGAATAAATAATAGACACGATTGTTTAAGATTTACAAATTGTTAAGAGCAAATTAATTGCATTGCTTTCTCTTCCAGATTTAGAACCAATTGGGAGACTGAATGGAAGAATAAGACAAATTAAAATCAGATGTCATAATGTATATTAGGATTGATTGAACTGATTGGATGAGGTGACTCTACATACATGGCCAAATGCACTTTCTTTAACTTTGCCTTTGAAATAAACACATATCCCAACCCATCACTGGCATAGCTAGACTGACTCCAGTGTAATTTTGCCACAGAAGAGCAGAGACCAAATAGAATATCCTGACTTGCTGACTTTATGTCGGAAAAACTCGGAAGGGGCAGAGATGCGCATGCTTAATTTCGTCCCCAAAATTATTGTACAGCAGAATAACTCTAACTCTTTAGGAGAGAAATGAGTGAAGGGTAAGAGAATAGGGCAAGAATGTTGACTAGTGAAATTCCCCTTGTGGAAATAGAGGCCAGAGGGTTCAAGTTTAACCTGACAACAAGACAATAATACATATTTCCCTTGGTCAAATAGCCTACTGTGTTTATATAATAAGATTCACTGCAGTTACTCTGCAGACACCAAAATCATCATTTTAATCCAAAAAAATCTGCTCTTTCTTCTTTATGTCAATTAATGGCAGCATCAACTCTTTCTCAAATCAAAAATTTGGTTTGCTGTCAACTCATACTTTGCCCTCTCTCCTAATTTCCTATTAGCTATCAAAACATGTCAATTCTGTTTATCCAAATATCTCCCAAAGTTTTCCTTTTTTTCTCATCCCCCACTGCCATTGTCTGAAGTTGCCTTCTTGTGACTTGATTATTGAAATAGCTGCTAGAATGACTGCCTTGCTGACATTTTCTTCTTTTATTTTATCTTTGACATTTTGTCCAGAGCGAAATGTTCTGTTCTTCATGTTCTATGATTCTTATAATAATAAAATAATTTGATATTTTGAAATAATCAAAAATGTTATAGCAACTGTAGCAGCAAAATAAAAAAGACCTTTTTCTCCCCTCATAGATTTATTTATTAATAAGTTCCTGGCCTGATACCTCATTAGCTCCTAATTTTTTCTAACAAAGACATTTTCCCCTAACTATAAAACTGCTATCAAAATCAGCCATTGATTTTTGCTATAGTAATACCATTTAATGCTAAGACTCCATTCATATTTCACCAATTGTTCCAATAATGCCTTTTATGATAAAATGCATTAATATAGAATTATACATAGTGTCTAGTGATTTCTTCTTAATCTCTTTCAATCTGGAATAATTCCTCAGCCTTATCTGGACTTTTAAAATCATGACTTGTTTGAAGATAACAGATCAGTTATTTTATAGAATGTAACTTGGTTTGGTTTGCCTGATATTTTTTCATACTTGTAATCAAGCTATGTATCTTTGTCATATCTAGAAATGACAGTGCATTTTTTAAATTGCATCCTCTATCAGAGGGTGTATGGTTTTGATTTGTCTTATTCCTGATGATGTTCACCTTGATCATTTGATTAAGGTTGTGTCTCCCAGGCTTCTACACTGTAAAGTTACTGTTTCCCTTCTGTAATTTATAAATATTTATGGAGGAGTATTTTGAAACACTATTAAAGTCTATTTCTCATAAAACATTCCATTTTTCATTTATATATATGTTTGTATGGACCCATGATTTCCTATTTCATTTAGTGAGTTATATTCTGTGACTATCATTAGTTGTTTAGACATTTAAATTGTTCCTGATTTTGCCAAAGATAACCATTTTATGTCTTTGCAGCACATCTCTATCATTCTTTGAATACTTCCTTGCTTTCTGGAATAACAAAGTAGTCTAGGCTTATCTCATATATATGTTCCTAGCCCCAGATATGGAAGCAGACATTTCACTATAGTACTGTTTCCTTTTAATGGAAAACGTTAAATTCAAATATTTCAGCAGTATGTGTTGGAATATCACTGTCCCAATGTGCTCTGAGTGTGCAGAGCTAGGAAATGTATGTATGTATGTGTTTATATATGTATATATTGTATATGATATGTTACAGAAATATATATATGCATACATACCACAATTCCTATATCCATTTCTATATATATTGAAAACAATGAATTGGTAGAGATTATGTGATTTCAATGTAAATACCACAGTATTGATTTCCATATTTATACTTTATTTTCTGATAGTCAGAAACTTGACCTCCATGATCTTTAATACATTTAGTTAATTGATCTGGTCCTGACACCCATCTGTGGATTCCTACTGCACCCCAGTTGGCCTCTGCTTCCTCAGGCTAGTCTACCCTTTCATGAGTGCCTCTTCACTCTGCTCAGGGTGATACACTATACAGTCCATCCTCCTCCTTACCTCACGCTTGCCCCCATGGGTCCCCTTGGCACCCTGACAGTGCTTTCATTCTGTATACGTGGACACCCTCAAAACACTGCCACATATGTGACACCCACATCAGGCTGCTTCTCTGGGGATGACCTTATCTTGCTTGGACTCTGTCCTCCAACACCAGACTTCTTCCCCTGTGGAAAGTGGTCTTCTAATACCGTAGACATAATGTTTACCATTATAAAGTTCTTGAGAGACTCTTATTTCCCTATGATAACATACAAACTCCTCAATGAGGCATAAAAGTCCACCCATGTTCTGTCACTGGACTCCTCTTTATAATCACCACCCCCAGCACACAATCATGCTAAACTTCTACAACTCTCCTGCAATTCTCTCATACTTTCTCATACAGTCTAGGATGCATTTCTTTCTTTGTCTATCTGGTTAACATCTTCTTCAGCCTAGTATCCAAACATCACCTAGTAAATCCTGTCTCACTCCTTCTTCCTTAAGATGCCTTCATCCATTTTTACTCATAAACTATTGGTGGGAATGTGCACTGGTCCAGTCCCTGTAAATAATATGTTGTTTTTATTATTAATATGTTGTTATGGAAAATAATATGTTGTTTTCTCAAAATATTAAAACCATATGATCCAGCAATTCCCCTCCTAGGTATTTACCCATAGAATGCAAAAACTCTAACTCAGAGATGTATATATTCTTTCATTCATTGGCTGAAGAATGGCTTATGAAGAATAAGCAGAAGCAGGAGAAACAATTAGGAAGTTTTGTAGCTGCCCAAAGAGAGTAAATTGCCTATCCAGAGTGGTGTAGTAGAGTATTAGAATAGTGGATGGTTTTGAGACTCATGTTCAAAGTAGAAACCCTAATATTTACTGGTAAGTCCAGAGAGCACAGGATATGAAGCAAGTATGCCTAGATTTATTACTTGTGGCACTGAAAATTTTGGTGCATTTACTGAAATGGTAAGATACAGGTGAAATTAGGGTTTTATGACTTACTTGTTTTGTTTTGGTGTTGCTGTGATTGGGCAACAAGGAAAGGTCAAAGGATACAGTTTGAGATATCTTCTGGATGTCAATTACATGGTTAAATAAAAGGATTGAATATAAGCCCTCCCACTATGTTCCTTGGGCATTCCATATTCATTTTCAATGAATACTAAAAAAGCTTCTGTTGCATTGCTATTTATAAAAGTAGGAGTTGCAAATGACCACGTACTAGTCTGTGAAATTCCTTTTCTTTGACTCTTGGTGTTTAACAAAGAACTTGAGAATATTTGCTGAGTGGACATAGAGATAACTCATGTAATTTGACATGACTTTTTAGGAAAGTTGTGTGAGACAGCAAGCCATATATATTAAATTGAATTGAGTCAAGTTTCAAACCATATTACTGTTTTAATTCAGATTATTTTTCTCTGAAATGCTTCTTGAATGTCCAAAAGACTGAAACTGATTTTCCATTGGATTTTATAAAAAATATACAAAGATATCAACACAAATGGATATCTACATAATAATTTCTATAAGACATGAAATAATAAATTATGAGTATGATTAGGTCAGTGAAAACATATGAGGGAAAAGACTAAAGTAAGTTAAAATTAGGGAATGTGTGCTAATAAAATATCGACAGTGATTAATAGCAACTCTAAAGAAATATTTTCTCATCTTCTCGTTCTACACTTCCTCTTCCTCCCTTCTGTCAGAACTGTTATAAATAATTGGTTCAACAGTCATCTCTCTATTATCAAGCAAAATGTTTGAAATGATAGAAATACTGACTGTCAATATTTCAAATTTAATCTTAGAGACACTCTAATTTACTTAACATAAAAAAGATGTGAAAGTAATCCCAAAGGAAAAGATAAATATTCTTGACACATAAAAACTAAAAGCTACACTGCATTAGAAAAGTTCCAATTAAAATAGAAGGCAAGTAACAAATGAGTTAGACATGTTTGTAAAAATAAAAACAGCCAAACTATTAACACTCTAATATGCAAAGCATTTTTATAAGATCATAAGGAAGACTAATATGTCCATGGTAAAAAACAAGCAAAGGATATGAAAAGATGATTTTTAAAAAAGAGATGCACGCTAATATGATATGCTTAACACTAACACTCCTGCATATCAAAGCAATGCAGTATAAATTTATAACATTTTAGTCTAAGAAATGATAACATAAATTTAAATGAAAATCCTTATGGTAGGTGCATATACAGGCATTTGCATAGACTGATGGTGGAAATGTTTCTGTAATCTTCTTGCTAATATGAATCAAGAGCCATAAAATTATTGATACTATTTTTAGTCTAGTAATTTCTTATCCATACCAATGAAGTGCTTAGAATGAGGGTTAAAAAAATCTGTAAAATATAGTCATTATAGCACTATATTTAATAGCAAAAATTGAAATGAAAAAATTTATTTGAATGGAAGGTGAAATATTAAAAATAATTATTTTCAAAAACTCAGTCATATGGGGAATTGTTAACTCTATAGCAACTGTAATATTAATTGCTTACTATAAAAGAGTCTAACATTTATTATTTACAAGTAGGTATGTACATAAAAATTGTTTCTTTATCCCGTGTGTGTATTATCAACTGTAAAGGAAAAAAAAAATCAAATCAAATGCGAAATGTAAACCCAGATTATTTCTCCAAGTGTTATCCCATTTTTGCCAAGCTTGTTTGTCTATTTGCTATCTTTTAGACCCTTAAGACAAGTTTGATTACAATTGCTTCATCAAACTTAAAGCCATCAAACTTACTATGCCCAGGCTTCCTATTTTGACTGCTCAGATTTTATATTCTATAAATCACTACATAATTATTCCTGCTGTTTTGAAACTGAAGAAGAGAGAGATACAAATTACCTGTATCAGGAATCAAATAGAGGATATCACTCCAGACCCTGTAGAAACAGAGAAACAATAAAGGTATTTTATAACTTAGCTTAAATGGAGCAGTTCTTCTTAAAACACTAATGCAATTCACCCAATATAAAAAAGATAATGTAAATAGTCCTAAAACTATTAAGGAAATTGAAAAAAGAAATCTCTAAGCCTATTTGGTTTTGATGGAGAATTATAACAAACATTTACCAGAAGGATTAACTCCAATTCCGAACTTTCTTTTCCTGAAATAGAAGTGAAGGGGATATTTTCCAGTTTCTTTTTTTTAAGATTTTTTTATTTATACAAGAACTGGGGTACAGGTCAGAGGTGTGGGAGGGTGAGAGAATTCACCAGAGCTAGTGGGGAGCAGAACAGGCAGAGGGACCAAAGACACTGCTGAGGGGAGCAGCGGGCGAGACAGAAGAGGTCTGCTGCGCCATATGGGATTCTCCCTGGCTGGCTGGGAATCAAACCCACGCTGCAGAGGCTGCAGACAGCTTCACAGCACAACGCTCAACCCGCTGTGCCACTGGGAGGCCCTTTTCCAGTTTGTTTTATCAAACTAATATTCTCTTAATACCAAAACCAGACAATACCAAAAAAAAAAAAAAAAAAAAAAAAACATGGAAAAAGCAAAAACTACAGAGCAATATTCCTCATGTATAGAGATGCATGATTCCTTAAGAAAATATTAGTAAGAAGAATTCAAGAATTCAGCAGCATATTTTTATATACTATAACCAAGTGGGGTTGATTCCAGCGATACAAGGCAGGGATAGTATTTAAGATTTAAGAAGCAAGAAAACCATGTGATTGTGTCAATTGGAACAGTGTGTAAAAAGATAAGAGAATTTTCTAAACTTGATAAAGACTACCAGCCAAAAAAATCTACAGCTGTCACTATACTTAATGGTGAAAATCTAATGCTTTCCTCCTATGACTGGCAACAATGTAAAGCTGTGTACTCTCCTCATATAATACAGCTCTGGAAGTTCAGCCTATCCAATAAAGAAAAAGAAAATAAGGAAATAACAGGCATACAGATTGGAAAGGAAGAAACAAAAATGATCCTATTTCAGTTGATATAATTTTCTATATAGGACATAGGGATATACCAAAAAAAAAAAAAAACCCTACAAAAAAATAATCCATACAATGAACAGGTAAATTCAGCAACGTTACAGGATGCAAAATAAACATAAAACCAATTCCATTTCTATGAAGTAGTAATGACCATATCAACCTCAAAATTAAAAATACAATATATTATTTATTAACACACAAACATAAGAATGTAAACGTAAATCTAACAGAACATTTGTATGATTTGTGGATAGAAAAGTATAAAATATTAGTGAAAAAAATAAAAAAATCTAAGTAAATGGAAAGAGACATCATGATTTAGAAAACTCAGTATAATAAAGAGCTAAATTACCCCCAGATTGATGCAAAACTTAATGTAATTCCTATCAAAATTCTTGCAAGATTTTTCTGGAGATTATTTAAAATGATTTTAGAATTTACATAGAAATGTAAAGATATTAAGATTACTAAAACAAATTTGGAAAAGAATAAATTGAGAGAAATTACTCTACCTAATTTCAAGGTTTATTTTATAGTTGTGATACTCAACCCTTGTGTTTTTAATGTAGGGATAGAAATATCAATCCATTAGGCAAGGGAGAGACCTCTGGAATACAACTACATATACCTGCCAAGCTATTTGATCAAGAAGCAAAACAATTTAATGGAGGCAAGATAACCTTTTCAGAAGTGGTGCTGAAGCAATTAGATATATTTAGGCAAAAAAAAAAAAAAAAAAAAAAGAGAGAGAGAGAGAGAGAGAGAAAAAAGAGAAACTTAGCCTAAGTCTTACACCTTACACAAAAATGAACTCAAATGGATAACTAACTTAAATACAAAAAGTAAAAAATTTAACATAAATTTTTAGAAAAAAAAAATAGGTGAACATCTTTGGGATCTAGAGTTAGGCAAAGAGTTATTATACTTGACCCTAAGAACATCATCCATGAAAGAAAAAAACGATAAATAATGCTTCATCAAATTAAAAATGTCTGTTTTATGAAAAAAATTGTTAAGGGATGAAAAGACAAGTAGAGACTGGAGAAAATAGGTGTGAAACTACATACCTGACAAAGAACTGGTATCTAGAACATATAAAGAATACTCAGAGCTCAATAATATGAAGTCAGACAACCCATTTAGAAAATAGACAAAAGACATAAAGTGGCATTACACTTTAGAGGATATACAAATGGCAAATAAGACTTGCAAAGATGTTCAACATTATTAACAAATGGGGTAATGCCAATTAAAATCACGATGGGCTATCACTATGTGCCTATAGAATATACCCCTCCCTCCCAAAAAAATAGTGACAACGCTAAATGCTGGCAGGGATGCATGAGACGCTCATCTCTTGCTACAGGAATGTAAAGTGGTACTACAATTCCAAAAGACAGTTTGGCAGTTTCTTAAACTTGAGATACTCTACCATACCACTCAGCATGTGAACTCTTGGGAATTTATCCAGTTTAGAGAAAATTTATGTTCATCAAACACCTGTACATGAATATTGATAGTAGCATTATTCAGAATAGCTGAGCTGGAAACAACCCAGATGCCATCCAAGAAGTTGATGGTTAAATAGATGGTGGTACTTTGTCCCATTGATCACCACCCAGAACAAACAGAAACTGTTGACACACGCAGCAACTTGATGAACCTCCAGGAAATCATGTTGAGTGGGAAGAGCCAATCCCTCAAGGTTACATACTACATGATTCTATTTTTATGTCATTCTTTTTTTTTCTTTTTTTTTAAATTTGATTTTATATATCTTTATATCTTTTTTTCATTTTTGCACAATGTATGCATTTTCATTTTGGTAATAAGGGACCAGGAAAAAGACTAATTATAATAAGGTAAAAATCAAAATCAACAAGCAACTATAAACTATATGTGATTCTTGACATGAAAAAAATCATAGAAATAGAAAACAGATTAGTGGTTATCAGGAGTTAGCGAGGGCAGAAGGAGGGCAGGAGAGAAGTGGGTGTGGTTATAAAAGGGCCACAGAGGGACCCTTGAAGGCAGGCATGTTCTCTCTCTTGGTTGTATCCCTGTAATATTCTGAGTGTGATTTTGTGCTGTAGTTTTGCAGGATTGATCATTCAGGAAAACCAGGAAGAGGGTGCATGAGATTTCTCCATTTTATTTCTTCTAACTGCAAGGGTATCTACAGTTATCTCAAAAAAAATATATTAAAAAATTAAGTTGTAAAAAAAAGCAATGTGCACCTTTATTTATAAAAATGTCTCTCACCCACACAGTGATATGAGCTTCCTATTTTGACTGCTGAGAGCATATCTTCTTTAATTTATTGCATAATTACTTCCTGCTGTTTTTAAACTGAAACAAATCATTTAAAATATATTTTTTAAAAGAACCTAAATGTAGGAAGTTAAACTGGTCTTATTTTTAATTTTGGATATATTTGAATATGATGTGAACATCTTTTGAAATATTAAGGCATAAATATTTGAAATGCCTTGTTCAAAAATAATTTTGCAAAATAGGACTATTTTAATGCTGAGAGAAGCTTCTCTAAGAACAAACTCATAGTGTGGAGGTCAAAATGCTCTCCAGTTCTTCAACATGCACAAAACCAAAGCTTTTATTGCCCTATTATGTCTATAAGTAGTCTTTTCCAATTTGGGTTTGAATAATGAAGAAACATGCATTATAGATTTTCCATTTTAAGAACTTCACATTCATGTTTATGTATATTAAATACTAGGAAAATACTAACAGTTTTTATAATCTGTATCTTTTAATAGTCGATGAGTATAGCAGTTAATCTATTGTCAGATATATCTATATAAAAATTACTTGAAGTGATGAAAGCAGAAAATGAAATGATTTAAAATTTAGTAATTGTTAAAGTTTAATACATAAGTTATATTCTGTTTTTTCTAAACTCCAACCACTTGTGTTTTCTTCAATGCCCTTTAAAATGATAATTTTATTTGAAAGGAATGGAAAACAAGAAAATTGCTCATCGATATAAATATTAGAAACTCAAGATGTTCTTGGCTCTATCTGTAACTTTATGTTTACTTCTTTTTGCTTGATAAGAATACTGTCCTATGTGCCATTCTCACTGGTGTAAGATGGTATCTCATTGTAGTTTTGATTTGCATTTCCCTGATTACAAGTGATGTTGAACATTTTTCATATGCCTGTTGATACCATCTTACACCAGTGAGAATGGCACATACTGAAAAAACTAGCAACAACAAATGTTGGCGAGGTTGTGGAGAAAAAGGAACTCTCCTGCACTGTTGGTGGGAGTGCAAACTGGTCCAACCACTATGGAGAGCTGTGTGGAGATTTCTGGACCTGCTAAACATAGAGCTTCCATAGGATCCAGCAATTCCACTCCTAGGTATTTACCCAAAGGACACAGAAACATCAATTCCAAAGAGCACCTGCACCCCTATGTTTATAGCAGCACTGTTTACAATAGCTAAGCTTTGGAAACAACCCAAATGCCCAAAAATAGATGACTGGATCAAGAAGATGTGGTCCATATACACCATGGAATATTACTCAGCATTCAAAAAAGATAAACACATGCAATTCGCAGCAACATGGATGGCACTGGAAGGGATCATGCTCAGCAAAATAAGCCAGAAAGAAAAAGAAAAATACCGGATGGTCTCACTCATAGCAGGAATCTAGAAAACTTAAATAAGGGACTAGGAAAAAGAATAACTATAAGAAAGAAAATATCAAAATCAACAAACAACTATGAACCGGAGACACTCTATGGGGGCTGGGGGGCAGGGAAAAGAGGGATTGGGGTCAAAATAAGGGGGTTGTAATTGTATGGGGAATATAAAAATAAAATTTAAATTAAAAAAAAAAAGAATATTGTCCTAGGAGGAAAATGCAGTAAGTTTAAATTCTGAAGACCTGTTTTTTAAATTTCTGCCTTCTTAGTTGTTAACTGTAAGCCTGTATCTAAATCTCAAATTCATAGTAATACCGAAGTTCTATACCTAAATGAGATAACAAATCTCAAATTTCTAGAAGCGTTTCTACTCTTAATTACCTGATATTTTACTCACACCCACAGTACTTCCTTTGGGGAGATGAGACTTTCCGTTTGTCTATAGTCTATAAGCAGAGGACTGATATTGTGCTCACCTAAAAATAATTAGTTCTATATCTTTAGAACAGTCTTAATTATTAACATCATGTTCACAACAAAAGCTATCCTTCATTTTAAAAATTTTTTAGAAAGTAGAATTTGCTTTCAACTTTTATTAGATCTGTGCAAAAAAGTATAATAATATCTATCCCCCTGAGCTGTCTTCCCTAAATCCCTTCTGTATACTGTTTTAAAAGTGATCAAGACAGACAAAAATGAGAATTCTAAATCAAGATGGTGAACTGATCCCAATTGTTACATCTTCCCTCCGTACATGTGATTAAAATGAATATAAAAATAAGAATAAATCCATACCAGGGGTGAAAAGCAGAGAGTAACATGATCAGAGGCATTTGGGAATGTCTCAAAGATTAAACCCAATGGTATTAGATTTCGATAGAGATTGTTCAGGCCAACTAAAGAACATCAGCATTTTATACATAGAGCAGACATTGTCATTTGCCCATGTGGTAATAGGTGAAGAGTCTGCTGAAGTTCCTAGTGTAGGAGTTGGGGTGAAAGAGAAAGGAAGCAGTATCCTTTGTAATAAAAAAATGGATAACCAAGAATACAGGGGAAATTTGGGAAAAGTTATCCAAAAGCAAAAACCAAGCTAATTGAGCTAAATAAATTAGCTCTTTCTACAGAGAATTAATGCAAGAAAAAGATTCTAATAAGTATTGTCTGAAAGATTGTAGTGGTTAGGAACAGCTGATTTTTTTATGTGTAATACTTGGAAAATAAGAAGTTATTGAAAATCCAAAATAAGATCTTACACCTAAAGTCATAAGAAAATATTTAAATGTTTCATGCCTTAACTTATTTTTCACTGATATATCCCCCAATGTAGCATGAAAATATGGGCCCCTTGTTCAAAAAACAAAAATATAATGTTTTCTTTCATACTTTCTCTTTGGATAAGTCCCGGTCATTTTACTTCATATTTAATGTTTCATTCCCTTGGGTACATGGACTCACATAGGGGGAGAGCAGGCTCAGGTACCCAGGGGTTCTGCCTATAACTTAGCACATGCAGCCAACCTCAACTCTTCCCATGTGCTGCAGGGTCTCACTGGTGTGTCAGCAGTTGCTGGGCTGTCTGTGAGCTCCAGGGCAGGGGACACCAATAAATTCACACCCTCGCCCCCTTACAATAATAACTAAGAAAGGTGCTGGCTTCATGGATAAGGGGCCACGGTGTCTCAGTGCACCCCATGCTTAGAACGACCACTTGCTTGACATTTAATGTTCTTGGATAGCTCTCTGAAACTCCTAATGAGCTTTCTGAAGTTGTGTAAGTGAAGTCTGTGGGAAAAAAGGAACATGTGCTGGGACTTGGAGCCTGGACTCATCTGTGGCCCAGCCTCCAGCCCTCTCTCCACCTTATTGGCTGGGGGTTCTTGACTACATGCTCCCCTGTTGAGGGCATGGCTGTGTTTTAATAAGACTTTTTTGTTTTTATGAACACTGAAAGTTAAGTTTCATTTCATTTTCACCTGCCACTAATACTATTTTTCCTTTTTTTCAACCATTAAAAAATGAATGTAGATGCTAGTTTTTTTAATATGTGCCATTCTCACTGGTGTAAGATGGTATCTCATTGTAGTTTTGATTTGCATTTCCCTGATTACAAGTGATGTTGAACATTTATTCATATGCCTGTTGGCCATTTGCATTTCCTCTTCAGAGAAGTTTCTTTTTAGCTCTTCTGCCCATTTTTTGACTGCATTATTTTCTTTGTTTTTGTCATCAGTTCTTTGTAGATTATTGTGATCAGTCCTTTATCATTACTGTTGTGTGGAACTGGAAGGGATCATGCTTAGCAAAATAAGCCAGAAAGAAAAAGAAAAATACTGGATGGTCTTTTTAGAAAACCTAAATTAGAACTTTATTTTATTTTATTTTTTTAAAGAGTTATGTATTTATTTATACAAGCACTGGGTACAGTCAGAAGCACAGGAGGGTGAGAGACTTCACCAGAGACAGAGCAGGGAGCAGAACAGGCAGACTGACAAAATACACTGCTGAGGGGAGCAGCGGGGAGAGGTCTGCGGCAGGAGAGGTCTGCGCACCATGTGGGACCCTTGCCAGTGGCCAGGGATCGAACCGGCGCTGCAGAGGCTGCAGGTAGCTTTGCAGCCCAGCACTCAACCACTGCGCCACCAGGGGAGGCCCGAAATTAGAATTTTAGAAAACCTAAATAACGGACCAGGAAAAAGACTAATTATAATAAAGAAAAAATCAAAATCAACAAGCAACTATAAACCAGAGACACATGGGGGGGGGTGGAGAGGGATTAGGACCAAAATAAGGGGGGGTGGGAATTATATGGGGACTATAGCCAAAATAAAAATGCATACATTGTGCAAAAATGAAAAATGATGTAAGAATTATATAAAATAAAATATATTTAAAAAAATAAAAAATAATAAAAAACAACAACAATAAAAAAAATGAATGATGAATGTAAAAACATTCTTAGCTCACTGCCTTTACAGAAAGAGGCAGGCACCTGGTTTTGGCCCATTATCTGTGGTTTGCTGACTTCTGTTCAAGTGTGGCAGAAAGTCCCTTGGAAAGCACAGAGAAATGAGTGCTAGACCGCGGGGGAGAAAGACGTTTCAGAGAAGAAACACAATGAACATAAATGCAACTCAACAGACACACTGAAACTTGGCAAATTCTATTTGTAATTTTAGTGAATTTGTGAAAATTAAGCTGAGTGGCTTTTAGTAGGATTCCATTAGAATAGCTTAGAATATAGAATATATTCAAATCAAAGTTTAAGTGCATATTCAGACCCATGCTTTTTTATGTTTATTTTTATAATCACTACCATCTCTTTATTCTTTCTCCCTTTGCTGTTATTCAATTCCCAACACATATTTCTTTTTCAGTCCTTTGTATTTTGAGGCCTTTATAGATTGGAAAACACGAGCCCTCTTTCTCTTCTGTGCCCTCTTCTTATACTTGTGTAATCATAGAACCTTTGAGTGAATCACGTCGCCTTTCAGCACCACTGTGTTCGGTGCTAGTTAGAATAAGTAGAGCAAACAACTACAACACTATTTCATGACAGAGGGAGGTTTACTTCAACTTCTCATGAAGTTCCATGCGGTTGAATGACCACCTTCATCTTGCAACTATATCAATTCCAGATAGTAAGAAAGGGGTAGAGAAGACTTCCTTTTATTAAACAAATAACTGATTGGTCAGAATTAATCACAGAAACCCAATCTATATGCATACAAGACTGGAAAATGAAAGGGACAATGCTTATGTTTTTGTTGAACTTAAATGGTATGTGAAATGATCATTTTAAGTAGGGGTTGGCAAAAATATTCTCTAAAGGGCTCAATAATAAATATTTTCAAGTATCTAGATACATAAATATACATATTATATGTATGTATGTATGTATGTATGTGTCCGTCTGTCTGTCTGTCTGACATATATAATATGGCTTGTCACAGTTTCTCAACTCTGCCATTGTAGGTGAGAGCAGCCATGGACAATAAGTGAATGAATGGGCAACACTATGTTCCAATAAAACCTTTTCAGAAACAGGAGCAGGCCAGATGTAGGTCACAGGCCGTAGTTTGCTAACCTCTCTCTTACAACATGATACTCTCTTTGTCACCTCAGATGCCTCAGAGAACTGTGGGGAATGACTCCCACCTCTATGTCCCTTATGCTGGCTGATGATCATCAGACAGTTCTGAAGAATTAAGTGAGAATTAGTTCAGGTGAATACCAATTAATGGTTTCCCTTTGGAATTTCCATAGCCTATCTCCCTTCCTTCCAAAACGTCATTTGATGCTATACCAGGGTGAGGTGATAGCATTCTGCTCAAAGAAAGACGAGGAAATATGTAGATTTGCACCACCATGTACTAAGCCATTGATAGTCTTGATAGCATACAAGATTAGAATTTATGTACTTCTGGTATAAAACTGTAATATATTTGTGTTTCCCACCAAAAACTTATCTTCTGGCATCTATCCCAGTGAGAAATCTGTGTCATCCTAGACTTCTTCCTTAAAATCAAGACTTTCACATGCCAAGACCTGAATAGTTAACCTTATTATAATCTCCTGAAGACATCTGGTATTTCTAACCCTATTACCAGTGCTTTATAGACCTCATTATGTCTCTGCTGGAATTCTATAACATCCCCCTAATTAGTCTCCCTTCCATAATTCCAGCCTTGACCAATCCATTTGCTAAACTGCTATAGTGTGTTTATTGAAGTGCAAACCAACTACAAAACTCCCTTGCTGAGAAATCATTTAGTGGTTCCTTAAAATATTTAAATTAAAGGCCAAATTTCTTAACATGGCATTTTAGAGCCCTAAATGATTTGGCCCCTGCAACTTCCAATATTTTACTTCTTGAACCCACTACTATTTTTACATACTCTACACTAGAGTCACACTGAATTACTTGAGTTTCTTTCCTTGCCCCCATTTTCTTCTGGCTGCCTAGCATCTGCCTAGGAACCCTGCTACATCAAATTCCAACTAAACCATCAATTACCTTTCCTGACCCCTTGGTAAATTAGAGACCCACCCTTTGGTTCCCTTTGTGTTCTGTGCGTCCATTTGTCACTCTGTTACTGTACTCTACTGTACTGGTGCATGGTCCTTGGGTTGCTTGTTTGTTCCTTCAGTGCATTTCAAGTCTCCTATTTCAAGTCTGTTACCACCTGGAGAACAGGATAGTATCTGTCTTTATTCCTATCACAAGTTTTCTATGGTATTTGCAATTTAGTGTTCAGTAAGCAAATATTTGTGCAGTGAATTAATGTAGCAAAAAATCACTTGTTTGCTTTTGTGATTGCATAACATTGTGTTTTTAATGTAATTACAGTTTGGTGGTTAGTTGACAAATACATGTTTAAGAAACAGTAGAAGCAAGGGAGTTATATACATCAGTTGACTTGACCTTTATATATATAAAGTTTATGAAGGGAAACATTATATAATTTGGTCCATTACCTATATTCAAAGTAAAATCACAACACAATAAACAAAGCCACGGTGATGGATATAATTTTTTTCCCATTGAAGCCAGAGGCTCCAATGCATTTTAATTGCTGTGATATATTCTAGTGGAAAGAATACTGAATGTGAAATTGAGATTCAGTAACCCCAAGCACAGAAATTTCATGAGAAATCAAGTCTGACATTACACCTCAATCTTGGATATTTCAAAAACAACTTAGTTTTACATGGGTATGAATTTGAACTCTTTTACTGATTTGATGTGTCATGATAATAAATGACTTATACTTAATTGCATAACAGTATTTATATCTCTCAATTTCTTTCATAAAAATATTGCAGTGGTAAGAGAGTAAAGCATATTGTGATAATTTGAACACCTTATGTTAAAAAGCTTTCAGACACAGACATTTTCAATATCATTGTCTCTCTTGGATTATAGACTAAATAACACTTACATTAAAAAAGCGTGGCAAGCTGGAAAAACAGTAACTTGGATATTTTGCAAGAAAATCTGTGGACACATCAATTAACAAATATTTGGTAGTAATGGAGATATTAGTAAGCCAAAAATGTATTGCACTTTCTGGAAAGTAAAGTACAATAAACTTTAAAGAGTTGTAGTTAACATTTTGTAATTGTTACAGGGATTGTATTTCAGTCATATAAATAAGGTTAAAAAGGAAGATAAGTTGGTTTGAAATGTGAAATGTGTACAAATCTGAGAACCAAAAAGATTAGTTTTTTTTTTTTTTTTTTTCTGAAGGACTATGTTAGAAGCTGTGCTCAACAGGGGAAAAGTGAATATAATTAAAGCTATGGGAATGAACAGAAAACTGCTATAGGGAACAATCCATAACTGACAAGGAGTATAGATTATACCTGTTATTACTCGACATTTTTAACTTTTATGTTTACATGGACTTTTCTTGCTACTTAGGGATTAATTAAAATCCTGAAAGAAAAAAAAATCAAAGTTCACTACAAATCAAGATTCTTAGGTCTAAGAAAATGTTTTATATAACTTTACTTAATTCTGATGATAAAATTTGAGCATATTGTACTTGAAGACATTATCTAATGCCACCAGTTTCTTGGACTATATCAAGAATAAAAACATGGAACTGTCTAAACTCTGCTTCAGTGTTGTAAGGGTCTTTTATTATTAGATTTTATATTCAGAGAGTCAGGCAAATGCCAGATGCTTAATAGATGTTAGTTGAATGAAAGGTAATTTAAAATTGCAACTTTCAGAAATGATCATTAAGAGAAATTCTGTACATTTTATTTTTACAGTATTCCAGGGGAAATCTAACAAAACTCTAAATTATTACATCAACTATGCCATAATATTTTTCATTAAACAGCTTTCTTTTATTTAATTCCTCAAGCAATTATTTGTGTCTCTTTGTAAAGCGTAATTATATTTTCAGTATAAAAACCAGATAGTTAAAACTGAAAAAAGATCATCACTTAGATTAAATTGATGGGGAAATTGGGCTGAAGATGAACATGATCATACTAATACTCTCATCATGCTCATTTATTTTAGCCTAAACAACGAACATCTATTGTGTCTTCTCTGGATT